>NC_056597.1:7809940-8409940 GCF_018340385.1 Cyprinus carpio
TTAAACAGTCAGCACTAACATGCATAAACTGGTCTAACTCATAGAAATGCAGACATTGTGGCTTAATCCATCCTAATTCTGCATTTGTCTCAGTGGTGCACAGTGAGAGCATTAGCCATATTTTATCATTCTGTCATGGGTGTTCACTTCATCATTGTATGAAAACACCCCGTTGCCCTGACAACAGGTGATGAGCATCAGAGACCCAATGCTCTGAAGCATAAATTTAGATGTGACATTCTGTCATTATTTAAAGGTGCTTACTCACAGGATGCATTGCTAGGTTTTAGAGAAGATAAAAATCTCTCTGCTCTATTCCTTTGTTTTGCCATGATGTGAAAACAGGTCTCTTCTACAATAATCTATTCCACATTTCTCTCTCTCTCTCTCTCTCTCTCTCTCTCTCTCTCTCTCTCTCTCTCTCTCTCTCTCTCTCTCTGTGTGTGTGTTTCTTTGATAGGCCTAACGCGTGTGGTAATTCTTGATAATGGTCACAATTCTATAAAATATCTAGGACTTATGGGATGCTATCTATAGGATTCCACTGGTTTCCTTTGAATTATTTATCCATTTCTGAATTGTAGATGAGTCATAAGGGCTTATGTGATAATTTTGGACTGGCATGATCTACATGGCAACTTTAAGATACACAAACAAGAGTGGGAGAGTGCATAAATCTTCATTTTAAGTACCACACAGTCCGATAGGCAACAAAAACCTGAATTAATCACTTTTTTAATCGGATGTTTCCGTAATAACTTTGAAGTTGGTAGCCAAAATCTCCTCCACTGGGATGTAGGCCCTGAGGGATTTCAACTTCACTCCACCATCCTCATCATTAAGTCTTTCTTTTTATGATATTTTTTTTTTTTTTTTTTTGTATAGACTCGTATCTGATAATTGAGTCCTAATGTTCCTTGTCAAGGCAAATTCTTCATCTTTGGCAGCTGTACAACCGCACTACCTTTGTTATCATACCTAGTCACCTCAAGCTGGGAAATCCTCCTGTACTCCACCCTTATAAGAGTTTTGGCCTGTCAGGCTCTATATATGACTAACCAACTGTCTCATTATTTTAAAACAGACTGCTGCAATGGATGGACCTTTTTCACTCAATCTTTCTTCACTGTAAAAGTTAAGTCTGCTCAACTTTAAGGAAACTCTTTCCCCCAATTTAGTGGAGTAATGCTGAATAACAATACAAATATAATTTATGTTTTTGCATTTGAAAAATCAATACAAAATTTAAATCAGTGATTGCTTCCCTTCAACAGTCACCGTGATTTTGCCAAGTAAGACATGTTCCTGGATCAACATCTTTTGTTGATCCTGGATCAACATTATTGTCCAAAAATATAGATTTAACCCAATCCGTACCCCTTAACCTAACCCTACACATATTTTATTCCTAAAATCAGTGGGAAATGATAGCTGATTGTGTTGTACTTGGTGAAATCACGCTTACCCCCTTTATTAAGCTTTATTAAGGTTTGATCCCTTACATTTCTTTCGCACTGGACAAACTTTTTCATAGTTCCTAGAACTACTAGTGGAAGTACCCGCTTTTTGATGTGTTTGCACTGCAGGAACTAGGAATTATTTAGTTCTAGGAACTTAACTAAATTAACTCCTTATTCAGAGTAGGGTCTAAAACAATCATATAGGAACTACCAGTGAAACATCAGCTACCTGGCATTTATAAAAAGCCATGTAAAAATATTTACTCAACAAACATGGAAAACAGCGTTAACTGCATTTTGCTGTTGTCTACAGCGTTGTTTTCTTTTCTCAGCCTCTGTGATATATGTAACACTGCAAGTTGTCATAGGATATTTAGTCAGATTTTCTTGCTTTTTTCAATAGCGTAAATTGTGCATTTACATAACATTTCTGTTATCACAAAACCCACGACATTCAACATAAACAGCTCTGATCACGGCATTCTCCATTCACTGGTTGTTGACATTTGTAAATGCTTCAGAGTTATTGCTCTCGGTGCAAATGCAACCAGGAAAATGGCCAAAGGGGGAAACTGGTTCTCTAGTAATCACTAAGCTGGCTACAACTGCATGGTGCAATAGCCCCTATGGTCCCATAAAGAACCTTTAACATGCATAGACACTTTTTATTCAACAGAGGGTTCTTTATATTCGAAACTGGTTCTTTAGATTTCTGAAATGTTCTTCACACTAAGAAAAAAAAGACATTCTATTCTATTCTATTCTATTCTATTCTATTATATTCACTGGAAAGTTCTTTGGGGAAATAAAAATTCTTCTAGGACATCACTGTGAAAAAAATGTATGGAGCCTTTAGTGTTTTGGTGTCCGCACGTTTTTCTGATGTATACTGTAATGTACTTTCATATACTGTATATTCATGTTTGAATGTACATAAACTAGGTCTATCAATAAGGTTTATACAATGTTGTAACAATGATTCAAATTAGTCATTATAAAGTTTTGTCCTCATATTCATTCTTTCTCGAAATTCTGTGAGATTTGAGAGATGGCCTGTGTTGTCTTTATGCTGTGAAGGTGATGGTTACTGACCATGTCTAGCTCTGTTCTCGCAGTGCCTGCCTGCTAATTACACAGGCATTAGCATTGCGGCCCTCGTCCCACCTTGAGGAGGGGACAGGTCTCCAAATATCAGCCTCAGATCTCATTAGACTCTCAGTGTGCCTTCCCTATCGTGGGTGAAATGACATGCGTTAATGACGCTGCCCCTTTTTCCTCTCAAATTATCATGCAGGAGAGTCAGTCTCTCTCTCTCCCTCTCTCTCTCTCTCTCTCTCTCTCTCTCTCACACACACACACACACACACACACACACACACACACACACACACACACACACACACATACCAAGGATGTGATTTCAGCACACCGTAGCACACCGGGAGATTGCACTTCAGTGCTGGTGAATGGAAGAGAGGCTCCCACTTTCTCCTCGGAGAGCTCATTTCAAGGAAATTATTCATGGCCAACCCCTTGCTCTGTAATCACTTGTTCAGTCCCAAGAAATCTCCATTTGTTCTAAGTGTCTGTAAATGAATTTTTAGATGGGTGCTATGAAGTGGCAATATTTGTAAGGGACAATCATATGCAAAATAATGTTACTGGAACACAATTTTAATGTAGTGAAGCTCTTATGGACCTATAGAATGAGCATGAGGTCAGAAAGAGGTTTTTTTTTTCATCAATGCTGTTTATCACAGAAAAAAAAGGAAAGATGGTATTAAATCAAATGTATTTACTGAATGACATTTATAATAATAATAATAATAATAATAATAATAATAATAATAATAATTAACACACTTGTTGATACACAATCAATATATATATATATATATTTATATATATATATATATATATATATATATATATATATATTTTTTAAAGAAAAGTTATTTTAAATTGTAAAAGTAGATTTTTTTTCTTGATCTCAACATTTTACACATTTATGTTGCAGTTTTCGATAAATGAAATAGGAGAAAAAAAAACAAAACAACAACAACAAAATAAAAAATTTAACCATCACATCAGAATTATAAATGTGTGCCTATGGGTTTCTTACTCTGGATAAATGGAGAGTAATCATTCATTTTACTGCAGAAACCTGAAGGTGCAACTAATTAACTAATGAACAGAGACAGAAATAGGAGACAGAGGATGAAAAATCAAAGAGTACAAAGCAAAAGATGAGAGAGAAATGAAAAAAGTCTTGATTGTAGTCTAAGATCAAAGCCATATAATTAAATGAATCTTTCATAAAGGACAGGGCAAGAAATGTCTTTGTTTCCCTCATTAGTAATCTGACCCTGTCTCATTGAGGGTCAAAAGCTTTAAAACAACATAAGCCTGCAAGAAGAATGAATTGAAGTCTGGCTGACTTGTTTACGGTAATATAGTAACATCGGTTTACTTTCCATGAAACCTCAGGACCCTTGTCCTTGCATGGTGCCACAGAACACTAGTTTTGAAATAGGTCATATGAGTGTTTAATTGAATTCTCGCTCTCTCTTAGTGCACATTGTCCATGACACACACAAACAAGCAACCCCTCACAAGCAGATCAGACTCAGCCTCTAGCTCTCTCATGAGTCATATCTTCACCTACCAACACACTCAGAAAATGCCACTTATAGGCAAAAAATAAGCTTTGAATACCGCATATCAAGAGTTTTATTTATTGTATTGTCAAGGGCTCCAGGGGATAGACTCTGAATTATAACCCTGAATCAGTAAATGATGTGGTTCTGCTGAAACATATTTCAGAGCATTTGACTGCCAGGTAAATAAAATATGTTTAGCATAAAAATGAGACGTTTTTGCTCCAAGCAGACTGAGTTGGTTTGCTATCCTGGGGAAAGAACCACTGTAGAGTCTGTTAAATAGATCAGCACGTGTTGTTCTGAAGGACACAGTTTTTTGTGGTGACTAAATTTTTGTATATATCAACTAAGCTATGACTATATAACACCTGAAGCACCTTTTATCTGTGTTCTATATGTATTCAAATCTTGAATAAGTGTTTAGAAAGACACTTTTAAGAGCTTCAAGTGACTGATTTTTTATTTATTTATATTTTTTTCTTTCTTTTGACTTGGCAATTAATTGTTTGCTTTCATGAGGCAAGTTTCGTAATTAGCTTTTGTGTAGATTTTTTTTCTTTCTTTGATTAAATTTTTACTTTTATTTCAGAAAGAGGATAAGTGTCTGAATAAGTGTCACATATATATATGTGTGTGTGTGTGTGTGTGTGTGTGTGTGTGTGTGTGTGTGTGTGTGTGTGTGTGTGTGTGTGTGTGCGCATGTGTGTGCAATGGATTTCCATTAATATGTACTATATGGGAAATGAGCCAGAACCACCTGAGTTAAAAACCATCGGCGCCGTTTTACAACGGGGTCTACAGCTTATACTAAACTTCTGTTTTGTTTAGTTAAATGTACGATACTTGCATTGCCTTGCTTGCTGAATGAGTGTCCTGATGCAGTTTTGGATGAAAGTCTTGATGGTTTCAAGGTATGGACTTGCGATCACGTTCTTCCGGGTTTGAAGAGTGATGAACTCCAACAATATTCTGACTTGGCTGTTGGGAGTTTCTTGCCAGGTGGAAAGTGAAGAAGAGCTACGAGAGACATCAGCTGAGATCCTAGGATCTTTGATGAATGGAAAGTCAAGGCTGAAGCCTGGCTCAAACTTAAGGGTTCCAGAAGAGTTCTAGCTCACATCCTCATCTTCTCTGAATCTAACAGAACTGCAGACTGCAGTGTCGAGGTCTGCCAGGCGAGGCTGCGTCGGCTCTTGGACTTAGCAGACGGGAACGTGATGAGAGACAAGTGAAGAGACTAAAAGCGAGGCGGGTCACTGAAGTGAGGCCTTTTCAGTTCTGTGGAGGTCACACCTCTCAGGGGTCAAAGAGCCAATGGTGACTTGAAATTCTGTAGTTTACAACTCTTTTTCTCCAAAACATGGTCGTTTGCATATGTAACTGGATTGGATGTTAATGCAAAGACTACTAAAGATTCTTTGAACACTAATATGTTGCATAGGTATAAACATATAATATACACTCTCAATTAGATCACCCGAAGACAAATACATAGAGACCAAACGTGGTATAGGTGAGTTTACATTAACTAATGATCTATCATAAGCATGCATAAAACTGTATATATATACTGTTTCACTCAAAAAAAAAAAAAAAAAAAAAAAATTGAATGAACTCAATGATTTGAGTTCTTGATTTTCTGTTTTAGAGTAGTGAGGAAGATATTCTCTGTACATATTTTCAGGTTGAAAAATGTATCTGATCTGGCTGAGGTGTCCTGGCCTGGAGATCATTCACAGACATATAGGCACAGAGTCTCGTGTTAGATGAGGGGTCTGTGATTGTTTGTTAATCTAATGAACAATTGATTTGTTAAATCTAATGAATAATTGTGTTTCTGACTTTTATTAAGATTCTAATCAAAATTGAAGTAAATTTTATTAGAAATATGACCTTTGAGACTGAATGTCAGTTGACACAAAAGAGAAAAGTTCACTTCGAGGTTTGCATGCTTCATGTGATAGAGCCAGAATGAGCTAGAGATGGGTAATAGAATCAGCTTCATTTATCCTTTTTATCAGACCCGATAAGAGTGGCAACTGAAGTGTTGTTGCTCATGTTTATTCTTTGTGACGGGGAGCTGGGAGCTCTGCTTTGTAGTGTAATGAGCCTCAGTCCCAGCCACAAAGGTGTTGCTTCTGCCTTCAGAACCAATGATACTCTAAAGGCCAAGCACACGACTGCACTGACATCTCTGTATGATGTGTGGATCAACCCAAATCAGACTGTAAATACATTCATGAGCTCTATTCAAGCTAACTCAGATCTGTGTATGACTCATGCAATGAACATCAGAGCAAATCTGCAGGGTACAAATGAGGAAAGGTTATTTTTTTTTTATTTTAATAAACAGAATAAGCATGACTGTAGAAAAGCAGGGAGGAACATGATAGATGACATCATTCATAGAAACCTGTTTATTATACCTGTCCTCATTAAAAGAATGAAAGAAAGATTCATCGGTGACCGACGAATTGGGATCCCTAACAAAGCGCCACTATTGCTGCACCTTCCAGCGACCCTAGAAAGCCACCTGGTCCCCCCGTGGCAACTGGGACAGAAGATGGGACAGGGCTTACGTGGAGAGAGTCTGTTACTGTTGTTCCACAAGACCCATGCAGTAAGACTTAATTGATAACACTGGGAAAGTGTACCCTTTCCAGGGATGCTGCAGAATCCACATCCTGCCCGCAGGAGGTATCATGTGGAGATTACACATATAGACTGGGCATTAAGGGCAGTACAACATATAGAATGTCTCTGAGGTTGCTCTGGCCCAGTTACTGTAGGAGGGAGGCAACACTGGCAGCAACAGCAGAGCGGAGTCTGCCAAGGGAAAGACATGGGCTCACCAAGATGGGGACCGTACCATGGAAGAATACACACATGGGATCATGTGGGGATCACAACACATTAGAGGGCTGCATTGGGTTTGTATTGGCATTGGCCCGCTCCTGCAAATCTCATGGGAGCGGGCGGTTTTACCTTTGCTGCGGGCGGGTGTGGGCGGTCAAAACATTTCGTGGGAGACCCACGGGGAACGGTGGTGTGTAGTAGAAAGGGAGTCAACACAAGAAGTTGAGAAGAAAATTAAAGCTGCTGTTTACATGACAAAAGCAAAGCAAAGCAAGTCAGACATCTGGAAACAATTCTCATTTGTCACTGAAAAAAATGGGAAAGAGCGATTTCCTATCCTCTCAAAATTCACACGTTTTATTTTGAGCATTCCGCATCTAGTGCACCATCAGACAGGTGTATGGACGGATCTTGGAAGAAAGACGCACACGTCTGGGACCGCAGTCAGTCGGCAATATATTTTTCCTTCATAGAATTATGGAGTAAGCAAAGCAATAAGGCCCAGTGATCAAATTCATTTGTTTGTTAAGTAGTCTACGACTAAACTCTACGTTTTATATATATATATATATATATATATATATATATATATATATATATATATATATATATATATATATATATATATATATATATATGTACACACACACACTTTTTTTTGTATTTTTTTTTTTTTTTTTTTTGCAATAGCCTGTTAAGCAAGCTATTGTGAATGTGAAATGTGAGATTTTTTAAAAAGCATTCTATTTTGTTTTATTTATTTTGTTTTGTATTTATTTTGTTAAAATTATATCTAGCGTATTTTCAAAGTTCTCTGTGTTTATTTATTTAATGGTAAATTTATTTAGTTAATCGTTTGGTGCATGTATGCAGTAGGCCTAGCCTGCGTTTAAAAATTGAGGTGCTGCTAGTTGTGGTTTTGTTTTAAAGGTTAATGTTTTATAACGCTAATAAAAAATCCCCAATGTTTTTGTCATGTGTGGTGCTTTGGTTTAGCATCGGTTACTTCATATTATTTAAATGAAATCATGTTTAAAATCTGTTATTCTGGGTGTTAACTTGAACGAATATTTAGTCTGAGTACCTATTTGTGTACATTTTTCACAAGCTCTGAGATAAAGTCCGCGGGAGCGGGCAGGAATGGACACTAACATTGCGGGTGCGGGCGGAACACACACATAGGAACACATAGGTTGCGGGAGCGGGCGGGCCTGGTCATACATTCAGTGGGAGTGGGCGGGTGCGGGTTTAAGAAAACAGTCCCGCGCAGGGTTCTACAACACATGGACTCCTAGCCTAGCACAGGGGTCAACCAACAGGTGAACTTAAAAGTGTTAGGCCTTGTGCCAGCTAAAACTCCACAGGTTTCGCCTTTTGGGGAACCAAACTGAAGAGCAGAATAAGCGCACGTATCCTGTCCGGAGAGGGGAATGGCGCAGTAAGCAAGACACCAAGCAGTTCCTCTGGTCTTACTTGCTTCTAGAGGCGAGTGAACGTGAGGGCACTGCCTCTGCATGAAGGCCATAAAACCTAGCAAACATGCTTGGTGTCGCCCAGCCCGCAGCTCTAAATATATCTGTCAGTGAGGCACCTTGAAGAATGCCCAGGAAGAAGCAACAATCCTTGTCGAGTGTGCTCTCAACCTGAGGGGGCAAGGCACATGTTATGTCCTTGGTAAGAAGCAATGAGGAGGCATTCAAAAACAAAGAATACTTTGATTAACCAAATTAAGTAGCATAACAGTACAGCACACGCAGCAGCAGATGGAACGCTCCTGACTCCCTTACTTTTCTATTCCCAACACACACAAACCTCTATTGCCACCTACTGGCCAATATGCACAAAAGAACACAACAGCACGCCTTGGGTTTGATACACCAAGATGATGGCATCCACTATCCAGTGGGCCAACCTCTGCTTGGAGACAGCCTTTCTCTTCTGCAGGTCTCTGTAACAGATAAGCTGCTCTAAGGTCCTAAAGCTCTGTGTATGGTCCACATATATGCATAAAATTCGAACGGGACAGAGCAAAGCTAGGGTTGGGTCTGACTCTTCCAAGGGCAGCGCTTGCAGGTTCACCACCTGATCCCTGAAAGGCAAAATGGGAACCTTGGGCACATATCCGGACCAGGGTCTCAGGATAATGTGAGAGTTAGCTGGCCCAAATTCCAGGCACGATTCGTTTACAAAAAAAAAAAAAACATGCAGGTCCCCTACCCACTTGATGGTTAGTTAAGAATTAAGAGCATATATAAGAGCGCACACACACACACAGCTCTGATCAGGCATCTCCGGTGAGAAGAGCATCATTCAACAAACATGTTCCACTTCAAGGTATATGCATGTCTCATAGAGGGACATGTCTAGAGAGGCAAACATGTCTACCTGTGCGGCTCCAAAATGTCTCCATATCAGCTGGATTGCACGGGGATGGAGTCTCCATTCTTCCGTAATGCTTGCTGCCGTGAAAGCTCGTCAGCTGCACGATTGATCAGACCCGGAATGTAAATGGCATGAAGCGACCTCAGATGCCTCTGACTCCATAGGAGGAGATGGTGGACGAATTGTGACATACTACGGGAGCATAGATCACCCTGGTCATTGATGCATGCAACTGTTGAAGTGTTGTCCATACGGACTAGTACGTGCTTGCCTTGTAGAAGTTTTTAGAAGTGTACTGTACTGTAAGCAACTCCAATAAATCAATAATCCATTACAAAAACAGCAACCCCCAAAACCCCAGAACTGCATGCCCATTGTACGTGGCACCCCAGCCCATAATACAGGCATCCGGGAGCACAACAGCAAGCCTGGACACCTGCACTAGGGGAACTCCTGCCCGAAAAAATGCAGGGTCCGACCACAGGCTAAAAGCTTGACAACAGGCAAGAGTGATCGTCACTCGGTGCGTGCCGCGTTACCACGCCAATCTCGGGACTCAACCGGGAAGCCAATGCTGAAGCAGCCTCATATGAAGCAATCCAAGTAATGTTACTGTGGCTGTGGATGCCATATGCTCCAGTAGCCTCTGAAACAGTTTCAGTAGTTTCGTTAACCCGTAGTCCAAACTGGCTGAGGTGACTGAGCACCATGTCCCTGTGCTTGCTCAACTGATCCTGGGACTGAGCCAGAATGAGCCAGTCCTAAAGATATTTGAGAATGTTAATGCCCTGTTCTCTCATGGGAACAAGGGCCACCTCTGCAACCTTTGTAGAACCTTGTACTGATATACCTGTCCCTCGAAGGCAAAGTAGAGAAACGGCATGTGCCGAAGGAGAATCAAGACATGAAAGTACGCATCCTTCAGGCCGATCGCAGCAAACCAATCTCGGAGATGGATGAATTTGAAAATGCGTTTCCGCGTCAACATTTTGACCTGTAGCGTGTGAAGGACCCGGTTCAAAACTAACAGGTCCAAGATTGGTTGTAACCCACCGCCTTTCTTGGGTACAATGAAGGTGAACTATTTGCCCCTGAACTTGGGGGAACGCCGGGTGAACTAAATCACATAGCCAAGTCTGACTGTCTGAATGAGCCAGCGAGACAGACTGGGAAGTGCTAGCCAGGCTCCCAGAAACCGTACAAGCAGGTCCAGGGGAACCACAGATGTACCCAAGGTGGGGCAGCATGGTGGAGGACAGGGACCCGACTTGAAAGGCATAGGTTTGAGTGTGTGGTGCAAAACCTACCTGTATCCATGGTCACCATCTCCCGAAGACCTGACCCCTCCATCCCTGGTTTGCCCCTCTCTGCTCCCCACTGTGAGCTCGGTGAATGCTGTTGCTGAGGCTGAGCAGGGGTGGAAGAATCGGGGGGGGGGGGTGCCCTCAGCGGAGCAGCTGCAGCCGGCAGCAGGGTGAGAGCAGCAGCAGTGGGCCACCGGGACAGGATGTGCTTGATAGCCTCCGTCTTCTTCTGGGAAGCTGGTAACTGTTGGGCAAAGCTCTCGACTACATTTCGGAATAGGCCGGTCTGGGAGATAGGGAAGTCAAGAAAATGGTATATGTCGGTCTCCCGCATATCCACCAGGTTCAGCCTGAGATAGAGTTCCTTGACCACCAACTTGGCCATCGTCTGACCCAGGGAGTGTGCAGTGACTTTTGTAGCTCTCAGGGCAAGGTCTGTCGCTGTGCGCAGCTCTTGCATCAGCCCTGGGTCAGAACTACCCTCGTGCAACTCTTTTTCCTGCCGTAAAGCAATGGCTTAAACATTAAAGCATTTATCTTTTATGTATTGTAAGGTCATGTGACACTGAATTTAAAATGTAATTGATTCTCGTAATCATAGAGTCAGTGTTAGAAAGGGTTCAAATACACAAAAATGCTGAAGAACAGCAGGTAGATTAACAGTTCAGGACAAATAAGGGACTCATGAACAACTATCACTAAGCAAAACAAAGCTAAAAAAATAAATAAAAAAAAAACGCTGGCAACAACACAGTATTGAGAATCAAGTGTATGTAAACTTTTGAATGGGGTCATTTTTCAACTATTCAAAATAGTTCAACTATTATTTTCTCTTGTGGACTATAAGTAAACATCTTTTATGTCAAATATCTTATTAAGGTTAATACTAAAAAAAAAAATAATAATAATATAATTAATAATAATATTAATAAACATGTATGTATGTATGTATAGTATGTATGTATGGCGAGCATGATTTATACAACATGTTCCTGAACCAACATCCTCGTTGATCCTGGAACAACATTTTAATCAACCAATCAGAATTGAGATATAACTTTTCAGGAAATATCTGTTTTAGGCTTACGATCAGGGTTAGGTGTTTCTACACCCTTGCTAATCAGCAATCATTTCCCAATGTTTTTAGAAATAAATTATGGGTAGGGTTAGGTTTAGGGGTAGTGACTGGGTTAAGTCTATATTTTTGGACAATAATGTTGATCTAGGATCATCAAAAGATGCTGATCCAGGAACATGTCTTACTTGGCAAAATCACGGTGACTATGTATATATGTATGCATATATGTATGTATGTATTTATTTATTTATTTATTCATTTATTTATTTATTTTTTCTGCAGCAAATGCATTTTCTGGTTTCGACTACTAAGTGGTGCTATGACCATAGATGTTTTTTTATGAGTAGCAGCCAAGCATGCCTTGCTAATGGGCTAGATTTGATGGATGCAGTCAGTGGATAATCTAAGTAAAAACACCTACATAATTCATATTCACAGGAACAAATTTGCCATTTATTAATTTAAATGAATGTGTTTGATTTAGGACAATTTCAATAGTATGTTCTACTGTAGGCTGTTTTGTTTAGATTTTACTGTAGGCTATACAGTAGTACACCATAATCGACTAATGTATGCCCAAAACGTTGGCATGCCAGTCCAGCATTGCCAGTCTGTGTGTTATGATGTCCTCAACCCGACCCTGGAGCAGCTTGGAAGAACAGCAGGACAGATACTCAAGCACAATTTAGCTTGTAAGCAAATGATCCCCATCGCACATCCACTGATGTGCAGCTGACAGAGTGTGAAAGGCTTTACAGGGGATTTGTCACACAAGTCTTATTCATTTCCGTGCCCAATTAAGGGCCGTGACATTGCAGACGCTCCAGTGAAGGAGCAGATCAATAATATTTCCACTTTAGAAAGCTGACTCCCCTAATGCCTGGACCACCAAGCTACTTTACAACAATGTCCCTCTGTTTCCTGGTCTGAAGAAGCTCCGTTTCCTGGCCTGGAGGAAGCAAGGATTCCTTGACACAAAATCTTTCCTTCTTTCTTCGCTCAATCCCTCAACTGCCAATGCCCAGGGCCCAATTAACCTGAGCCAGCGTTTTGTCACAGCCCAGACAATACCCAGGCAACACCAACCAATAAAACATGCACAACACCATCCATAGAGCCCCATTCATGCTAGGCCGATGCAAGGACAGGGTCATTAATTATTGAGGAATGGTGAATATTTCACGCGTAGGGAGTCATGGCTTGACCCTACAGACGTTTTCAAGGTAAATATTTAAAGATCGATACCTTGCATGCTGGGAGAGAAAGCGGTCCCTGAGGGTGTGAATTGAATGTACGTAGGAGAGAGAGGACATTGTTTGGTGAACAGTAGTCATTTGCTGCACTATTGTAAACCATTTCTCCAGAGGGGACTCCTTGTGAGATGCCAGAAAACATGTTGGAAAATCAGTGCTTTTCAATGAGCGGGCATTCTTTTTTCTCCCTTTCCACTACACCATGGGCTCTCAGCAGGAGGGCAGGATAGAGAATCCAGCAGCAAATCCAAAATATGGACTTAACCTCTCTACATGGTCCATTATGTTGAAACTGAACCTTTTAAAAACTGGGGGATGACTAAGCCAAATCTATCGGCACAAAGCACAGAGAGAGCACTGATATAGTTAAATGTCAAGTAGTGAGAATGAAATAATTCTCTCAGATAGCATGGCTGTGTAAAGTTCCCCCCTTATTGAGACACAATACAACCTCTTTGTTTCAAAAGGATACATGAGAGGTGTGGGTTGGACTGTTGCCACCCGGTGTATGATCGGAGCAGATAGGCTGTAAGCACCACTCTTTGATATGTGGATGAAATGTAAGGCACCATTTTTTTAGATGTAAAAATGTTGTTCATTACTTTTATTATATTTTATTATTATTTGTTTTAATAATAGGAGGCAGTAAGACTTTAAAACAACTAGGGCTGGAACTTTTAAAGCAACTTACAATAGAAGAACAAAAGCAATTAAAAAAATTACAGTTACAGCCTTTTAATGACTGGTGAAACATACTGTATCTCAATACATTTGTAAGATAATTTTATAGTAGTATTTGCCTAGATAATAGTGGCATATTTCCTTCACTGATCTCTAAATGAAGACAAGAACTGTAAGAATGTGCTAATTGTTTGTGTTTATACTGTGTGAATCAATCAATATAACAAAACAAATATAAACAGTGATATTTATCTGTATATATTTGAATGCAATGTTTTAGTGCATGAATACAGAAATTCAGAGCCTTTTATGAACATTTCTGAGTGATGAAAGAAATTAAATGCTGAATCAGAATTTTTAATCTATTGACTGAAACAGACAATATATCATTGCATGCATGTTCTCAGATAAATCAAGCATGCATGCATGTTGATACCAGGACTAATGTGGTGCATTAAACATTTTAATTAGAATGTGAAAAAAGTTGACCGATAAGATTTTACAGAAAACACACACACACACACACACACACACACACACACACACACACACACACACACACACACATATATATATATATATATATATATATATATATATATACTTATACTTATCTGTTATATGTTGTATATATATATATATATATATATACACGTATATACTTACAATACTTATCTTGCTTGATCTATCTGCTGCTTTTGACACGGTTAACCACCAGATCCTCCTGTCAACCCTACTGACAAAGGTCATCTCAGGAACCGCACTCCAGTGGTTTGGGTCTTACCTATCAGATAAGTCCCTCAAAGTATCTTGGAGAGGCGAGGTGTCCAAGTCGCAACATCTAACTACTGGGGTGCCTCAGGGCTCAGTTCTTGGACCACTTCTCTTCTCTGTCTAAATTTAATAATTAAACCATGTCACCCAGAAAAGTGGCTTTTCATACCATTGCTATGCTGATGACACTCAGCTCTACCTCTCATTCCATCCTGATGATCCATCGGTAGCTGCTGGCATCTCAGCTTGTCTAACAGACATTTCTTGCTGGATGAAGAACCATCACCTTCAACTCAACCTTGCCAAGACAGAACTGCTTGTGGTTCCAGCAAACCCATCGTTTCATCACAATTTCACCATCAAGTTAAGCACTTCAACCATAACTCCTTCAAAAACAGCCAGAAACCTTGGAGTTATGATTGATGATCAGCTAACTTTCTCAGACCACATTGCTAAAACTGTCCGGTCCTGCAGATTTGCTTTATTCAACATTAAGAAAATCAGGCCCTTTCTTTCGGAACATGCTGCACAACTCCTTGTTCAAGCTCTTGTTCTGTCCAGGCTAGACTACTGCAACACTCTCTTGGCAGGTCTTCCAGCCAGTTCTATCAAACCTTTACAATTAATCCAGTTTTAAACTCAGCAGCAAGATTAATTTTTAATGAGCCGAAAAGAATAGACGTCACACCTCTGTTTATCAATTTGCACTGGCTACCAATAGCTGCTCGCATAAAATTCAAGGCTTTGATGTTTGCATACAAAACAAGCGCTGGCTCTGCACCCCTTAAACCTAAATTAATTACTTCAGACTTATGTGCCCTCTAGAAACTTGCATTCTGCAAGTGAACGTCACTTGATTGTGCCATCCCAAAGAAGCACAAAGTCACTTTTACCGACTTTTAAATTAAATGTTCCCTCCTGGTGGAATGACCTGCCCAACTCAATCCGAGCAGCTGAGTCCTTAGCCATCTTCAAGAATCGGCTTAAAACACATCTCTTCCATTTTTATTTGACCCTCTAACTTTTGCACTCACTATTCTAATTCTATTTAAAAAAAAAAAAAAAAAAAACTAAAATAAATAAAAAAAAATCTAACTAACTTTCTAATCTTTTTGTATTCTAATTTATTTTCATTTATTATACAATTATAAAAAAGACCTCTAACACTAGCTTGCTCTATTCTTTTTCTATTCTATCCATTTTCTTTTTATTCATTATATTATTTAAAAACCCTTGCTACGTGTACTGCGTTTAAGCTAACTGAGACTTGTTATAGCACTTATATATCTTTGCTCTTTTGTTGTTTTTGATTGCTTCCATTGTCCTCATTTGTAAGTCGCTTTGGATAAAAGCTTCTACTAAATGACTAAATGTAAATGTAATGTAAATATATATATATATATATATATATATGTGTGTATATATATATATATATATATATATATATATATATATATAATTAAAATTAAATATTTTATCTGTTTACCTATTTGAGATAACCATTATAATCCAAATATGTTGTTAAATTATTAAAATCTCAGGGGGTACTTCAAGTATTTTATGCCTAAGGGGTTAAGCTGACTAAAAAAAAATAATAATAATAAAATAAAATTAAAAAAACCCTGCAGGGGTTTGTGAACCCCTGTATTAAATCATTGGCACAATACTGTTTAATTTTACATTGCCCAGAATAACAATCACAATCATTCGCCAATATATTGTACACCTTTGTAGTAAATGTTCCACCAAAGTAACAAGGAGAAAACTGCAATATCATCTTCCAGAAAATCAGTTTAGGTTTACCCTTTATCATGTCCTATGGCATCTGTACATATCAAATGTTCTACAACACACGCTGTCATCCTTCCTCATGCCTTGTTATGGAAGGAAATGAGTTATCTCTTCTAATGCTGTACATCAGTGTGATGAAAAAAAAAAAGTTTCTATTCAAGTATCGTAATGTGCTACCTGGAGAACATTATTAAATTTAGCATGGGTTAAAAACAAGTGCAAAATATGCTGTGACCTTAAAAAAAAATGTCAGTTCCACGGATCATTTTGTGTTTTTTAACTATTCTGAAGGTTTGCCAGGCAAGTTGTGAGGTTGAGAGTATACACAACTGTCCACTGAGCTTCCTTGATTAGAGAACCCTGCAAGGTTGTGTCCCTTCTGACTTCTTTGTAACTCATTTGCCATCTGCTTATACATCTTCCTGTCCACCCCCACAGATTCCATCTTTCATTACTCACTGCTTCTAATAAATTAAATGTGTAGGACTTCTGTTTGGGCTGCGCGTGTGTCTGTGTGTGTTTGATGTTTGCCTGAGATGTATGTCTGCCAGAGACATCAGAATAACTGTGGCACCCCTGTGGCTCAGTGATAACCCAGGCTATTCGACTGCACCTGTTTCTCTGTGTGGTGTGGTGCTCTGTGAAAGTGGAACACAAAGTTTGGAAAATAAATACACTGTCCAAGTGGCACTAATGTGCCCCAGCTTGTGCATATTTATTTGGGTAAAAAGTGGTTGTGTTTGACAAATCCACACTGAGAGACTGTTTCTTCCCTTTAATAATACTGCAATTTGCCATAGACTCTTAATTACCTATACAAACTAGGAGGAAAGTTCTGCAAGTACTTCACTGACACAAAGCACTTAATCATGAGAATTTAGAAAGTAAAACAAATACACTTTCATAGCTTGGTTGCATTTTAATGCAAATTGCATGCCTGGCATAGTCTGATATAAGCACTAAACAGAATTCACCAAAATTATTAAATGTAATAACATACAATATTTTTCAAACTCTGTGACGAGAGGGTCAGGGCCGAGAGCCGTGGGAACGGAGTGAGGCCGGTGGAGTAATGCTAATGCTCGACACCTGCACCACTCACTGTTCTCGAGTCCCATGGAGGAGCTCCGGAAGGATGAAAGAAAGTGACAACTGTGCAGGACAAGAGAGGACCAGGCCTGGAGTTTATTTTGTGTTTTGTATTTTCTTTAATTTTGTGTTGGTTTATTTTATTAAAGTGTTTAAATGTTCGCCGGTTACCTCCTCCTTCTTCCCGTGACTACGAACGATTGTTACAAACTCCAACCGTTTCACCATTTGTATCCGCTTGTAGTATTTGTTTAGTCTCCAGATATGCAGTTTGTTAATAGAGATAACTTCTATTTACAAATATGCATTGAGTTTTTCAGAGATCTAGGCCATCGGTGGCCGTTCAGCAGTCATAAACCTGCAGAAAGCAGCCGTACCTTAGCCAGCTCTTTTCTAATTTGCTGCTGGCTATAATGTCCCTAACAGTGGTAAAACATGAGATATAATTAGTTTTGGGTAAATATAACAGGCAATCTTTTTTCTCAATCTAGTATTTGTTCCAGAGCAAATAGTTTTTATATTAGTTATATTATGTATATATATATATATAATATATATATATATATATAATAATATATATATATATATATAGTTATATATATATATATATATTATATATATGTTATATTTTGTGTAACTTCAACGCTGAATATCAGAGCACTGCCTTTGTACTTTTGACTAAATTGCCTAGCAAAATTTATGATGAGTGTTGTTGTTATTTATTAAAATATTATTATTATTATTATTATTATTATTATTATTATTATTATTTTACAATCATTTTATCTGCACTGTTTGTTCACCTCACTGGTTTGCACTCTATCTGCCATGTGCCTTGCGCTGCTTTATTTAACTTTATTTGTATATATATATATATATATATACAATATATATATATATATATATATATATATATATATATAGATATATATATATATTTAGTATATTAATATTTTACATGCCCTGATTTGTATAGTTGTATTTTATATTTTATATTTGATCTGTATCTATCTGTATTTTTAGGTTCTACTGTTAGCGTTATCTGTATGCACCATGGGTCTGAAATTAACACAATTTCAATTCTCTGTATGAATGTACTGTACATGTGGAAGAATTCACAATAAAGCAGACTTGACTTGACTTGACTTGAAAAATAAGGGAGTATTTTAAGAGCAAGTGAGCACACCGGCGCCTCCATCTTTCCCACAGTGAGCTACTGTTCAGCTTTCAGACTCCGCACAGATACTTGAACAGCGCACATTTCTCTAGGTTAACATTAGATTGAGCGGCCATGTTAAGTTGCTAATACTTACATATTTCAGATGATAAGCCATATTTGAGAGGTCGATGAATGTTAGTCTAGCATTTGGATGTCATACCATAGACTAGCCGTTAATGATCTGTCCATCACGGACTGCATGACTTTGCAGGGTTTTACTTTTATTTTTTTTATTTTTTTCAACTAAGCGACTAATAACATATTAGGGGGCAACCCTAGATTTTAGTGACCTTGTTATTATGAAAAATAATGAAAATGCAAGAAATAAGGAGATTGTGTTTTTTTTTTTTTATTTAATGTGACAGAAAAAACACAGTTAAACAACAGTTAAACATTGAATCACCAGTGACAAACACACAACCTGATGTATTGTTCTTCACTGTTGTTATCCATAAGAATGGTGACACCAGTGACAATTTCCATGAAAAATGCATTTTACAAAATTGCTGCTGCAAGTTATCAAACCACATGTTGTCAGTAATGGTATACTCATTATATTAAGTAGTTTAATGCATTTGTATTCTAGTTTTTTACTGTTCCTTAACAATAAATTAGGTCATTGACTTCAACTAAAAGCTTCATATGAAATCATGAGATAAATAAGAACTTTTCTGATAAGAGACGATGAACTTACCATGGGTCTTTTTTTTTTCTTTTTTCATTGATCTTTAGGGAATAGGAAGTCAAGTGATGTCATCAGTGTGATTTTTTGTTAAATGGTCACATGACACAACTCCAGGGCACCACTACTTTTATTCGTTATTTTATAATATGTATTTAGTTTAGTTAACGGCATTTAGTCTTTTTTTATGCCATTTACATCATACATTTGATAGTTATAAATACATTATTGTATTTTAAATGTCAGAAAAACAAGTTTTGCGTTTAAACAGTTTTGTGGTGCTTGGAATTATATATAATTAAATGTTTAAAAAATGGAGCCTCATTTTAAGGTTTTACTGTGAAATTTCAGAATCTGTTTTCGATTATTCGTGTAGCCCTAATTATAGAGGCTTACATACTGGAAGTCATAGAAATCCTTTATTACACATGCTCAAGGGGTGGTATGAAATGAGATGATTATTTCACATCATGCATGATGTAGCCTAGGGTCAAGATACCAAAGCGGATGAGGAATGATTATTCATTATATGGAGCCTTATCACTGGCTGAAGAGAGAGCCTCTTCTGCATGTCACAAGGTGATCCTGAGCATTCTATTGACCTGCACAGGCAAACAACTGATGTGTATAAATTGGATCTGTAACAACTATGGACATTTAGTTTCAGACCTTGTTACGAGAGTGAATTTGTGCGCGCTAATGTGGTGCTGGTCGATGGCGGATTCATTTTGCCGTTTAGCCCAGGTCTCTTCATATTATATCATTGAAATGAGAGTGCCTTTTCATTCTGTCAGCTTGGTTTAAAGTGCTCTAAATATGGGCAAAAGGTGAAATTTCAAAACTGACTCTTCAAGAGAAGAATACAAATAAAGACATATAAGTGAAATGCAAAGGTCAAGTCATGTCTCTGTAGGAAACAATGCTACAAGTCTGATGGAAACTTTAGAAGGATTTAGACATTTATGTTGTGTAGCTTCAAAGGAATAGTTCACTAAAAATGAATTTTGTGATAGATTGTAGATTGAGATTGTGGACATGTCTGAGTCAGTGTACTGGTGTAACCATTAACCGACTCATGACTCAAGAGAGAACCACTGTCAGTGTACTAATGACTTGAAATACTACAATTGGATCACTGTTATTTTTCCAGTACATTGTATTTGTTATATTTGCTTTTCAGCAAATACAGAAACATTCCACACCCTTTATGAAACCCCCAGCAGACAGTTCTCATGAGTTGACCAAAACCGGCATCATAGGATAATAAACTCCTGGATAGTGGCTCATTTTGCATCAGAGTCAGAGATTCTCAAGAGACAACTTGTGAATCTGCTCTGGCTCGACCCACAAACTGGTTCACTCAGTACCATATGATTTGGTAAACTCATTCATCCAGTTTCTCTCTAAATAAAAAAACAGTTCACATAATTCATAATTCAGCACCGCTACTTTTTTTAAACTGCTTCCCACTCTTAGATGCTCCTAAAATGGATATATGTGGTTTTATTAAAGGATCAATCTCTTATTTGGACATTGCTGGTTAAACTTGTTGAGAAGCATAATATGGACACCAGCATTCAAAATCCAACATATACTAGTCTTGTCAAAAGGGACATAATTTTGCTTTCCAAACAACTCTAGACAGCATCCCTAGGGCAACCTGGGTTTATGGGCCACTAGGCTGCCATAATGTTGGTATTTTTTTTATGAAATGCATGGTCACTTAACAGCATCACCCTCAGCAGAATGTTACATAATACACTGTAGCTCCTGTGCACAGAACTGTATCAGTACTTTGTTAAACACATTTTATACAGTAGATTGAGATGTGCACTGACATTGCATTGTACAAAAAGAAAGAAAACTGCGTCCAACATAATACTGCACTATTCTATTTCATGCACTATAACAAAATAATTTCCTCTCTCTGAAAAAAAGTCCTGCTAATAGTTTTCTTGGATGGATGCCAGCAGAGACAGAGTGGATCCATACTCCATTAAACAAAACAAAAAAAATAATAAATAAAGCTAATATATATATATATATATGTATATTTATAAACAACACAAAAATCACTGAAACTTGCACTCAGTTAAAGCAGTTATTAACGTGAATGCTCCCCAGGACAAACACTCAAAAAGACAAATGACTTCTGAATCACTCAATGAAATACAGCGGAAATATAATCACTTTTGCAAACCCAAAAAGAGAGAGAGAGAGAGAAAGAGAGAGAGAGAGAGAGAGAGAGAGAGAGAGAGAGAGAGAGAGAGAGTGAGCTTTAATTCTCAAGTCTTCATGTTATGTGTTCCTTTAGGCCTTCTGCGTCATAAAAAAATATATACTTTATACATAATTAAAAATTATATAGTGATATCATGTAAAATTAAAGCATAAAACTTTTATGGTTCCTCAGTGTTACTAGTTTGATGTATACATTAATGTTGTTCCTCAAGTTGAATCAGAGAACAGACTAGTGCAATCTCAAACGAACGGACCAAGGTTTACTTTTCACAGCAGAGCTGTGAAAAAAAGACTGGGGGATTGGGAAAGAGACAAAGAGCAGTGTGTGTGTGTGTGTGTGTGTGTGTGTGTGTGTGAGAGAGAGAGAGAGAGAGAGAGAGACAGAGAGAGAGACCGAGAGACAGAGAGAGAGACAGAGAGAGAGAGAGAGAGAGAGAGAGAGAGAGAAGAGAGAGAGAGAGAGAGAGAAGAGATTTGTCTCAAGCATGCCTGGTAGCAGATGACCCCCAGAGTATTGGACCTGGCAGCTCACTACAATTATCATTCAGCACAAGTGAAGCACCCTGTTTGATATCTGCCAAGGTAATTTAGTGGGAGAGATTGCGCTGTGTCCTTCTATCTCTTTTCTGCCTGACAAGCAGTCTCTCCTTCCCTCCCTCTTGTATTCGTCCCTGTCTTTCTCACTCGTCCTTTTTAACTCCTTATACCCACATGGAGTTAAAGAGCTTCCAGCAGCATGTTGTTCAATCTGCCTCTCAGAGGTGAGATGGAAAGTCCTTTCCAGAGCGCTTATTTCGGCTAGATGCCTGGTGAGAGAAGCTAAGTAATATGGAGTGAAATTGTTTTCGCATGGTGCCTTGGCCTCTCACCAGTGTGTCTGATTACTCCTCTTTTCGGAACTCCAAACAGGGCTGAGGTCTACAACACAGATATGCCTATCAATACAGCACCTGCATTCCCGGACACACAAAATGAGCCTAATGATGTATGGGACTAATCCTAAAGTGTTGTTTAGCAGTTGGCGTGAAGTCATGTTTAGAAGGAAGCCATCATTAGGAGCGTGGCTTTATGTTGCCCTGAAGGACAGTTCTCTTCTGAACTCTGACCACAAATCATTTATGATAGGATAATCACATTCAAAAATAATGTAAAATGTAAATGCATCACCTTGTGGTGACTTTTTCATAGTCTTTTTATCTATATAGATGAATCTACTGTTACAAAAGGGCATCAATAATTTCTCCAAAAATATATTTTTTTTTTAGGCAGCACAGCCCAATGGTATGTCTGCAAATACATCTTTATATCTCAGTTTGACCTTATCTCCTTCTGTGCAGTGTGGTTATTGATCATACTCTGTAGAACAAAACAAGGACCCCAGATAACATAAAGTGGCTGGACATGCTCGGCATTTTGTTGCTGTGTGATAAAGTCACATTAGGTGAGTGTCTAGTGTCGGTGCTTTAATGCATTATGTACGTGCTTGCAGTATTTTTGTACAGGGCAATAATGGGTATTCTAAATTGTCTCTCTTAATGGGATTTTCAGAAAAGAAAAATAATAACATACACGTATTTACAATTAAGAGCCGATATTTGTTCCTGAAATCTTCCCCATTAGTTTTTTTGTTTGTTTGTTTTTTTAGCTCTCCTAGCAGTAGGAACAAAAGTGTAGGTTTATTTTATTTTTTATTTTTTCCTCTGTGTATTAACTGTAAATTGCTGAACAAACGCAATGGGGATTTTTAAAAAAAAAAAAAAAGAAATAGTCCTCAGGTAATTGTTGAAAGATCTGTGAAAAATAAAATTTAGTTCTTCTGTTGCAGTGTCTTTCCTTTGAAAACAACAATAATAATAATAATAATAATAATAATAATAATAATAATAATAATAATAATTTCTGCCATAGGCAAAGCATTATGGTATTATTATTATTTCTTTATGGAAGATTTTTTGTTGTTGTTGCAATTTTCTTGGCAATTCTCAGAAGTTAAAATTAGTTTTCCCCTCCAAAGATTTTGGTCTGTTGTGGAAATGTCAGTGTACTCTGCTATTGTATGACGATGTTCCAATTGACCTATCGGTAAGATCCTCCTCAAATGCAGATGAGGCAATGGCAGTCAAGTATCAGTTGCACAGGGAGTGGAACTCGGACATCCTCCACCCAATGAAGACAAAAACGTTAGTTATCTGGTTGTCATACTCTCATTAAGTTACAATTTTCATCTGCGCAAGCAGAACGTTAATGTCATCTTGTGCTTTAGCAAGTTATCTCTGGCTAAAACTAGCTAATGTTAAAGCTAGTTAGTCCATACAAACCTGAATAGCAGCCTGTTCTCACGTCTTGTACAGTGTAGGACAAAAACACATAAACAAAGGTCTACATTTTACTGTCTTTTCATATTAAACTGGTTAAATGTAAATTAATTTAATCGTACCCTGCAATACATGAACAGTGTTGATCCGTGATGTTGTTATCTGTGATCATGACAAACATAATGTTTTTGCATCTCACGCTTGCATTGTAATCCGTAAACCCTTGCTTCCTAATTAATACCCACAATATTTATTTTTAAATATTTTATATATATATATATTTAAGTCCCACTTGAATGGTGGTCCTTCTGTGTCCAAAATGTATTAAAAAGATATAGGGACAAGGTTTTCACACTGACAGCTGTCATTGTAAGACAGTTAGCAACTCCGTTTGTTTCTGCCTCTCTGTTCACAACAGTAACTAAGGTAGTTGGGGCTTACCGATAGGTCAATTCCAAGTTCACTATTTTTAAAGGGGTCCTATTATGTTTTTTCACTTTTTCAACTTTAGTTAGTGTGTAATGTTGCTGTTTGACCATAAAAAAGATATGCAGTTACAAAGCTCAAACTCCACTTCAAAAGGAGATATTTTAGAAATCACTTTTCAAAACGAGTGTTATCACTATGTTGGAGACGCACTAGCTTTCCCAAGGCAGACGAACTCAGACGAGAGTGGTTACCATGATCCAGGTTTAAATCGCGCTCAAATTGATTTGATTTTGATACATTATTAAACTGAAGCTTGCAGGCGTCTATTGTAAGCGGCATGACATTTCCCGACCAGGCGCCGAGTGGTGCCAATCACAACACACTGGCCCAGCTAACCAATCGCAGCACATTTCATATTTCAGAAGGCGGGCCTTCATTTGATACAGGAACTATTAAAGCTGTTCATGCCAGACTGGGGAGAGAGGTGTTGTAATAAAGTAAAACATGTGAAAAATAATGTGTTTTTTGAACAACCTAGTATGAGAACCTGTTCTAGTACGCCCCCCAAACAAAATCAAGACTTTGTAAAAGAGCATAATAGGACCCCTTTAACTCTTTTATTCCAAAAGACTATTGCTTTAGCTATTTCATTTGGATTTAATTCATCAGGAAGTAATGCAATTTGTGAAAATGTTTTAATAAAATTTATACTGTATTTAGGGACTTTGTCAGTTGCATAGAAGGACACTATTAGACTTATATAAATATTTGTTTCTTTTCTTTTCTTTTCTTATTTTTTCTTATTTTTTCATTGTTTCCATTTTTTTTTTTCTAAAGTGGCCATCGTTACAGATTGTAGTCTAATTTAAGATGATTTATTAAGTGTTATTATTCGAGGAAACAAAACCAGAAGATGAAAACAATCAAAGCACAGACCATACAACTTTCAGTGTTGTAAAGATTCAGTAATTACAGTATTCACCTTTTCTAACCCTTTGAGCCACTTCAGAGAAAACTCATTCAAAACTGTTATTACTGTTAAAGTAATTCTCAATATACTTACTCAAAGTTAGCCTAAAGGTAAGTGAAGGGAATGCCGATTCACAAAGTTTTGGGCCAGGCCCAGTAATTCAAGGCAATGGCCCTTGTCCCTCAAGACTAGAGAGAGAGAGAGAGAGAGAGAGAGAGAGAGACCGAGAGAGAGACCAAAAAGATGCACAGGGCCTTTTCTTTTTAACAGAGCACAGTGGGTAGAGTTCTCATACAAAATGTAAGCTCACCATGTAAAATTAGAGTACAAATGTTTGTGCTTGTAAACGTAAATTTAAAGTTAATAACAGCTTTTTGTGAGGGGTAACCTGTAGTTTAATAACTGCCCTATGCATTTATGTGTCATGCGCTACATTAGAGGATTACACACAGAATGAATGGTTAAACTGTTTGCCTAGTGTACCCAAAGCTTCCTATATATGTGAGCAGATAGGTTTATACTTTACCATTGTGCTCACTGTCACAACAGAAAAATAACACTAAAAAAACAATAAAGCAAATATAACCCACAAAAGTGGCTCAGCTGGAAACCTATTGTTCCCTTCTGAATCACCAGAATGGAAGGAATTAAAGTGTAGAAAATAACACATTAAAATAAAAAGAAAGTGTGTATATCCTTCAAGACTCCTGCTGTATGTGAAACATTTTAATTAATAATACGAACGGAAGCTGTTAGAAAATCGATGGCCTCAGCCAACCTTAAAATACTTCTTCACTGAGGAATGACTCTTTTTTTTTGGATAAACAGAGGCATTGCTTTTGCTAAGTCACAAGTAAGCCTGGGTGACTTTTATATGATGACTTTCACTGTACAGTGATAGAGAACAGTTCACAGAGAAGGCGTTGCTTCATTCTTCATTGCTTTTCCATAGTTTTCTATGTAAACATGCTAAATGGCCAGTGGTGTCGCTAGACCATTTTTACTGAAGTGCAGTTCCCAATGAAATACTGCTGCGCTCCAGTAAAATATTACTTATAAGTCCATATGTGTCCTAAGAATCATTTTCTCTTGTTTCAGAAATCAAGTCGTGTGTTTTCTATCAGCTGTTTAGAATCAGTACTAGGGATGCCAGATTTGCAAATGAATTACTCTTTTGATCTAACTGGTTTTGAAAAAAAAAAAGTCTGAAATGATTGCAAAATCCAGTTTGATTCATTCTGACAGTTCACTCAAGCACTGATTCATTTACATCGGGTCATTTTATAAAGTAGAAAACAAAAATAGCACTGGATGAGGTGGATATTTGCTTATTGTAGACTTATTGTAGAAAACAAACCATGCAAATGTCTTCTATCATTTGTCAGTGATGTGGCTCTTGTGTAGCATGTGTAGCTTGTGAATGACTCTGTACTGCAGATAAAAATGCTTAATATCTATCTATAACCAAAAATATTATTTAAAAAAAAGAGTAACAAAATATGGACACTTTTTTAAATGGGGGGCATATGCCGCAGTACTGAGCCTAGAAACAAAATATTGTAGATGGCCAGATTTGAATGTATAGTGCTCAGCGTTAATAAGACACAAATGGTCAAGAAGTTTAAATGAACAATTAATTTTTTTGTTGTTGTTGTTGCAAAAACTCGTTATGGCTATACATATGAATGAATAACATACATATAAAGGTTCCAGTTCAAAACAGTCTTATTGTTTCAGGATTTTGAATATGCTAAACCAATTTAATGCTTCAGGTAGAATGACCTCTCATATGCAGCACAGACATTATACTACCCAAGGAGCTCAGTAAGATGCATATGCTTAGTGCAATGCATCAAAAACTCATACATTTCAGTGTGCTCATCACATTTAATCACATTTTAAAAGGTTTTGCAGAAATATAACACCTTTTAAGCTTTTTTTTATTCCTGTGTGAGACAGCAGAATTGGATGGTTGTGGACTTAGAGGTTTGTAGAGGTTTTGTTAGTGCATTTGTCTTAGTAAGATGCCATATTGATCAATATTTCATCACACCATGCATGCAGGAAAACACTTGTTTATTATTATTATTAGTATCTTTTCCTTTTGCTTTAATGACAGCAGCACTCCAGATGACATGGACTCTACAAGTTTGCACAAAGCGTCATGTTATCCAGCATGATTTGAGAATGTTTCAAAGATAATGTGTTCTTTAATAGAAGCAAAGAAATTAGAGCTTTTGTACAAAAGAGTTCATATGCTCAATGCCATGCAATTTTCCATAATTAACCTTGAAATAGTGCAGGATCTTTAATATTTCTTATTCATTGTTATGGCATAGCATTTCTTTTTTTGTACACTGCAAGATTTTTTTCAGCTAATTCTAAGGTTTAAATTATAGTAGCTGAATCTTAAAATCTTAGACTTTTAAACCTTTTATAAATTTTAGAGTTAACCTCTTAACTGTCAGCTCCACTTTTTGAGCATAGACCTGAAAATTACATTTCCTACTTAAATTGTTATAAAATGTGAATGCTTTGGAGCACAGACTTAAGGTTGGTGTCTTTTTAAAGATGACACTGGGCAAATTATTGTAGAAGTGAAAAAAAAAAAGTTATAAAAATTATATTACCAAAAAGTTATGGAAGTTTAAGTTTATGAAAATATAAAATTTATACATTTAAATATTTCAATTTTATATAAAAATATATATTTTACAAAACATGTTTCACTCTAAAACTGCTAAAAAATTTAAACCAAAAACCTGAACAAGTCGTGTTCCAAATTTGAGGTTGACATCTCAAAAAATTAGCTCTCAGTGAGATTTTGTTTGGACGCAGTACCAAGCTTTTCCACTAGATGACAATCAAACCCCATTAGTAACCATTTAAAGCCACCCCCATTTCCATATATGGTTTGAGTTATTTGAAACTTGTTTTTCCATACTTTTCTCAATAATTATGAAGTAGACATCACAATCAGAAGTATTATGGGCAGTATGGCAGAATCTGATTTCAGTTCAACCTCTTAAAAACACATAAAAGACATGCAACAAGAACCTTAGACATATGTTACATTTCACACTGTATCAAAAATAGAGAATCTATTAAGCTATAATTTAGCAGTAAATAAAATTAGCCACATGATGATGACCTTTCACCTGACAATCTCATCCGGGATGATCCCTCATGTTCAGACACCTTTTTTAGTAATTTAGCACACTACCATGACACCTACTCGCGGACCTCCCTAAGCACTTCCCCTTGGGGGAATCCCCGCTGCCATTTTGAAGTGCGTTCCACTTCGCAAAGTGGACGAGGGAAGTTTATATGGACAGACCCTCGACCCCTCGATTTTGACAGAGGGAGCGAGTCTGCATCATATGAACACTTCAGGCAGCTACATAGACCACATTGCAACACAGTTATGATGTCATTGCAGAATGTGTTTCATTTATCCCCACTCCAAACAAGTCTATAATATATAAATTATTTTATTTGTAACTTTTATAACAGCCCAGGCATACCTATATACATATAGAATGCTGCACCAAACAAATTCATAAGGGGAAAATGTAAACAATAAACCAACCGAATAGCTGATTCTAAGTGTTCAAGAGCTTAGGAAGTTCCAGTTCTGCCCATTGCAAGGGTTCCCCCAGAAGTGGGCATTCATGCAACATAATCAATGACGTGCATCTGAGTAAACGAGACGGAGGGAAGTTTGCAGTGAAGGGCATAAAAAAAACGGACTGGAACGCAGCCCAGGATGCCTTCATAATGTCCATTGCTGCCGGTAAGAAGAGTTCTCGTGGAGCGGTGTGCTTGTATATGTATATTATTGAATTGTTATTTTACAAGAACGGTGTGAAGAGAGCATGCACAACTGTTGTTTATATTGCTGTTTGCAGCCTGTGGAAGTAAGGTTCGCTTAGCTGCAGCAAGGGGCTATAATATTTTTTGTTCAATATTTTATCATTTCTATTTAGACTACTAAATGATATGACAATCAGTACTGCATTATTCATATAGTTTATTTATTACCTGAAGATAACTTGAAAAATATATACACATATACAATATATTTCCCCAACCTTGTGTTTATTGTCTTCATGTTTTATTTTCTGCTTTTAATTTAGCACAGCTGCAGCAATAGCCAGATGCTTTTGTCCATATTAGTGGATTCCTGCACTTCATAAGTTATTATGTCTATGATTCTGTTTTGGACTTTCTGCATGAGAGCACCCTCTGGCTTCGAGTATGTATAGAACATGCACTGCATGAGAGTGTTCAGCACTCCTGATACTCACTTCTCTTCATTTTGGATAAGAATAAAACGTCAGATCATGCATAGACTATTGATACTGTCTCTTTGAATTTAAATCTAGATTTAAATCTTGAAATCTCTACGTAAACACACCTGCCCGAATAAAGTGCGGTGGACAAATTCACATTTCATTAAAATTAAATATGTATTAAATATTAAAAATGCAGCTAATGTTCTACAAACAGCAATGTAAACAAAGGTGTCTTTTCTCTTTCGTTCTTGCTGTTTGATTGGGAAAATTTTAAAGCGCATCGAGGGGTCTTGTCTTTATGTTATCTCACTAAAAACTATTATTTTGTACTTTTATTATTACAGTACACTACTTTCTGTTTCTTTTTCAAAACTGTGTCACGACATTTGCTGCTATCAATATAGAAGCATCCATTAGGAGCACAGCCCCATTAAAAGCCGTGCTCCATGTGCCCCTTTTATACTTTGAGCACCTGCCCCTCCAAAGGTCTCTGCAAGGCCCTGCATGATTTCATATGTGCATCACAAATATGAAAACTAGAGTCTTTAAGCTATCAAACATTATATAGTTTGTCAACATTACTTTAGGTTCAGACTAAGATATTACTGTTTAAAATGTGTAATGACAAGTGGGCGAACCGGTGGGCCAGTGACAGTTAACAACTAAGGGTTACCAAATAAAATAAAAAAAAAAATAAAAAAACTCACAAACTGTATAGTGCTTATCCTATATATATATATATATATAGGATAAGCACTATATATATATATATATATATATATATATATATATTATATTTATTTTTTTTTTTTTTTTTTTTTTTTTTTTTTTTTTTTTTTTTTTTCTCGATGATTTGCTTGATTTCCTTGAGTCACCTCAGCTCTGTTTCAAACCCAATGAAAACTTGGAAATAAGCATGAATCACCAAGTTATTTTAACGTTTCCATTGAGGACCCAATAGCAGGTTTCACAGCATGCCCATTTTCAACTGTAGGAGAAAAGACAACAATGAAAGAAAGATAGTCTGCCCTCTCTGATCATGTTATTCAAAAATGGAGAAAGATCCTGCAGAACTACTGTACAGTGCAAAAGAAGATTCTGCCCTTCTCAGCTTTGATTACTGGATGCCTATTAAGACAGTGATTCATTCAGATAAAGCATGACCCACTTTGAATATGGAAAGACCTTTCCTTGCTTCAAAATCAAATTCAGTTATGAATAATTATGAAATACAGTCATATTTGCTTGCCTCTGCATCTCAAGCTCGTGATTTTTAATTGCATTATACATTTTAGAAGGTGTATGTGCAAAGATTAAAATTAAATATTGTAGTGTGGCCTTCAGTTTATACACTTTCGTCTCCATTGCTTTTCCTAGGTCAAGCCAAGTGAACTTCAATCTCATATTGACATGCTTTCTTAAGACAGATGAAGACTATCCACAGTTTAAAAAAGGATTTTCAGTAGAATTACCCACAATTGTGCAGTGCAGAGTGCATCTGTGGTTAAAAAATAAAACATAAAAAAAAATCTCCATGGGCCACTATAAAGAATTAATCTTCCCTTCAAGAATGAATATCCATAAAGAGCCTTTCCATATTTTAAAGATGTGCATTTAATTGGCTAAAATGAGCAAAGTTATACTCCAGGCTTTGTAATGAATTTCTCCTTGTGAAGACTGTGAGTCACCTTATTCATTTTCTACACTCATTTCTTCCTTTTTCCCCCACTTAGTCCTGAAGCTGTGTTTCAAAGCTCAGCAAACAGAATGCTTCAAAGACTTCAAAGTTAAGCAAAGCACAGAGAGAGAGAGAGAGAGAGAGAGAGAGAGAGAGAGAGAGAGAGAGAGAGAGAGAGAGAGTTAAAAAAAAAGAAAAAAAGTAAATAAATACCCAGCTGACAAGAGACATTCATTTATCAGCATTGTTCTGTTTGCAAGCTTCAGGCTCTTTAGGGAGATATGGATGGATTAGCAGGACTGAAAATGCTGACCGGTGCCGGCGTGTACTCTTGAGGGACTGCACAGGGGAGAGCTTCAATAAACAAGGTCAGTTGTAGTATTAAGAACAGCCACACAGTGATTCTGCCATCTTATCACCTTAATCAATATTTTGATCAATCTAATCCATCTGTGATACTGCAGCTCCAGAGTGAAACACAGTGGGATGTACTGGTGGTGTTATTAATGGATGATGTGTAAATGAAACTGATGAATTTATCATTTATAATGATAAATAAATTATTTAATTTGGAAAATAAAACAAAATAAATAAAGTTGGCATGAAATGTAAACTGAAATCTTCTCTACTTCTTTTTTTCCCTATTGTGACACGTATCCAAGTGAAATGGCTTCTCGGATGAGAAAAAATGGAGGGCAAATCTTGATTTTGTCCATTGGAAATTGATTGGATCGTTTGCTAATTGCTGAAATCTCATGTAAGGGACAGTTTGCTGGAGAGGATGGATTATTGGCCATGCCTTGTGCCTGTCTACACGTCATTAGAGAAGAGATGTTGTTGCAAGGGGAAGCAGAGGGCACATGGGTTAAAAAATGATTTATTATTCACTTTAAAATAAATAAACATATAGGCATCTGGTTTGGCTCTGTGTTCTATGTCTTTATGTATGGCTATTATAAGAGGTCCATTTCATGACTTTTATTTTGAAAGTATCTTGTTTGTGGTTCCTTTCACTGTGGGGTGTGGTAATAATCAAACTCTTTGTTTCTGTTGCAAAGGTTGTGTCTATACACATTTGCAGCCTGGTATCTTCAGCTACTGTGTCTCATCTCCCAACAAAACCAACCAAGACTGACAATTTTTTTTTTTTAAGGCACATCAAGTCAAAACTGTAACCAACTTAACTATACTATGAGATCCCTGTGCTCTGTTTAATTCTGTTGAGCACTGTGTAGCTGACTTCGAAAGCAAGAACACGTTCTGTGTGAACAGCTGTCTGATTTCAGTAAATGTGGTTTGGCAAGAAACACCGCATGTATAGCAGCTGGGGCTTGCAAAAACATGAAGGTGTTTTTTACTTCTGGCTTGAACTGTTTGGAAAATTCCTTATTAGGGAAGTTACTCCTAGGTCAGCTGACAATAGTACTGTGATGGCGCTTATTTATTTATTTAAATTTTAAATCAATTGATAGCAATATAGGCAATACTGTATTATAATTGTGTATGATTATGTATGTATGTATGTGTGTGTATGTGTGTATGTGTATATGTGTATATATGTGTATATCTATATATACATAGTTTTGTAGTATTTCTTGTTTTTATGTATGTATTTGTTTTATAATGTTCTTAGAAATGCCCAACCAGGGACAGGAGTTGAAAATTAGCACTAGCTATAAACTCTATATGCTGCACATCAGTTACAGGCTTTGTATTGTAACTATGTTTGCTTGTATGGTCCCTGTTAAATAAACTTTAAATAAATAAGTAAATAGATCAAATACTGAATGTTGAAAAAGTATACAATTTATACACTTTTACTAGATCATATTTCTTTGATGAGTACTTGTTGAGCTACAAAATCATTGCCACATCACATACAGTAGGGTCAATCTATTTTACAGTATTTTAGAATGAATACATTTATAATTGACATTGAATGCTTGTCAATAACGTCTAAAACAGTGGTTGAATAAAACAGCCTGAGCAGAAAAGTATAAATGGTCTTCTATAATGCACAGAATGGACCATCGTTATAAATCTCATGTAGGCCATTGAAACTGGCCCTATATGTCCTTGTCTATGGCATCATTACAGTTTAAATGAGTCTAAATTACCAGAAAATATGAGGCCAGAATCCACTCAAAAGAGGTTATTATCACTTACCCAGCAACAGTGCCATCGCAGCCACCCCTCGGCCCCCTCCTCATTCCCTGCCTGTTGATGAGAACAACAGTGTTGGAAAGAACGATTATATTTGCAAATTGAGGACGGTGACCTTCTTCGGTGAGGAGACATAACCTTGTCTGCGTTTATGGAGGCCTTCATATTATGGCCAGATCCATACTTTACCTCTGCCTGCTGAGTGGAAGTAAAGGTTAAAAGAAAGAAGGGCAGAACAGAGGCAGGAGGAGGAGTGGGTGACATGCTGGGGCCCAGAACTATCATTAGAGTAATGATGGAGGTTGTGCCATGCTAGATAAATGGACCAGGATCCTCCCTGGAAAATATGTGTCAAATGATGCATTCATCAATCACATGCATTAGAGAGAGAGAGAGAGAGAGAGAGAGAGATGAGACTGTGTGTGGTGCATTTCCTGTAGATGTTAAAATGGCAACAAAAGAAAGTACTGTATGTGTAACTGTGTGTGTGAGAAAAAGCAAAAAAGGAGAAAGATAGAAGTGATATGCAGTACTATCATGATTTTTATCAACACTGCAATGTCAATTTTAGTCAAAATTTTGGCACAATTTTTCCTTACCCACACACACACACTTTACATCCATTTGATTTGATACCACATAAAAAAAAAACTTCTAGCCCATCTAATATAAAATTCAAACTTTATTAAATGGTAAATACTTTGTAATAAAATAAGGGAAAAAAGTAAGCTTTAAGTTTTTTCAGGTAGGTCTAACAATAGTATTCAGGTACAGAATAATCAGAAATTCATAATATTCACTGTATACAATTAATATAGGTTAATCTTTATTCAGTCAAAAGCAGTGAGTGATTTTCTCTGCATCTTTTGTTGCCTGCTTCACAATAATGACAGAATATTAGGCTGTTGTCACGTTAAGGCCTTGTGCATGGATCCAATATATTGATGCACTTTTTTCACATTTTCTTTTTCAACTCTTTATGTTCACTTAAGACAAGAAGGTAAAAAGTGCAAAAAGAAATGGAAATGGAAGTCAATTTGTTGGTCATGCTATCTTTGGGTGTGTGCACAGAAAACTGTCTCTGACAGTGCTGGGTTAAATACAACCCAGCGCTGGGTGAAATATGGACAAACCCAGCAACTGGGTTGTTTTGACCCATCTGTTGGGTGAAATGTTTGACCCAGCCTTCTGGGTAGTAACCCAACCACTAGGTCAAAACAACCCAAAAGTTTGTCCATATTTTACCCAGCACTGGGTTGTATTTAACACAGCATTTTTTAAAGTATACCAAATCCAATAGTTTAAAGTTGCTTAAATGCTTCTGGGCCTGGGAAAAATCATTAAAAAAAATTTTTTAAAAAAGAGATTTTTAAGATTCCGATTATTTATACAGCCCTACTATACATGCGTACACACTCTGTCTGCTCACACTCCACCTTTCATGTTAAATTAAGCATTCCTGTCCACCATGTACATGTTAATCACATTAGGCTTTTAAGAATCATCTGCTGTCAATCCGTATTCCAAAGTTTGGATCAAAAGCATTGCACTGATTTACACTGCAAAACTGAGACAAGGCTTTCGTCTCCAAATTACTGTTGGGCTATAGGTTATGGCCCCTCTCGGAAACAAGCCGAAGATTTATGCTCAAGCTTTCCTTCTCTTATGGTGTGACAGGGAGAGGAATGACCCAGTCCATATCTGTTTCACTTTTGGGTCCTGATCGATGGACCCTTCTATAAATGACTCCAACAAGATTTATCCACTGTAAAAGAGTGCATAGAAACTTTATGTTCCTTTCAATTGACAGTGGTGACTTATAGGAAATGTGGAAAAACATACTGTATTTGTACACTTTTGTTATGCCCCGAGTTAAACACATTAGCTCTGTTTCAAAACCTTACGAGCTGCAATGCTGTCTACTGCCTACCTCTGAGGCAGCACACTAACGGAAATGAAAGTTACTCGGTGACTTATTTGGAAAGATTTACTTAGGCAGCAACTCAAGAATAGACATAACTCATTACTGATTCTGAGTTAGGACATTGTTATGCTAATAGTGTGATACTCTAATAAAATTTAAAATACAAAGCAAACACAGTATTGGCTGAAACACTCAATTTGTAGTTACTGTCGATTCGATTAGATCTCTCATTCAACTTCCAGGAGTAAAAATGAATTTTGTTTTGTTTTGCTTTGATGGCATCATGTACAAGACACACCTTTTAATTTGCAATTGCGTAAATTTATGTTTTGTGATATTTCAAGAAAAAAAAAAAGTATTATTTCTCTGGTTAATCACAGCTTTGAATTAAAAATTAAACTGTAAAATTTAAATTAGTGAACCAAAGGGGTACACTTCAAAACCTTGTATTGCCTTTTACAACTTTTGCTTCATAAATGTTAATTCTGATGAAAAACAACAGTAAATATTGAGAAAACTGTTGCTTTCTTTGATAGGGTTTACTTGGTAAAACAAAATTGATGACTTGGGAGTATAATAGATAATGTTGCAGCTAAAATTGCCAAAAAGTTGAATGCTTCTTGAAACTAAAAGAAATACAGCTTTAAAAGTATGGAAAATCTTGAGAAAGAATGAGATGGATTCAATACAGATTAGAATATATATATATATATATATATATATATATATATATATATATATATATATATATATATATATATATATATATATATATTTACATCATCTCTCTCTCTCTCTCTCTACAGATTTAAAAGAAATACTGCTCTCTCTCTCTCTCTCTCTCTCTCTCTCTCTCTCTCTCTCTCTCTCTCTCTCTCTCTCTCTCTCTCTCTCTCTCTCTCTCTCTCTATAAGCAACAATTTGCCTTCTAAAATGATGAAAAGGGAACCAAATGAATATAAGCCAGGAGCAACAATTCCGTACTGATTTGGTAACCAAATGAATAGATGAAATGAATGTGACCACAAACACAGACAGGATTTAATACGTATTTATTACATACACAGTCATATCCAGAATGCAGTTTGCAGTAAAATGTAAAAGAATGTTGTGGATGAAAATTATCCTTATGATTTTCCAACACAACATTACAAAGCTCTTTAAAAATCACAAAATTATTCAGCTAGAATATAATCAGTTTCATCAGTTTAATGTGGAAAGCAAAAACTAGATATGACTTTAAAGTGAAAACCAGAACTAGAAAAGAAGAGGCAGCCTTAAAAAAAAATAATAATAATAATTAAAAAAAACTGAAACGTGAATACAAAACCTCATAAGCTGTCCTCCATCAACCACTGAATGGAATTAATGAATATTTGGAATCAGAAGACAAGGTTATAACTGAATTTGAATTTGAAACATTGATCCCCAGGAGGCCCATGTTTCGGTGTGGGATCTCAAAGCCTTGCCCGAGGTTTTCTAATGAAGTGTTTTGCACTCTAATCACTCTATTAGTATACTATTAGAATACACACAGAGCAATAGCTTCATGTATCGCCGAAAACAGTGTTTTACTCCAATAATCTTTTTTACTCTTTTGTAATAATTTAACAGTAATGGAACATTGAATTGATGTTAGATCAGACAGAATACGATCAGTTCAATCCAGACAACGGGTGTAGATGTCATTATATCTGACACTATAGAATTGTTATCGAATTGTTACATTGATAAGGTACTTAGCTGGCTTTCAATGGATGTTTCAATACATTGACATCAGAGTGTTATTTGGAAGAAATAAATCATCCTTCTAACACTGAGCTCTTTCTAAATAACCCTATGAACTGTAGCTGGAAACATGACAACAATCAGATAAAAGGAGCAAAAGAGCCACAACTGAGAATTTGGTGAAATGTGTGGACAATAAGGCAAGGAATGTGTCACATCCTATGTTTGGAAATTTTAGAGACATTACTGCTCATACAGCAGAAGGGATAAGTAGCAGTACACATATATTTTGCCAGTGCCTAAGGCGAGGAGAAGTAAAAGCAGCTTTGTCAATATTTTGTCCCCAGCAGGGAACATAGTTTTGTTCTGTTCATAGACATTGTACATATTTCAGAAAAACGCAGTCTGAACAAAGAAAATGGACAAAGAAAAGAAACAAGGATTTGAGTTTGCTTTGGGTGCCTGGAAACAGGACAGATGAGCAAGGGTTGTGCTCGGAGACTTACTGTACCTGTAAGTTGTGCTCAGTCCAGCATCCCACTTCATTGCACAATGCCAATAGAAGTCAAGGCACATGTAAAGTGATGAAAGCAAAAAGGAACACTGAGAGAACACTATTACAAGTGCTTTGGTAGATATAGATGAAAAAGAGTGAATTGTATGCCTTTCATGATCTGGGAAGTTTTTCTACCCTTTGCACTGCTTAAGTAGCTCAGTGTGACTGGTAGGAAAAGTGACATATAGTGTGTACCATGAATAAGGCAAAAGCTGTCAAGACCTCTGTCGTGTCTGGTTTGAAGATATGTGGTTTAGAAGGCAAATAATCTGTTGAAGCTCCAGATGTTTTCTGCCAGAGTGCAATTCCTATGGAAAATGACTGCATTCCTCCTGAAAATGATCAGGAATGGTGGTCATATTTGAGAAATGATAGACTACCTTAAGCTGCATTTATACTGGGCTTTGATTCCAGACAATTGCTGTCAAATTGCCGGTGAGGATTTTGTGAGAATGCAAGCTGGAACTGATTACATTTATAAAAGGTTTCTCACAGATGATAAAACTGGTGGATGGACAATATAGCATTAACCTGCTGGATTTTCTCAATGGTCTCTGTGTATGCTGAACAAAGAGCTTTTAACTTAAAATAATGCCTTGTGTGTTTTTTAAATAATACAAGTAAGTTGATGATGTAATGTTGAAAAAAGTGTATGCAGTTTCAGTAATGCATAAAGAGCAGATCAGGTCATGATCCCAGATTCTGACCTTATGAGACTGCTTTGGAGGCCTACTGGAGATATAAATCAGGAGCTGAGGAAGTACAAGAAGGTAATTTTTGGAGCTATATCATAACAAAATCATATCATTACTCCTCATCAGTGTTTAAGAGGCAATATGCAGTTTATAACAACAGTACTCAAGGGTTGCTTTTTATAATATTCTGTAATGATACTCAAGCTTTGATGCTTGCATAAGATGTGATTGTGTGCAAAATGAGGCTTTAAACTTCACAACTCCAATCAATATCAGAAAGACAGAGGAGCAAAAGAGCTAAATGACTTTGGATAAAGACATATTGTTTGTAGAGAGAGCTTATTCTGTACATTCTGTTGAATCAGAATCATTCATATTTAAAGTCCAGTTTCAAGACAGGTCACTTACCAAGTGTGGGAATCTTTCAATTCCAGCTCTTAGGTTGAAAACAAGTCTTATGATGTCAGCCTGATGATTTTGGACAATTATAGTCGAAATACACTTTGCAGGCAGACAAACGTGCCTATGACACAATTTCATTATGATATACAGTATGGTGAACAAGAAAGACAAAGCTCATTGAACCTTCATCAATAGTAAACACAAAATTGCTCTCCTAAAATCTGCTACAGTATGAATTTCTTAATTCAACTTGAAGTGTGCAGGAGGTGAACATGGTGCAGACTGAGCTTAGGAAGAACCTGGACAAAGGGAGAAAAAATAGGAGATACAGTCAAGACATCAAAAACTCAAAAGATAATGTGTACACTATGTTACAGCAAGCACACAATAAATAAATCATTAACCCAAAATTAAAGATTTGCTTAAATTCAGTCCTGTCAAGAGTCAGAGAACCCAATTTTACAATAAGTATAGCCTAACAGTGATAGCTTCCATCAAATTCTTAAACTCTAAATTTAGTCTGTAGTTCAATGAACCTTCACTATTAATATCAGAAGAGGTCATCTTCATGCACTGTATATTCATGTATATTAGCTTTGCTGGGAAACTTAGTATAGAGTCCCTTAGGGACCAATTTTCACTAGTTTCTTATGAAAGTGAAAGTCGTGACATTTGCCAAGTATTGTAACCTACACTCGGAATTGGTGCTCTGCATTTTACCCATCCAAGTGCACACACACAGCAGTGAGAAATGAACACACCGTAAACAGACACCCGGAGCAGTGGGCAGCTATATATCCCCATGGAGCAACTGGGGGTTCAGTGCCTTGCTCAAGGGCACTTCAGCCATGGGTATTGAGGGTGGAAGAGAGCGCTGTTCATTCACTTCCTCCCACCTACAACTCCTACCAGCACCGAGACTCGAAACTGCGACCTTCGTGTTACAAGTCCAAATCTCTAACCATTAGATATTGGATATTTAACCAACTACAGTTAACAACCACTGCAAAGAGCTAGACACGATCATGTGATGTCATTTGCACTCTCTGTAGAGGAACCAAAAATGCTTTATTTACAGAATATACATTTGACAGATATTTTCATTCAGAGAAACTTTCTGCACATTATTCAAGGTAACTTACATTATATATACTGTACATTTTATATATATATATATATATATATATATATATATATATATATATATATATATATATATATATATATATATATAGATGATTCAAATTGTTTTGTGAAATATAAAAACATGAAAATCTGAAACATCAAAACTGAACTGAACTGAATGTGTTTTTATTTTTATTTTTTGCATTAGCTCATCATAAGCTGTATATATTATATTTTATTATATTATATTACATTATTAAAAGTAGCAAAAGCTCAGCTTTTAGCAAACCTCAGCACTCCTAATGCTGACAAAGATAGTGAAAAAAAAGATAGAACAGAATAAGCATGATAAAAGCTATTTTAAGCTAAATTTGATAAATATTCTAGTGCATTTAAAAGGTGCACTTCATCAGAAATATGTAACTTTGGTGCACAAAAAACACAAGAGACTGGCTTGGGGTCAAAAAGCAGGACAAGAGGCTCTCTGGGAAGATGCTACTAATGACTGTACTCACCCTTGAGACTGTAGTGCAAATGGTGTGGTAGGCTAAGGACACAACAGATCAGCCAGCAGGAGGGGAAGTCAACTTGCAACGTGCAGGAGGTGAACAAGGTGCACACTGAGCTTATAGGAAGAACCTGGACAAAGGGAGAAAAATACGAGAGACAAGTTAAGTCAAAAGATTATGTATACACTGTTACAGCCAGCACACACAATAAATAAATCATTTACCCCAAAATGCAGATTTGCTTAAAATGTACTCACCCTACTGTATGTACATCCAAGATGTAGATGAGTTTGTTTTGTTTTTTTCTTTATGGAAACATATTTGGAGAAATTGAGCATTGCATCACTCTAGGATACCACTTTACAGCTGTCATTTTTGCACATAGGACTGTTCACCACTAGTGCAGAATAAAAAGACAGACAGCACATGTTTACTATATGTAGTGCAAATGCTGACTGTTATAAATAATCAGGATGTTGCTTCTGTCACATAGTTGATGTGAACTGTATCAGAGCACAGCCAGACATCAGGATTAGTGACTTACAGGAGCCCTGAAACATCAGCCTGCTGAGTTTATGCAGCATAACATACAAACCTAGTCAGTAGAGATCTCTTGTTGATTAAAAACCAAAGGCATGTTTGAAGCAGTGGTGCAGAGAGTTACATGTTGCTCATGACATATAAGAAGCTGTTGTGCACATGAAAACTCAAGTTTAAGTCTAACCTGATTCATAATCTGGTTCACTTTCCCTGCTGCCTCTTGACTTTCCTGTCAACTCTCCAGTGTCCTTAAAGGGATAGTTCACCCCAAAATGAAAATTATTACTCACGTCATGTCAATCCCGGAAATGAGAGTTTGTTTTGAAGTAAATGGTTGAAAACAGGCATCAATAATATTAATATTGCACAAGTTCTTTTTATATTGTCCAAAGCACAACCTTATTGTAAAACAGAAACTGATTAGTCTTTACTCATCATCCATTCCCACTATATCCACTCACAATTTCTGAGATCCAGTTTCTATTGGTTGAACATCTGAATGTTTTTAAATGACGTCTAAATAAATATACAGTATTTAATCTATGGTTTACTAGTGTAAAGCTACAAACCAAACACAGCCCAAACGCCACATGTAGTATATACTGCTTATATACACTTTTTTATCGTTTGACTTTATAATTGTGACTTTTTCAATAATATATGTCACAAGACTATCTGTTATGTATGATGCTTGACAGATCACATATTCAAGTAAACTCACATATTTATTTTCCATTTAGTGATACATTTTTTAATCATACTTTTTTATTTTTTTCAGCCATTTTTAGCTGTAAAGATTTGAATATCATTTTAATCTTGTGTATTGTATTGTAAAATGATGTACTTTAATTTGAGAGTAGGCACTGAGGTCCACCCTCAGAAGAAAGAAGAAATTGAGTTCCGGGTTTGCGTGGTGCATAAACGCGCTACTATGATGGTTGAAATTCTGTATGCCATTTTACAGCAACAAACAATCAGTTGGCTTAAAATGATGTTAAGCAGTGAAAGCTCTGTATTGTCCAGTCTAGGAAATCCTCACAGAAGTGTTGTCAAATGCTTTGATAGTACAGAAGAGAGGCTGTATAGTGAACTGTAACTTCAGTGAGAAATAGCTGGTAGCAGAACTGGAGGATGTGAGTGCTTGCTGAGATTATTTGATGTGAGAGATCCTTGTGTGATTGAGAAGCTAAACTGAAAGCTACATGCTTTCAGAACACGAGGAAGAAATGCTATAGCATAAAGAACAGATATTTCAAAATTAATAATGTTCTCCTGAGATTTTATGGAGCAATGTGCAGGCAGTGAGTTGAATTGCTGGTACAGGTAGGTTATTTATGCAAATTAAATTTGCAAGTGACACTAAATTCCAGTTGTAAAGATTAAGAGGTAGAGCTGCCGAGATAATCACCAACGCACTACCAAGACAACGATGCCATAATAGTGCCATAAGCACGGTCCCAATGGCAAGCACGGTCGACAACCGAGAGGGATGGAGATTGAGAAAGATTAAGCTGCAGCTGGTAGAGCTGCCGAGTATAATCACCATGTCACGCACTGCAGTAAGACAACCCAGTATCCACAGGGATGGATTACTGAGGAGATGCTTTTACCACGTTTGAGAAAATGCAACAGAACAAATTCTCAGCAGCAAGTTTATTTTGCAGCTGGTTCTCAGGCATTAGGAGTTCAGTTACAGTAGTAATATATCAGTGTAATACACATACATGGATCAGTAAAAAAGACGTATAACAAACAGGTAATAAACACTAAACAGCAATTATGCAATCAGACTTATCAAAATGTGTTAGTTCTGTATAAAAATGCAGTAGCATCACAAAGGTCCCTGAGGGGCTGGGCATCATCTCTTCTCAGGTTTTCTGGATCCAGACTGGAGCTTGTGTAAATCCTATGTTACCACGGGATGTAAATCCCGTGGCAAAGCAGAGAAACAAATAGAGACATTATTAGCGTAGCTGCTGTTTACAGCCAGAGTAAATTAATTTGTAATTAACCAGCTAAAGAAATAATGCAGCACCTAGTTGAATCAGATATAATACTGCTGTCCAAAATTAAATGAGATGCCTTATTTGAATGCTTGGCCAAAGAGGTGTGTTTTTAATCTAGATTTAAACAGAGAGAGAGTGTCTGAGCCCCGAACATTATCAGGAAGGTTATTCCAGAGTTTGGGAGCCAATGCGAAAAAGCTCTACCTCCTTTAGTGGACTTTGCTATCCTAGGTACTATCAAAAGTCCAGCGTTTTGTGACCTTAGGGAGCGTGATGGGTTGTAGCGTGGTAGAAGACTAGGTTAGGTACGCAGGAGCTAAGCCATTAAGGGGCCTTATAAGTAAGTAATAATATTTTGAACTGATACGGAACTTTAATAGGTAGCCAGTGCAGAGACTGTAGTATTGGGGTCAATATGATCATATTTTCTTGACCTGGTAAAGGACCTCTCCGCTGCATTTTGGACTACCTGTAGCTTGTTTATTGAGGATCTATGAGGACAACACTAGCAGTGCATTACAATAGTCCAGTCTAGAGGTCATGAATGCATGAACTAGCTTTTCTGCATCAGGAAACAGGTAACATGTTTCGTAGCTGGCAATGGCAATTTTCTAAGATGGAAGAAGACTGCTGTTTTTGTAACATGGGAAATAGATTTGAAAAGACAAGTTACTGTCTAATTAACACCCAGATTTTTTTTTACAGTAGAGGAAGTAACAGTAACATCCGTCTAGTTGCAAATTGTAATCTACGAGATTCTGTGTAAATGTTTTCTTTGTCCAATAATAATATCTTGTGTCTATCTGAATTTAATAGGAGAAAATTATTGGTCATCCAATCTTTTTTACATTTTTAACACACTCTGTTAGCTTAGATAATTTAGAAGTTTCACCTGGTCTTGTCTGAGATATATAGTTGAGTATCATCAGCATAACAGTTGGAAAAACTAATCCCGTATTTTCTAAGATATTACCAAGGGGCAACATGTTGTGGGTTGAAACAGCAGAGGACCTAGGACATATCCTTGTGGCACTCCAATATTTTACTGGTGATAAATGAGATGACTCCCCATTAGATAAACAAAGTGTAGCGATCGACAGGTAGGATCTAAACCATCTTAAAGCATACCCTTGGATAACCTGTATAGTTTTAGTAATCTATCTATGAGTATGGTCGTGATCTATGGTGTCAAACCAGCACTAAGATCAAGTAAAACTAGCAATGAGATGCAGCCTTGGTTCTGATGCAAGAAGCAAGTCATTTGTAATTTTAACAAGTGCCGTTTTTGTGCTATGATGGGGCCTGAAACCCGACTGAAATTCTTCATAGAGATCATTTTTTTGCAGTTCTATAAGTAGGAGCAACAATTGAGCAGACACAAACTTTTTCTAAAATTTAGACATAAATGGACAGATTTGAATGGTCTGTAATTTGCCAGTTCACTAGGATCTAGTTTAATGGTTTCTTAATAAGAGGCTTATATAACCGCCAGCTTGAATGGTTTTGGACGTGACTAAAGATAACGACGAGTTAATAATATTGAGAGCGGTTTTTTCTGCTACAGGTAACAACTCTTTCAGTAATTTAGTGGGTACAGGATCTAATAAACATGTTGTTGGTTTAGATGCAGTGATAAGTTTATTTAGCTCTTCCTGTCCTATAGTTGTAAAGCACTGCAGTTTTATCTTTGGAAATGCGATAGATAACATAAAGTATTAGACCGTGTACGAATCTACATTTGTTATTGTATTTCTGATGTTATCTAATTTATCAGTGAAGAAATTCATAAAGTCATTACTATTTAACTGTGAGGGAATATTTAGATCGGGTGCGTCTGGTTTATTTGTTAATCTAGCCCACTGTGCGCTAATAACAATTTCAACCTTGGATTGTTTGGTTGTTTTCTAGAGTTTTGTGGATATGCTCGGCCCTGGGCAGTTTTTTAGAGCCTGTCTATAGCTGGACATACTGTTTTTTCCACGCACATCTAAAAACTTCCAAGTTTTAGTTTTTTCTCTCCATTTGCGCTCAAGACTACGAGTTTCTTTCTGAGAGCGTGGGTATTGCTGTTGTTGTACCATGGCACAGTACGTTTTTCTCTAACCTTTTTCAAATTTGATGGGGGCAACAGCTTCTAATGTATTAGAGAAGATAGTGCCCATATTGCCAGTCATTTTGTCTAGTTTCAGGTGTATTATGGTACACCAGAGCAGTGAGATAAATCAGGCAGGTTATTTGCGAATCTGTCTTTTGGGTGGCTGGAACAATAGTTCTGCCCGGACGATAACGCGAAGCTATATAGTTATTATTATTAATACCGCAGAATGCACGATACAAGGAAATGGTCAGTAACATCATCACTTTTGAGGTACGAATCTAGGTCAGTAATATCGGTCCTGCGATCTATGTAATCATGTAATATGGGCCCGGTGACATTTTGCTTTACTCCAAAATGCGTTTTAATAAGTTAGTAAACGCAAGTCCTAATGCCTCATTTGTATTATCAATTAAAAACCTCCGCCATTAATCAGGGTAACCGGTCGAGAGGGACATTTTGCTTTTACATTGTCCAGCGAAAGAGATACGATAGTTTCTTTTGCAACCCACAGTTAGTATTCGGCATAAGTCTTCAAAACCTCCAAATAAGTTAGTAACTAGAATTTGTATTATCTGTAAATGCGCTTTATCAGGTAACCAACAGGTCTGAAGGAAATCTCCAAATTCTTTTAGTAATTCTGTATATGGAGGTACTATAGACATTAGCTGCTTGCATATCAGTAACATTAAGCATAAGTATTTCAAAATGATTTAAACCGGTATCCTGTTTTCTGGGTAACACTAAGAATATCACTATATATTGTTTGCAACACCTCCCCCAGACCAGCTCGGGGCTCATGTTGCATGGGTAGACTCATTTAGACAGCTCGAATTTGTTTTAGCCAGGTCGTCAAGCAGAGTACACCTATTATCTGTGATCATTTCATTTACAATAACTGCTTTGGGTGTGCGAGTGATCTAAGGTAGATTTTACGTTTTTTTTGGGTTTAAACAGATTTTTTCTAGATCGCCATATTAAATTCGGGAACAGACACAGTCTTAATAGATGTAACAGTGAGTATCATAGCAGTTAGCTAGTCAAATGGAGCGTAGAGTCCTGGAGATGTTGTCCGACAGCAGTCCGCTCCGAATGTGTGTGAAAAAGCCTAGGTCGCTCCCAGAGAGTAAGAGCAGTTAGCGATGCACGAACCTTTCGTGTCTCTCGTCGATACGTGGCAGGGTTTAGCCGCGGGCGTCGTGCTGCAACCACGTCCCTCTTCAGCGTCTGTCTGCCGCTGATGCGTAAGCACGACCTATAAGCTACTAGCGGAGAACACGAGCACCAGGAGGTGAATCAAAATTCGGCTAAACGGACGTGTCGGACGATGGAGTCTCCGATACACAAGGCGCTCTGATTGACGAAGCGGTTGTTGTAGAATACGTCGTCGCCCGGGGCCTGGCTCGAGGATATATTCACACGTTATAGAAACGAAAATGATGGTGTATAAAATAGATGGTCAACAATACTTACCTGGAAAAGCGCGGCTCTCCGCTCTCTCAAATAGAAGATAGAGAATAACGTGTCGTCACCTGACGGAGCTCAAAAGTAACAGTGAGTAAAGCAATTGTAAAATGTGTGTGATAGAGTATTAGAGGCACCTCGGGAAATCAAATAAAAAACAGCAAACAAACAGTGTGAGGAAGTGACTTAGAGGGGGGGATACAAACAATATCACATTATAGAAACGAAAATGATGGTTATTTTTCCCCTAGAAAAAAATTAGATGCATCAAAACTAAATAGCATAAAAATTTTTTCTCCCTAGAAAAATTGATGCATAAAATTCTCAAGACAGACCATGAGTTCAGAGGTTATTGATTGATGCTATATCAGTCTATGTAATTTCTCCTTCTTTTTTTAGACATATTTCATAGCCAAACTGAGAACTGAACTACTCATGAACCTGAAACAGAAATACCAAAATAATTTAGAAATATGTAACATTTGTGTATGTGTGTGTGTGTGTGTGTGTGTGTGTGTGTGTGTGTGTGTTTGACTTAGCAGTGCACCAGCTAACCAATGACTATAAAGCATTAGTTTTAACTAACTATGTCAATTTATAGTGCATCAAGGGATATACTGCATCATTAATAATAGTGTATTATTCTTCAAAAAAGAAGTTCAAAATGAACATACAGTATAGGGAAAACCGATGCAAACCATGAAGCAGACTGTTGTTGTAGATCAACTAAATGTTGTAGATCAACTAAATACACTGATTCATTGGTATGACTGCTCACACTCACTGCATTCATAGAGCTTGGTGCAAGTTAATACTCACTTATACATTTGATATTCAAATAAATGCTTCAAACATCATACACTTTCTGGTTTTAGAAAAAGCCTATTTGGTTGTCAGTAATGGGCAATTTGTGCTAGAGTGATGGCACAAAACAACCGGTCCACTATGATGCTTGTTTTACTAGTCAAGGATAATGGATTTCAGGTGTAGTTACCAAACACATGCATTGTTGATGCCAAATTCTAAAATGTAGATGACAGAAAATGTCATTCTTTTGCAATTGCCAAATTCTGTGAAACAAACATGTTTGTTTCTTCAAAGCACTGGAGAAGGTGTTTTGTAAATCTCTTTAAAGACTACAGGACTATATATTAGGACTATCTGTCAAAACTAATAATTGACATGTAAACTGCACTGACTAAATTTGATTACTAATAACTACATAAATGTGCTTCTCTGTGCTTGTTTTATATACAAATGTTTTAGAACATGTTCAGTATAACGTTTTTATCATTTTATGGACTTTGATTTGGCATGACAGTTAGAGTAGCAGAAATGACAGTGGGTGTTATTTAAAAATAATCCAAGACAGACATGAACTCAGATTGTCCACATAGATGTGCAAATGAATTAAGGTGAATGGTAATGGATCTGTCACTTTAGATACGTCATATTCTGTTTACAGCTGCTGCAGTAGTGCTTCTACTTTTAAAGTCTGCAAACCACATGGTGAAGGAATTTTCCAAGACTTTTAAGATCCAATACAACAAACTATCTACTCTACAACAATAACATTGTACATCATAACACATTTCTGTAGTTTTCACATCATTATTACTGTAAGATGCTACAGTTAATATGTTTTACTATGAAACAAAGTCATTTTGTAAAGGATTTTTTTTATTTTTTATTTTTTTATTTTATTTATTTTTTTTAAGCAGATTTCCTTATCTGGCAACTTGTATTGATAATGTCATCAGTTTGGTGAAGGAGTAACATTGTTGGTTAAAAGAATAATTGAAATCGTGTCTGTACATATGCATGTGTTTTGGGGTGCTAGCTTTTACTAATTTTCTCGTGCTATTTTCTGCATGACGTGAGAAACCAAATACTGAAGTGGGCAGAGGTGAAAGAAAACTCAGCAACAGGTAAAACTTTTATAAAGCATGATGTTTTCACAGGGTCATGTTTTGCTGAGCTTCATCATTGGGCAAACTGCAGCGACTAAATATAATAGATATTGTTTTAAGTTTGTGTTAAGTTTGTTGCCTATTTGTGTTAAGTTTGTTTCCTATGTTGAGGAAATATCTTTGTAATTTAATCTTTAAACAAATCTGCGTGACCAGAGCAGCGTGAGATAATTAGAATTGGATATTTGGAATTTATGTAGGCTATACCTATTAGCATTCCTCAACAAAAAAATTACATGTTTGTAATTATGCTTACTTGCATACTTACTTTAATTATACAGCTTACTTGCTAATTGCTGCCAGCAAGCTAGTGTACATTTCACAATGTACTTTTTACAGTGTAGCCTTCGGTCAACAACATTCAATCACTGGCCTATTTTGCTGTAGCTGTGTTTCCTTGAGAAAACACATATTGGCGCTCCTTCATAAAAGCTCTCTGCCAAATGCAAAATGTAATTATGTGATTTATTAATAAGATTATTTCATATCTCAAATGTAGGAATGGTGTCCATAGCTAGATGCTTGGTAGAAAACATGACATTTCTAAAGACTAGCGTGCCAGCTGTCCCTGAGGCTTAATACAAGCCCTTCCCATCAGCCACCTGTGACAAGCCAAGGTGAACTAAACTGTATTTGAAGAATTTTGATAGCCAGCTTTTTGTTAAAGTTAAATCAAAGTTCTTAAGCTTTTTGGGTTTTCTTGCTTTTCTGAACTGCCAGAGATGCTGAATGAATGAATGAATGGGTACTTTGATAAGATTGAACTGCTGACACATGTTGTATTTCCTCCTTTGTTCTCCTTTTTATTGGAGTTTTTGTCTACCACAACGAAATACAACCATTGTAACATTTCATTCAAGTTTTGCTTGAGTAAATGACTTTCACTTCAAGAGAACTCAGTTTTGTGGAGGTATTACAGCTCAATACTTTTATCGTCGCTATTGAATTTAAAAGAAAAAAAAAGATAGCTACATAAATGAAGAGGATTGTGAATATGACGAATGCACTGTGACAAGGGTGACCCGATGCCGTTGACTCATCACTGTGAATTCTGAACAGAAAGAAGGCTTGGAACAATAAATGGCTAATTACAGCTTTTCTGTCAGCTTGGGTTTTAATAGTTTTAGAAGACAGAAGTAAACTGATAGTGAAGCATATACTAATTTGCTGCTAAACCACTGCAAATCTGCCATATTAACTTAAATTACCTTCATGGTAATTGGCAAATATTTTCCTCAACATTTTGCAGCTGTCACCATGTAGAGGCTTTCATGTTAAAAATAATTCTTCTGGAAACTTTTTTTTTTTTTTTTTTTTTTTTTTTTAACAACACTTAGTCAGTGGTTCATCTAGAAATCGTTCTAACACCATGTCCATATATAATGTAATGACTTTATTAAACAGTTCACTCATTCGGTTTATTACATAGTTTTGTCACATCATTTTTAAATCATTAAGCGTAGTCAGTAATTCTAATGTAAATGTGGATCACTTTATTATTGCACATAGTTATGTATTTCTTCTATAATAAATTTGATTGAATTTTGTAATATGAGTTACGTAAGGACACTATAAAGTGATGTTGGTAATTTTACAATAAGTTTCAGTTTGATTAAAAATGTATGTTGCAGCTGAACTTATTATACATGCATTAGTTTCCCTTTCAGATTCAAAAATCATGGAAAGAGAGTATGTAAATAAAATGTAAATAATACGTTTTGCGGTAGTCAATTTTTATGGTATTTGCGCCATTATTTTACACTCAAAAAAGCATGTCTTAACCCATATTTTGTCCTGACCTATCTTAGTGAACCAGCTTCTCGGAAAAGAACATATATATACTGTATATGTATAGAGAGAGAGAGAGAGATAGAGAGAGATTTAATTTAGTCCAGTAGGAACTGATAGGATCATTGGATCTTTGTCATTTGCCTTTGCTGTGATCTCATTTGAGTGACATGTTGTCCTATCCTTGTGCTAGCAAACACATCATCAGAGAGATAGAGAGAGAGAAAAAAAAAATATATGTTGCAAGGGGAAAGTAAAATATTTGATTAAAGGTTACAAGAGCACATGAATTAAACAACAACAACAACAACAAAAAGTTCCATATGGATAAATAAATAAATAAACAAATACAAGTTATCAATTTTGAATTCATGGTGACTTCAACTATGGAGTGTAGGGTTGGGGTAGAGAATCAGCAGTAGTGAGTAAGGAGTGTAGTAACTACACCATTAGGGTTGTTGCAACAATGTCTGTAATTCATTGCTTAGCATATCTGTAATCCTGCCAGCTCTGTTCTGATTCCATTCTTCCACCACCTGTGCCAGACAGGCACAGCCTGACAGCTGTGCAGCACTGCTCTCCTGATACAGGGCTGCTTTAGTGCGAGAAACTGGGTCAGCAGGTGCTACCCTTTTTTCTTTCTTTCTTTCACATACACATATGCAGACTTTATATATATCTACTCTTTGACATTTCAGAGGATTTTTACAGTAACTTACTGGCAACACTGTTGCCATTAAGTTACTGTAATTAAGATTTACAGTAGCAAACTGTACTGTTTTATTGTAAATTACTGTTAAAAATCAAATTCATCAGTATACTACTGCAATTCATTCACTTTAATATAGATTTGATTAGATTTTATAATTTGTTATATAAAACTAATTTTATTTGAACCCTACATAGTTAGGCTGCTACTGGCATTCAATTAAAACAGACACAATAATGACAAAATATAATGACAGAACTGCTTGTGGTTTCAACAAACCCATCACTTTATCAAAATTTCAACATCCAGTTAGTCTCATCAACCATAACTCCTTCAAAAACAGCTAGAAACAAAGGTGTGATTGATGATAATCTGAATTTCTGAGACCACATTGCTAAAACTGCCCGGTCCTGCAGATTTTCTTTATTCAACATCAATAAGTTCAGACACTTTCTTTCAGAACATGCAACACAACTCCTTGTTCAAGCTCTTGTTCTATCCAGACTGGACTATTGCAAAGGTCTCTTGGCTGGTCATCCAGCCACTTCTATCAAACCTCTACAATTAATCCAAAATGCCGCTGCAAGATTAATCTTTAATGAGCCAAAAGAACACACGTCACACCTCTGTTCAGTTTGCACTGGCTACCAGTAGCTAAGGCATTAATGTTTGCCTACAAAACCACCACTGGCTCTGCACCCCTTTACCTAAATTCATTACTTCAGAGTTATGTGCCCTCTATAAGCTTGCGTTCTACAAGTAAACTACGCATTATTTTGCCATCTAAAAGAGACACAAAATCAATTTCACTGACATTTTCATTGCACTTACATGTTGCTCTTTTGTTAGTTTTGATTGCTTCAATTGCACTCATTTGTAAGTCGCTTTGGATCAAAGTGTCTGCTAAATGACTAAATGTAAATGTAAATATCAAATTCTTTATTTAAAACATTGCATGTATAACACTTAAAAATACAGTCTTCCAACACTGGAACAGTGCATCTTTACCATTTCTCCTATCTTAGGACCTTTTGCAGTGCATTATGTTGTATCATCTGGATTTATCCTCACAAAGAATATTTAAGCAACAGAAACATAATGGGAAAATAAATATATAGCCATCTGCAAAACCCAGGTGCTGCTCCAAAACGTAGCCACCATCTTTGCTCACCATCCACTATGTTAGTGACAGGAATGTGTTCCCTGAAAAACAATAAGTAGAAATGACACACTTTTAAAAGTCAAACTCTATACAGAATACACAAATCTCTCAAATCCATAGCTGTTCTCTTACCATGAATTATCAGTCATAGGGTGGCTGGCATGCTCATGTCTTTATTGATGCTTCATTGCAGTTGCCTTTAAAACACAAATACAAAATAATAATAATAATAATAATAATAATAATAATAATAATAATAATAATAATAATAATAATACAGTAAATCTTAAATTCTATTAAAAACTAGAACAAACTAATTCTAAAACTAGAAAGGCAGCTACCCAGACAGCAAGCAGTTTCGGCCCAGATCCCATCTGACCTGGGCCCGGATAATGCAAGAAGCTGTTTGGGGACCAGGTACACATATAATTTGTTTAACCTAGCTAACATACAATTTTATTTTCTCAATACTCTACGACAACATTACTGACACCTGAACAAAATTTCACATTAGTTAACTTAATGCTATTATAAGATAAGATTTGCTCGTTAAAAATAATTCTAATTTGAAAATTCAATAATCTGACAAAAGTCATTTGAAACGACAGTGCAGTTTACCATGGTAAAGTTTGTAACCGCCATGTTGACGAGTAGGCTAAATGTTACTAGGTTAAACTGGTGTACAAAAATCTGACAAAAACACACAGACAAACGTACAAATATTTTTACCTTGCTTGCAGGTCTTAGTCTCTCGTGAGGAGCATCGACAAACAGCGCAGAAATCTTGCACTCTAGCCGGTTCTTCCCCGGGCAAAACCCATGGCACTCCAGTGCTGGTTCCATGTCTTCCTCGGACGTGAACAGCGCGGTGCAACTCCACTAGACAATGATGCACCAGTATACACCAGTATACAGTATTTCTGAAACACAGCAGTAATCCAAGTGCTCACGCGGTTTCTGACATGAAGGTCAAATGGATTTGCCAATCATTACAAGCGATGAAACATGGCAAATACAGTAGTATACAGCAATTAAAAAAAAATAAAAAATAATAAGTCTCTGTATGTGGGGTTTGAGGACCGAGAAAATTCCCATGATTCAAAGGGTATTACAGTTACTTACTGTAAAGGGAATTTACAGTATTATACTGGGTGATATACAGTAAATAACAGTAGAAATTACAGAAATGTCTAACATTAATTTGCCTGCATTCCCCTAATATGGTATGAGAGTCCTGATCCATACAGTGCTGAAAAAACACAGTATGAAAAAATTGTGTCTATTCCACAACATTTGACCTGGGTAGGGTTCACTTTTTAACCTTACATTCACCAGGTCAGAGTGCACCTTCTTGTAGCCAAAAGAAATGGGTCAGGAGGTTATTCTAAAGAGAGAACCTTTTCACCCAAATGTATTTCTCACTCCATCTATATAAGAGTCTATAAATAGAAAATATGTGAAGGTAGAATAAACTGCCAAGTGAAGACTTCATGCCAATATCCAAAGGTCTGGTTCTGTGCGACTATTGTTAAGCTAATTAAGGGAAAAAAGGTGTTAAATGTACCATGTTGATGCTGATCAGAATAATTGGGAGGCAATGCACCATAAGTAACAGGAGTTGCAGTATGTAATCAAATAAACAGTACGAACTCAAAGGTTGGGTTTGATTCCTAAGAAATGCATGAACTGATGCAAAGAACATTATCTCGCTTCAAAAACAATCATTTGATATACATATAGTTGGTCTGTGCGCTTTTGCATCCATTTGTTTTTGGTTTTTTAACCATGACGGGAAAAAAAATATTTTTAAATGCTAAGCTGAAAACCAAAATTGAAATTAGAACCGTACACACAAAATGCTGCCCGAAAAAGTAAAATTGACTTTTTTTCAGATTATTGTTAATGAATTTTTGCACTTTTAACAAACATTTGAAAAATTCACAAATTAATTTAGAAAAATTTTGATTTTAATAAGTTTTCTTTGGCCAAATTAGTGATGCTTCTCCCGCACATTCAGTTGAGAACTAGAGCTGTCTTTGGAACAATGCAGAGACTTTATACAAATATAATTTTTTTTAAAATAGACATTGCAGAATCCTGGGAAATCTATCATTATGAAATTATATATTGGGATATAATTTTGTCATAACTTTGTGTGCTATATGGGTACGTTATTGGAGAGGACCATGAATGGCCGCTCAATGCACTCATATTGTGTAGGCTACACATGCCTTATACATTTTGACATTTTTGCCCTGTTCACTGATTGTGGCATTCGCATAATGGCTCGTTTAGGCTACAGGGCTGTAGACTCAAACTCCCCACTGGTCGCTCTTTTGCGACTTTCTCACTTGGTCACACTTTTTTTTGTTGTTGTTTTTTTTTTTTTTTTTTTTTTTTTTCCTCCACAACATTGCATTAATCAATGCATGCTGATGAACTTTTATCATAGTTTATAGTTATATGGTAATGAGTGTTCAACATTCAACCCGTTCTTTTTTATGAGTATTATTTGTGATTTGAATTTTGTGAATGGGAATTCCTCTTTTGCTGTGTTATAAGCCGGACTTACAGTATGGACGCTTTCACTTCGAATTTGAGATCTTGGTGGCACGTTTTACAAGAATAGATAAGTGTCTTTGTTTTGCTTATATACACATTTACTTTTTAACACTAAAACAAAAGATTCATTGTTATACTAAATTAAAAAGCACAACAACAATAAAACAGTTGGCTATAATGACAAACTTTTTATAGAACGAGGTTTATAAAGCAGAATTTTATTTTATTTTATTTTATTTTTGCAAGCTGCGCAGACATTCGCACTTGTGCTGACATGGCAAGTAAAAACCAGGCTTTACACCTGGAGTGTTCACACTGAAAGCGCCCCTCTTCATGTGATCATTGAAATCTAAATTTATTCAAATTCTGAATGAACTGGCCAAGAAAGCACGCTCTACACTCCCTGTAATAATTATAAAGCAGTCATTCATCTTAGTTTATCGCTATCTCACAAAAATCCATTATAATCAATGAGGCTCGACCATAAGAGGGCTTAGAGAGAATAAATCTTAGAACTGCTTCGAACTAATTTTTTTGAAAAATCGTTTGAAAATCTTTTGAAAATGAAGTGATATTAATTGCATATTTTGAGAAAACGAAAGGGGTTGTTTGAACTTGCATGCATGTAAACCTATTGTAGAAGACTCCCAAAACAATACTAGGAACCTTAGAAATGGCATAATGGGGTACTTTAAGATTATTAAAATATTAAAGCTAAAAGTTTTCATAAAGCAGTTATGGTAGCCACACCAGTAGCATGAAAGGGGGCTAGCGTCTGTATAGAGAAAAAAAGGTAGAAATAAAAAGGTAGAAATTAAATTTAGCATTTATACTGTATACACATTAAAAAACAAGTTTTATTTCATTACGATTTTTAATGAAATACGAATTTTAAATAATGAACATTAGTTTGTGTCTGCTTATTCTTTTCATCAGAGTTTGAACCATTGAAGAAGAAACTGTATTTTCCATATTTCATTTCTAGGTAAAAAAAAAAAAAAAAAAAAACGAATGGACGCAAAAGTACACGGACCACATATATATATATATATATATATATATATATATATATATATATATATATATATATATATATATATATATATATATATAGAATTATTATTTTATTTTATTACTTATTTTTATATTACTTTTATATTACTTATTACTTAAAATAACACAATCATTACTTAGAGTATAAAACATTTCAGACCATAGACCATTACAAGTGGCATTAAGTGCTAGCCACTTCATAAACAAAAGGGAAGAGCATCTTCATCATACTTCATCATAGCTATATTTATGTACATTTTCATCTGTGTTGTATTCTTTAATAATTGCACTGTCCATGGAGCGGACCTGACTCACATTTCACTGCTGGTTATATATGCTCTATATAATTGTGTATGTGACAAATAAAAATCTTGAATCTTGAATCTTGAATCTGGTTCTATCTGATTTTCTGGCATGGCAGGAGGAGACGAAAAAGAGATGAATCCATCCTTGAAAAGAGAGCAGATGTACACTGACCATTAACAACAGTGATTCAGTGGTCCCTCTGGCCTTTTTGAAAGCTGGTCTTCTCTTTGGCACAGCTGGGCTTGGTACATTGCTAAAGATCGTTTAGCAAACCCTGAAAGATCCAGGGCAGTCTACACACCCCTCTGTAATTATCACCCCATATGTGGCTGCCTGTAGTGGATCGGCACCAGATAAAGGCCTGGTGGGATCATTCCACACCTGCAACCACCTTTCGGCCTGTTGAAACTCTAGTCAGTCTGGGAAAAAAAAAAAATGATAAAATGGCTAGAATTGCTTCTCAGATGCAGAGGCAGTAAGATGAATATCCGTCATGGCTTAGAGAAAGGTGACTTTAGTGTGTGCGATAAGGTCAGTTGAACTGAGCTGAATTGAATTTGCTGGACCGTTTGTTTTACATGTTCCTGATATATTAGCACTGCAATGTTATCCACCCATCAGGTGCTATCTTGAAACAGCCATGGTGACGGATTTCAGGTTAGGATCCAGAGAGGAGAGCAGACAAAAATCTGTCAGGTTTTCAACTCAAAACAACTGCAAATCTAAAATGGAATATTTAAAAAGCTGCAAAACTCTTCCTCTGCACAGCGATCTTGTTATTGCCATTTTGCGGTGTAAATTGAATGCGGCTTAAGCTGAGTGATGGACCACAGCAAGACAAATCTCCCCACCTCTAAAAGTGCTGACGTTCTGGCAAAGTGTTTAAAAAGAGGGGTATAAAAGCTGGGGAGCAAAAGAAAGGATCGAGGGGGAGAAACGGTAATGGATTCACAAAATGGAGAGCCTTTACAGTGACAGCATGCAAATGAATGGTAAAGAAATAATCCACAAGGTGTTATTGAGCTCCAGGCTGAGAGAGAGTAAGTAATAAGAAAGGTTCTCTCTTTCCGAATTCACTGCTGAGCCTCAGTAATGCGGGCCTGGTAATTAGATATTGATTTCCTCTGCCGATGAGTATTCTGAAATGTTGTCGTCTACCCTGATAGCTGGAATACATAAAAGTCTGAACGCATCGTGTTAATGACCCCAGCACAACGTAATCATAGTTGTGTGAGCTCTGTGTGCAGTCTTTGATAAATAATTATAAAACTTTCATGGAGAATGGGGGCAAATGGTGACTTGTAACCTTTTTTGAAAGAAAGATCTATAATTCAGATGGCTGCCGATGAGAGGAGACATTAATGTATCATCGGAGTGCTTCATTATTTTGGATACAGCTGGCTGTGGGAATTATCTGCACAAATAGAGTTTTGGAATGAGCAAGGAATTTAGCTTTAGAGAGAATGTGAGTTCTGGCTTGTTCAAATTGCCCATCTCTGAAGTTTGATACTATTAAGTCAACTCCTAACAGAGGATGTGTTTTTTTTTTTCTTTTTTTTTTTTTTCATTACAGACTGTATTGTACACTGATTCTGTAAGCTGCCACATTTTTACAGTTTTCTAGAATTTTTAAATAGATGTACCGTGGGCTACAATGAGATTTTTTTATTTATTTATTTTTTCCCAAGAAAGTAGGACAGCAGCCTGATGTATCGATTTGATTTAATATTTGCATATTCAACTAGGATGCATCAAGTTTGGTTAGACTGGCCGCACACTAGACGATTTTAAGGCTGATTTTAAGCCCGATTTGCATCCCCGAACGATCAGAGGGTGTGGCCTGATTAGCGGCTTATCGCAAAAGATTTTTTGTCCAAAAAATCCTCTATTGTGTGGTGTCATTGCGCTTATTTATCTGCTCCCGATCAAGATTTACGACTCTTGATCGGTCTGCCTCTGATGTGATCCCCACGATAGCCAATGAGAGTGAGCAAGCATCACCTACCGGATGTTGCATGCTTCTATAGCTGAAACTTGGCAGCCACAAACATGCCATGAAAGCAGAGAACATCAACCATATTCTTTACTATACTTTGTTTTTGACTGTGTAACAGAACGCGCTCCAGGAGAGCCAGCTGACAATGTTAATTGTCCTCTATTTGTTTTTCCTCTCTAGTCACGTTGGATCTCGCGAGTCTCTGTGAGATCAAGTGTTACTGTGAAATTGTTCCTTAAGTCATCAAATGTGTGGTCTTGTGGTCTGGTTGAATCATCTAGTGTGTGCATTCAGAGGATTATAAGGCTAAAAATTGGTTGAACTGCTTCTTGTCTGTGGTCTCCCATGGTTTTAAAATCGGTTAAGATTTGAAAATCATCTAGTGGACAGCCAGCTTTAGGAGACACACAAGATCCAATAACATCTGGCATGTCAAGTCCACTTTCAGGTGAAATTTGGCATGACACATCTTTTGTGCCTTAATTATATATATACGAATGTGTTCGAGAACCGAAAGCTACGGCAGAGGAGAAAATTATCCCTGAATAACTTCAAATAAATTTCATGTTCTGTCCATTATATAAAATCCCTCAAAAATAAAAAGTAAAAAAAATTTGTTTTCCTTCCAATAATGGATGGAATTGCTCAGCTTGAGCTCTAACTTACTTCCTGGACTAGAGCTAGAAATAGAAATAGAAATACAAGCAGCCACTTACTGTATACATCCTTAAAATATGATTGGCTGAACAAAACTCCAGAACTTACATTTGGAAATTTCCTCTTGTCCTCAAGCATTTCACATAAAACGTACAGCATATGAGTCATATGGATTATTTTATTTATTGTATATTTTATATTTGTATATTCAATAGAGTAATTGAGCTATAGGCAGGGTTCTGCAAAACTTCTCATTTTGTCTTATAGATAGAAAAAAAAAGTACAATAATGACCCAAATAAAAAATTTTGGTTAAACAGTCCACACTTTACTAAGGAAAGTTTTTTTTCCAGGCTTTGGTCCACCAGCACTTGTAAACTCTTTACAGACTGCGTTACATTTGGAGAGATGTTTGGCCTAGTTTGGGGAAAACACAAAACGTGAAACACAGATCTCCCTAAACAGCTCAGAACCCCGCAGAGGCCAATTTCAAGAGAAGCAACAGACATTAAGATTTATGTTTTTGGGAAAAAAAAAAATGTGTAGAAAACTCTAACAAGAGTCTCAGTTGGTTCTCTGAATAGTGCAGTCTTCACATCTGAATGAAGCCCCAAGTGTCTTTGGCCATCAAATTTGAGCAGCAGGCATTCCTGCACACACTCCTATTAGGCCTTGCAGCAAAAGCATATGTATAGCCAAAAGGAAAACAGAACCACAAGTAATAGATGTGGTTAGATGTCCTACATGTTAAAACAGTATATAGTATATAAGTTACAGATAACAGTGAATGATGCTGCTAATAAAAATGTTAAGCCTCTGCTTTCAGAAGACTAATAAGACACAAATGTACAGATCCCATACTCTCGGCAGTCATCATGAATCAACATCTTTCAGCCTGATTACACTTCAGCAATCCCCCAGCAATGCTGACAAATCTCACAAATAAAATGAACAAGACATGCCAGGGATTTTGCATATGGTGATTTAAATAGCCCTAGAGTCAGCAATCTGTCTGTCCCAATGGTCGTCTGCTTTGGGACCAGGGCTGGATGGTCAGGAAAGGCAATGAAGACTATAACCTTTATAATAGTGCAGCCAACAAATGCAAGACATTCATCTTTGGAAAGCAATGATACATAACATGGAGGTTTTTATAGAGCTGAAAGTCAATTTCCCCCAAACAAACAATTATATATTGTATTCTGACTTGTTAAGAATCGAGAGTCAACTCCAACAGAGTGGAACAGATTCCACACTTTGGACTGATACGTCTGGTCATTACACTAAGAATGCATCTATTTCTTTGATTAACAAACTACGACATATCCCAGAAAAATTTAATAGTAAGGATTTTAATTCATCCCAGTGAAAATTTATATTTTGACTCTGTTCACGAAGAAGAGCTATTCAGAACTGTTTGATGATTAATTCAGTGACTCTTTCTACAGGTTACATCACCAGTAGATGGCAACCAGTATTATGAGCGAGTCTTTCTATCGTTCACTCAACAGATTTGTTGAAAACTTACGAAAGACCAAAACACCAACAAAATACGAAATTTAAAAGGACAGCAGTTAAAAGACTGACCAACACAACTTGCATCTTAAAACTAGAGGGTTGTGTTTTTAAAGCACATAAGTTTTGTAAATGCTTGAGGCTTTTGTAGTACCCTGACCGCCTGGTTAGGGGAGATATAGTCAATAAAAGACACAGGACACGGAGCTGCTGCAATATCTGCTGAGTCTCTGTATTATCTGACATTAAGGCAAATAATTCTGCATTCTCATATGTCATATAAAACTTATAACAACATATCTCTTTTAAAGAAAAACACAATATATGGAAAAAAATATATAGAATTACTCACAGCTTCTCAACAGGTACTGTTTTCATCAATTAAACAAATAATTTCAATAGAAACTTGAATTACACATTAATACTACCACGTACTGTATATTGCATACAATATTCACATGTGATACTCTACAATTTAAACGTGCCGTTTACCATGTCTTCAACCCTTTTAAACTTCTTAAATTAGCTCAAGAATTATAGCATGTCAGCAAAACTAATTATCTCTTTACACACCATTAGTATGAACACATATTACAGTTTCTCTTATGAATCAACAGATTACTTTTCTTTAAGCACTGTCACCTGTAACTTAATTGTTAAATTAGTTCTCAAAAACACCAGTATGGTATTCATTCACTCCGTTTTCACATTTCTATGACCGCATGGTCTCTGCCATCAGTTTAGCATTCACCAGTTGTACACGTGATACACACGCGGTAAACTTGAACCGAACTTTTAAACATAAATACACAATGCATACACTTCAAACAATGACACTTGCCATTTTTTACTGCCTTGACTTATATAAAGTGTATTTCTACTACAATTTACTAATATCATACCTGGTTAGGGGAGATATAGTCAATAAAAGACACAGGACACGGAGCTGCTGCAATATCTGCTGAGTCTCTGTATTATCTGAGCAGCGCGCCCCCTCCCCCAGCAGGTGAAAGTCGCAAGGCAAAAGTAATCAAATAATCGATCATCCATACTAGGCAAGGAATACCAATCACCATTATCCAAAAGAATACACTATGCATTAACGGCATTTAGTTTATTTTTCAATGACACTAATTATTCTAATGATACTAATTATTATTAATTATATATATATATATATTTTATATATTTTATACTTTATATATTTTTGTAACCACCACACTCTCCCCATCAAAAATAAATGTCGTCCCGACATTACTCTCCTTTTGCTTCAACCTAAAATAAGAAATTTTATTTCTGCTGATAATGTTTTATCTCAATGCTCTACTGATTGTATGCAATGTCTCACTACCTATGTTAACTGTGAATAAAGGCACGTGTTGGAAACTGCATCATCTTCCTTCTTCAAACCCCATTCTTTTTTTCCATTTCCTCAGTCTCTTCAGTATGCATACAAGTATACTGGTTGATAATGCTGCATTGGGTAAGTCCATGGAGGTAAGTTTTGCATCTCGTATGACATGGGTTGAAACGCTGTTGTGTTTGTAGGCTCTACATTATAACATGCGGGAGTACCCAAGTAATCATAAGTAAATGTCTTTGGTGGTCTCCTTTCTCTCTTAGGCCATCTGTATTCCTGTCCTATTTCCCTGTCATGCTCACCCAGTCTTACAGGTATATCTTCCATTTCATCAGGTCTTTCTACACGTTGTTCCTCCTCCATCACATCAACTTCTTGTTGAGGTATCTCCTCATTTTCCATTACAACTTCTGTTCTACGATCCCTTGCTCTCTCTTGACCAATTTCTTCCCTTTCCTTTTCAGGTTCACTGTGCAGGATAACTGGTAAATTTCCATGTCGTAACTCTCCGTTTCCTTCCTCAGGTTGCTGAAACTGGACTTCAGGTACGTATTCATCTCGCCAGTTTTCACACCCGGATTGCTGATGATGGACCGCAGGTACGTAGTTATAGTAAGGATAACCTTCATCCTCATCCTCTTCTTCTTCCGGACCTGGTTCACATCTATTTACTGGTTTTGGTCTTTGCACTGGTCCCTTTGTCTTTTCTTCCTTCCCAAGATCAGTCTCCAATGGGAGATAATCACAAGGCATCAAGAGGTTGCGGTGGAGAACACGTGATCTTCCTTTACCATGTTCTGGTTTCACTTCAAAAACCGGGCCTTCCCAATGGTTTCGAAGCTTCCCAGTACCACCTCTAGGTGTCAAGTTCCTCACCAAGACGCGATCTCCAGGACATAACATAGAACCCCTCACTTTTACATCATAGTTCCTCTTGTTTCTTTCTGCCACCTTCTTTGCAGTCTGTCTGGTGATTTCCAATGCTTCCTGCATTTCTTGTCTCCATCTCTTCACAAACTCTTTATAATCAGTAGTTCCGGTTCCAGATGTCAAACTGAACATTAGATCAACGGGTAATCTTGGTGACCGTCCGAACAGTAAATAGAATGGTGAAAATCCTGTCACTTCACATCGTGTGCTGTTGTATGCAAAGATGAGTTTGTTGAGTGACCCTTTCCAATTAGTTTTCTGCTGTTCAGTCAATGTCTTCAGCATCTGAAGTAACGTTCGGTTGAAACGTTCAACTTGCCCATTTCTCTGGGGGTGATATGGCGTGGTCCTTGATCCAGCAACTCCACAAATCTTCTTCAACTGAGCAACCAGCTGGTTTTCAAACTCCCCTCCTTGGTCATGATGAATTCTTTGTGGGAAGCCAAACCTCAGAGCGTAGTCATTAAACAACTTGTCAACAACAGTTTTTTAGCCGATTTTGAGGTAGTTGCATAGGCTTGTGCAAATCGTGTGAAGTGGTCAACCACAATTAGAATATACTCATATCCTCCTCTACATTTATCCAAGTGTAAGAAGTCAATGGAAACAAGCTCGAACTTATGAGTAGTAACGATATTCTGGAGTGGTGCTCTGGCCTCCCTACATGGTTTCTTCTGTTTCAGGCAAACACAACTCTTGGTGACATAGTGATCAACATCATTCTGCATTTGTGGCCAATAGAATCTTTCTCTGATTAAAGACATTGTTCGATCAAGACCTTGATGACCCATATTATCATGCAGTTCTCTCAAAACACGCTGCTTGTACCTTGCAGGTAAGACTAGCTGTGTCTGGGTGTTCGTCTTTCTACGGAGAATGCCATCGTCTCCCAGGAAAAGTTTGTCCCAACTGCGAAACAAACATTTACTTTGTGCACTCAAGGTCTTAAACAGATGTCCTGTCGGCTTTTCATTGGACAGCTTAAACTGCAGTTCCGCCACCCATCTACATCCGGTCGCATTCAGCTTTGCACTGGTTAAAACGTAAGTCAGTGGATTATTATCAATGTATACAGTGAAGGTGGGAGCATAGTACAGATAATCCCTACATTTTTCAGTGACAGCCCACTTCAGGGCAAGGAACTCCAATTTCCCTGAGTGAAGGTGATACTTCTTTTCCGCAACTGTCAGGGTTCGGGACCCATAAGCGATAACTCTAAGCTTTCCCCCTTGCTTTTGACATAAAACTGCCCCAAGACCCTGATTGGATGCGTCAGTATGAAGTATGAACGGCTGTGAGAAGTCCGGGAACGCAAGTACTGGTGGTTCAACAAGACAATCAATCAGTCCCTCCATTATCTCTTGGTGCTCGTCCGTCCACACAATCGGCCTGTAGGATGGCACTCCCCTTTTCTTTCCTTTAACCTGTCGATTACGTATCTCCTTGGATTCTTCCTTCTCTTTCTCGGTTTCTTTCAACAGGTCGTACAGCGGACTCGCAATTCTGGAGAAATCTTTTATATATTGCCGATAGTAGCTCAACAGACCCATGACTGCTCTCAACTGTCCAACTGTGCTTGGTCTTTTATCTTTCATACTTCTCACGGCAACTGTATCAGCCGGGTCCATCTTACTCCCTTCCGCCGAGACAATCCTTCCAAGGTATCGCACCTCACGTTTAAATAGTTCACATTTGCCAGGTTTAAGTTTGATTCCATACTGTCTCAATCTTTGCAGGACTTTCCTTACATCATCCACGTGGTCTTCAAAGGTTTTACTAAACACTAATGTGTTGTCCAGATAAGGAACACAGATGTTGTCTCTTAGCTCATCCAGACACTCCTCCATGCAGCGTTGAAAAGCTGAAGGAGCATTCATAAGGCCGAAGGGTATCCTAATCCATTCATATAAACCCCACGGTGTCACAAAGGCTGTTAAAGGTCTGCTCTCCTTGGCCATGAAGCCCTGGTGATATGCTTTACCTTGGTCCAGCAGCGAAAACCAGGAGTTCCCCCCCAAACTGTCCATTATGTCTTGTACCCGGGGGATGGGCTGTCTATCAGGATGCGTTTTCCGGTTCAGCTCTCTGAAATCGATACACAGGCGTAAGCTGCCATCTTTTTTTCGTACACATACGACAGGAGAGGCATATGATGAATTTGATTTCTGCACCCATCCTTGTGCAATGAGATCATGCAGGTAGTTTTTCATCTCTTGGTAGAGGGGTTTAGGCACTGAACGATAAGTGCGAGCAACAGGATTAGTGTCTTTCAGTGAAATGGCAAGTTGCAGTTTCTCGATGCAACCTATGTCATTGTCAGATTCGGAAAATGAAGCTGCTTCCTCTTTTAACATTTGCTGAACTATTTGTTTTTCAGACTCACTGAGATGGCTCAAATTGACTGGCGGAACCCATGAGACATCGGAAGTATTGCTGGTTTCATTCCTGATTTGACTGACCATCACCGAAGTTAAACCAGGTTCCTCAAAAGCTGAAGTTGGATAAACGGCCTGCACGGGTTGCGCTGTGCCTATAACCATCTTGCCTGCTAACAGCAAGTCATGATCTGTAGGGTTCTGAACGCTGACAACTATGTGTGTTGTATGTCGCCGCAAGGTTATGATTGTCTCACAGAACTCCAACCCCTCTGCCCACTGTGGGTTAACGTCAGGCTCAAAAATGAGCACAGTCTCTTGCTTTGGTCTGTATATTTGCACTCTACATTCTACTTGTACCGATGTATGTTTGGGCACATGAACATTTTTCTTTGTTGTTGTGACGGTATATTCACATGGTGTTTCAGCATGGATTTTTTTTATGAAAGCTTGAACTGTTCCGGCACTAGGACACGCTGTTCTCTGGAATTCACTTGTGATTGGCTGCGTTATTCTCTCTGTGTTCACCATTTGCTCGATCACATTATATCCGACGATGGGATGACAAAGCTGACTACCCCTCATCACCAACACAGGTATTAGAAGTTCATCTGTTTCCACTTCATTTAATGACAAACCAAAACTTACTTCCATCCACCCAATGTAAGGTATTTCCTGTCCGTTTGCCACCACTAGACGAAGTTCCTCAGGTGCATCAATTACCTCTGCCACATTTCTCAATCTGATGTTTGGTAAATGTTCACTTTTCCACTGTTCATCCACTATACAAAACTTGAGATCCTTTACCCAACAATGCATCAACAAGAAGCCCTTGAAGGTAACACGGCACTAGACACTGTTTTCCTACAAAGGCCGCACGTGTAGACTTGTCAGCTTCACATTTCTTTCTGTGTATAGCAGAATTTGTGTGTACTTCTACTGTCTGGTTACATTGTTTTACATGGACTGTCCAGTGATTAACTTGACATGCTATAGAGCAATAAAATGTTTGTTTACAGGCAGCACATTGTCGCAGTCTAAAGTCCGAACCTGTGATACCGCACTGTGCGCATCTTTGTGGGGACATCGCTGAATATCTGGTCACTCCTCGTCCCGCAGTCGTGACCCTGTCCCGTTTAACGACTGCTCTCTGTATGTCGTTGAGCCTCGTGCTCTACAACCAGCCACAAAATGATCACTACTGCCACACCTATAGCAGTGGGTACAGTATACATCCAATCCGCTTTGCTGACATGCCAGACATTTTCTCACACGAGTTGAGGGAGGATAAGAACGGTGTGCAGGAAGCCACTGTGGCTGCTGGAATGCCCCCATTCTCCTGTCATATTGCTGCAAATAACGTTGAGGTGGGTACTGAGGCTGGGGTGGTGGCATGTTGGTTTGATCCCGCACATTGGCAGAAAACTGTGTGGACATGATCTGAGGTTGTAGAATGGACTCTTTAATTTGAGACACCTCCATACTGAGATCCTTCAACAATGCCATGTCAGACCGCATTTCCTTTAGCTCACTCAAAATGTCAGGTTCAACTTTCTCTGTGTTTTTGTGACACTGTGTCTTTCCTTTCTTTTCAACAGCAACTTCATTAACCTGCACTGGATTCACTTTGGTGTGTTGATATATCAGCTTCTTCTTGTTTTGCCGCTCGGTTTCATTTGCACAAGCAACATTGACTTAATCAAAAAGAATTTCATCACTCACATCAATAGTCGTCAAGTAAGGTTGCAGATCACTTCTGATACTGTCATTTTGCAGGCCAGTAAGGACAGTGTGAAGAAACATGCTCTGAACTAGGTTTGGGTCATATTTCAAACTGGATTCCGCTTCCTGGGATGCAAACAGGATCTTTTGCCTCAAATCAAGACACGAACGAGGAAACTTTGTGGGGTCTCTTTACTACTCTGCGCCTCGGAGGTAAGCTGTTTGTACAATTCAGTAGCACCTCTTTCTTGATAATGCGCTCTCAGTATACGTCTTAGCACAGGGAGGGTTAAATTTGGTTTTCCTTCCAGGTAACTATGCAGCTGCATGCCTGGTGCGATTGGTCTTATTACTGCATCCACTATTTCAAGCTCTGACACTCCCCTGCTCAATCCATGTTCGATCTGATGCGCCAAACTTGAAAAGGTGAGTTTATCTTTTTGTCCAGGTTCACCTATCTGTCCTGATATCTTGAATTCTCTGTTCCAGGGTGGCATGACTGGTCTATGTGTCATGAACTGCAAATCAGAGCTTGTGTCTGGCCGTACATTTGGACTTGGCAATGTGGAATAACTCTGTATGGTACTTATGTTCTGTTGTGTACCCATGTGTTGTGGTGTGTGATTAGCTGCTCTCTGTTTTTGCACTATTAACTTCTGTAATGCTGATTGTAATTTGTCAATTTCTTTTTGCAGTTTTTCCTGCTCTGTGTTTTCTGCTACTGTTGTTTCTGCTACTGGATTTACATTCACTATCTTAGTGTTTGGTGCTGTCTGTCTTTCTGAATCACTGTTTTCATTAACACTCTGAATTTCACAGATTTTGTCTTTTAGACACAAAAGCTCTGCCATACCCTCATCTTCAAGCTCCTCTAATGCCTCTCTCTCAATGTGTCTCACAATCAAAGAAATAAAAAATGACCGGCTTTTGATACTGACATGTTCACAATCAATTCCTAGGAATTTACAGACTTCGATCAAGTTTTCTCGTGAAAGAGCATATACTGCTCCTATAACCTCAAGCTTCAGATCCTCTACGTGATCCATGAGTTACTCAGTCTCGATGTATGCAAAGTGATAGAAGAAATGCCCTTAGCAGGCTGGAATCCTGCAGCGTTCCTGGTATCGAAAATAAACCTCAGATTGCTTCCACTTTCCTTCCTGGCTCGACACGGACACCGAACGTCTTCACTCCACTGGTCACCTGGGCTGAGTATAAGGCTGAATGGCACTGGAGGAGGGCTGTCATCACTGGAAGCCAACTCGCACTGCATTCATCCTCGCTGGGGCCTCCAAAATGTAGCACCCTGACCGCCTGGTTAGGGGAGATATAGTCAATAAAGTCTGCTGCAATATCTGCTGAGTCTCTGTATTATCTGACATTAAGGCAAATAATTCTGCATTCTCATATGTCATATAAAACTTATAACAACATATCTCTTTTAAAGAAAAACACAATATATGGAAAAAAATATATAGAATTACTCACAGCTTCTCAACAGGTACTGTTTTCATCAATTAAACAAATAATTTCAATAGAAACTTGAATTACACATGAATACTACTACGTACTGTATATTGCATACAATATTCACATGTGATACTCTACATTTTAAACGTGCCGTTTACCATGTCTTCAAGCCTTTTAAACTTCTTAAATTAGCTCAAGAATTATAGCATGTCAGCAAAACTAATTATCTCTTTACACACCATTAGTATGAACACATATTACAGTTTCTCTTATGAATCAACAGATTACTTTTCTTTAAGCACTGTCACCTGTAACTTAATTGTTAAATTAGTTCTCAAAAACACCAGTATGGTATTCATTCACTCCGTTTTCACATTTCTATGACAGCATGGTCTCTGCCATCAGTTTAGCATTCACCAGTTGTACACGTGATACACACGTGGTAAACTTGAACCGAACTTTTAAACATAAATACACAATGCATACACTTCAAACAATGACACTTGCCATTTTTTACTGCCTTGACTTATATAAAGTGTATTTTCACTACAATTTACTAATATCATACCTGGTTAGGGGAGATATAGTCAATAAAAGACACAGGACACGGAGCTGCTGCAATATCTGCTGAGTCTCTGTATTATCTGAGCAGCGCGCCCCCTCCCCCAGCAGGTGAAAGTCGCAAGGCAAAAGTAATCAAATAATCGATCATCCATACTAGGCAAGGAATACCAATCACCATTATCCAAAAGAATACACTATGCATTAACGGCATTTAGTTTATTTTTCAATGACACTAATTATTCTAATGATACTAATTATTATTAATTATATATATATATTTTATATATTTTATACTTTATATATTTTTGTAACCACCACACTTTCACCTGTAACAGATTTCAACTTGAAGAGAGTTCATTTGGGAGTAATTTCTTTGAAACTATTTAGACTCTAGATAAGGTGTGTGCTTAGGAGTTTTATTGCAATATAAAGTATAAGAGAGTTGAATACCATACGGCCAGTAATACCACTGACAGTTTATTCCATTTAAGCATTTAAGTAGAGTCAAGAAATGGGGTCAAAGGTAGCCTACAGTTTGAAATTGCAAGAACCAGTTTGACAAGAAACACTGAACACAACCCCCATCTGTGATTAATCCTGCACCAAACTACCAGAAAAGGCATTGGTGACCAATTTATTTGCTATTTATATGGATGGTAAGTTGGAATGTAAAATGTGCTAAATGCCATGTTTAAATGCTTTGACATTTGCTTGAGCAGCTTAATTGATAAATTTATATAGAAGGAATATTGTTTTTATATTTATATTTATACTTTTGTTCTTAAACATGAATGCATATTAAAGACTTTTTCTCACCACAACGCTGGAAAAGCTGCATCTTAATAACAACTTAATAATAAACAGTTGTTATATCTGTGTTTAAAGAAAAATCAGTTGCTTAGTGCAAACGCATATTTTTTGAAAGCACACTGAGTGTGTCCTGTTTCTGTGCTGCATGTGTACTTAAAACAGACCATGTGCAAAACGGGCGTCATACAAATTTCCACAGGTTTATGTTCAATGAATGTCTCATGAAAAAGGCAGGGAGACTGAGCTCCCTTGCAATGCAGCAGGAGATTCACTGCTTTCATTAAAATTCATACACAACTGTCCAATGGAGACTCTGGTGGGTTTAGAGCTCTGCTCAGCTTTCAGACAAACCAATTCAGTTTAACGGTTTTATTGCCTGCCTCAGCAGTCCCAAAATGTATGTTTGGAGACATCTTACACCACAGCAGCAGAAGAACCTCACCTAGTTTCATCACTTTATTTTATTTTTTTCTTTCTGTGAGATAAAACTGCCCACAGTTCCTCTTCCTCCACTCTTTCGCTTCAGCTGATGCTTTCCCCCAATCCCTCACCCTCTCTCTCTTGCTCTTTTTTTCCTTTCGTATTCTGTATCTCCCCACTGTCCTCCTCTGAGTACCAATATTGAATATTTTGTGTGATCCTCTAGCTAGTTCAATATTTCAGCAAGCTCTTTCGGGTCATGCCCCCCTTGGGCCCTGCCTCAGCAAATAAGATATTGAAGAAGATACAAATGAAGATGCTGGTGTGTGGACTTTGGTACACGGTGGTATGCTGTGTTTGCACTGGGTTCTCCTGTGGGGGTTCATGAACAGACTTTCTAAAACACAGAAAGAAGGCTGGGACAGCACCCGTTCTGGTCTGGTTCCTCTGAACACTAACAAGAGGACACAGATGGAGGGTATCCAAAGAGAGCCTTCACACAGTACAGGATATTCCTGATGAAATCAAATAAATCTACTAAATGTAATGGATTTTATTTTTTAAGAAAATTTTATTAAAAAATAATTATTCCACTAATTGTACACTAATTAAAACACAAATTTTAATTTATCAATGTCACATAAAAATGTTATGTTGTGATACTATGCAACAACAGTAATTTCTTTAACATCAGTGTCTACATTTTTGTCATATGACCTTAAGTTTAGAAAGGGCTCAGTCAATATACAACTATGATCATGCATATCTGCCCATGTGAGCTGGAAATAAATATGGGAAAAATCTATCTCATACTTATAAACTTCTGCAATCAGCAAGGAGAAAGCACATTTAATATTTCCCTTCAACCTTGAGGGTTGGAATTTGAAAATTTATTTGTTCAGTCCAATAAAGGATCTTTGTTTTTATATAAAGTTTTTTTTTTTTTTTTTTTTTTTTTGATACTATGATAAAATACTAAATAAAATACTATGATAAAAATAAAATACTATGATACTAAAATAAAATACTATGATAAAATATTTTTAAATTTAACATTATCTGAATGTTTTATGGATGATGAAAAATGAAATAAATTGCAGTAAAATGCACCTTTGGAATGGGATGGTGCAATATTAAATTGCTTGCTTTTTTGTATAAACTACTTTCTTTTATGTAAATCATTCATATACTGTATTCTCCAATAAATCAACAGCTAACTGGACATTATTATTCATATTTTTAAGTCATATTTCTATGTACCTATGTTGCCAAATTGTAATATTTCAGTTGATATGAGACATCCTGAAATATAATTATGCATGATTACATGATGCACAAGCTAAACTGTTGAGTATGCTAGTATTCCATTGAAAATAGGAAATGTAATGACTGCGATTCATAAAGCATCTTTAATCCATTTTAATTAAGTTATTTTAAATGTTAGTCTGCAATGTGAATTAACACTTCAATGAATATTTTCAGTGGTAGACTTTACTGGTGACCGGTCGGTTTGGGCAGGTAAGGACCAGTTTTTACCTGATTTCTTATTCCCTGTAGCCTTGGTGAGCTCCCATTATGAGAACATTTCAACTGGCATTTCCTGTGCCAGACATGTTTATCAATACACTATCCTATCCCTCACATTGTGGTGCAAGGCACATGCATTATTTAGAGGGATCATTCTCATCGAGATGGCTCTTTAGCTTGATACAAAATGATGGCCTCTCAATTCGCCTTTCAGAGGGTCAGGGTTCGAGGCTTCATGCATCGGTATGCCAAGAGGACAGTCTTAAATATATCACATAAGCATGCAGAGGATGTCGGTTAGTGCAAACTGTGAAAAATAAAATGCCTTCAGACAGCTTGAAGGCTTGCAATGAGAATGAGAATGGTAGCATATCTAATTTATATTCAACATATATAATTTAACAGAGCTGGCTAATAATTTCTCCGTTTGTGTCTTTTCTCGTTACTTCTATTCTCCTATGATCACCTTGGATGTGGATGGCTCCTCTGGGCACATAATTACCCATGATTTTATTGGGGATGTACTCGTCCGATGTAAAAAGATGAATGTATCACATTTTTGCCTCATTTATTTGCCAATATTTCAAGGTTCCCCCTTCAGAGCTCCCAGGTCTGATGTTCTATGCTTTTAATAGAAGCTCTCAGCACCGTAGTTTTGATGTACTATTTTGTTTACAGAGGAAAAAAATCTCTCGGTATTTGAACAGGAAGAAGAAGGTGGAGCAAGGAAAAAAAGACAAGACAGTCTCACAAAATCCAAACCTCTGAAATTAAGATTAATGGCCTTGCTGAGAGCTGCTTCAAACAGAGATGTGAACAATGGAGTTTCTTCACAAGAAGAAGAATGTTACGGAAGAGACTATAATGTTAACACAATATCTGATTATGCACAGTAATCATCTCAAATGTCATCTTAGATGAGACTGTCCAATTTCAGCATGTAAATTCATTTTGACATCATATTCAAAAAGCATGTTATAGCACAAACTACCACTGGTGCGGCTTGCAGTCTGCCCCAAAAATGCTTTCAAATGGCACCTAGAGTTATTTTTAAAGCCAATAATAACAGAATAAATAATTTAAGAATAAATAATTCAATAACCTGTTCACACCAAGAACAATAAACTATAATGATAACGATATTAGCGTCCACACCAGCTCGTAATAGCAGGATGGATTCTGATTGGGATTCAATGTGTCGTTCATCAGCTGGAAAAAAAATCATTCTGAAAGTGATTCCAATGATATCGTTTCTCTGTGCCTTTATTGTTATAGCTGTGGTGTGCTATTCTTTAATATTGAGAACAATTTTTAGAACCATATCTTTATCGTTATCTTTATAGTTATCATCCTTGGTCTGAATGGACCTTAACACTAGGAATTCTTTCTCTTTTTGCCTGCACACAGCCAGTCGGTAATCTGCTTCCTGGTACTCAAACATGACATTCATCAATCACGAGGAGCTTGACGCTTGTCTTCAGTGCGATGGACATTTCCCTCTCCTCTGTGAAGAGGCTGGAATGAATGTATTATAAAAATTCTCATCCATCCGTAGAGGAATACCAATGTGCAGGGAACGCTGTCACCGGCGGTGTGAACTGAGGGAGGCAGGCAGCCGTGTGACACCCAGATGATAATGGCTGACGATCATCATAATGCTGTCGAATCCTCATCTCTGTCACTGAGTTGTGCCTGTCTTTCATGGCTGCCAGTCACTGTGTCACAGAAAAATATGCTTCTCAGTCATTGAGTGTTTTATCAAGATGTCTGTATTCTTGTGTCGTTTGTATTATTTTTTTGCAGGGTATTAGAAAAATACATGTTGTACAAAGTTCCACAAATACAAGATAGTACAATAATAACTTCCCTTTTTTACATATTCTCAACGATGGATTAACGACACTCAAAAATTTAGACAACCGATGTGTTACTTTCGAAGTTGGATGCAGGATATTTATATTTGATATTCATATTAAATATCATATCTGACCATAAATATCCTATAAATTGACATCTTCAGCCATTCCACTGACAACTTGTGGTTAAAAACTCAAAAGTTGGAAGAATATGTACAATACCTGTCAAAAGTTTTGAATAATAAGGATGTTTTTAAGAAAGCCTCTAATGCTCACCAGGGCAGCATTTATTTGACCTAAAATAGAGTAAAAACACTAATGTTGTGAAAAATTATTACAATTAAAAGCAAAAAGTGTTTTCTATTTGAATATATTTGCAGTAGTTTGCAGTCTGTAGCCATTACTGCCACTCTCTATACACAAGGGTATGCAGCTGTCACGCTGTGGTGCGGGAGAGAAGCATGTAACGAGGAAGATGATGATACAAAGTCTTTAATTATCCACATAGGGGTAATCCATAGGGAGAAGGCAGAAACATACATACACATTGACGAAAATGGACAACCAAACACTGAACTAAATGCAACTTATAAGGTGAATGTTAATGAGGGTAATGACAAGACACACCTGAATATAATGACACAATAAACATGGGACACGGAACACATGGAGGGAAAACACAAAATAATGAGTCCAGGGGCTTGACATTACTCCCCCCTCCCAGAACAACAGAGCAACACCGTGGAACAACAGAGTGTGTGTGTGGGGGGGGACTAGGTCAGAAACAAGGAGGAGGTTCCGGTGGAAGGCGGACTCCCGGGAGGGGGCCAGCAGACAGAGGGCCGACGACTCCACGGGGTCGACTGACAGCGGCGGAGCAGGTGGAGGAGGAGCCCGAGGAGGAGACGGAGAGCCGATGAGCCAGGGTGACACCGAGGATCAGGAGGGCCAAGGCGGAGCAGATGGCGCCGGCGACCGAGGCGGAGGTGGGGATCCTGAAGGCCACAGTGGAGCTGGAGAGACAGAGGACTGAGGTGGAGTCAGAGGGCAGGAGAAGCCTGACAGAGCCAGAGGGACAGAGGGATGAGGTGAAGCCAGAGGAGTGGAGTCCCGAGGCGGCGGATGGTCGAGGGAGCCCGGCAGAGCCGGTGGACTGACGGGCCACGCTGGAGATGAGGGAGCTAGAAGTCAAGGTGGAGCCGCTGGGTCGAAGGGCTGAGGCAGAGTCCGGGACTCAGAGGCTGGAGGTGGAGACGAGGGATCCTCCAGCCACGACTCCAGCCATGGAGAGTGGCAGACCCACAGTGAATCCAGTGCAGGGATGGTGGGCTGAGGGTGAGCAAAGGTGCTGACAGGTAACAGCAGTGGCGATAGAGAACCAGAGATGACAGGAGAAGGCAGAAGAGGGAGGGTGGGTGGGAAATCCAGAAAGAGATCTAGTTCCAGGCAGACAGACAGTTCAGGGCTGACACAGAGTTCATATGAAGGCAGGAGCAAAGGGGGCATGTCTCCATATATATCCAGATAAATTAGATCCTCATTACTGTCCATAGCGTGCTGCTCACCCTCAGCCATGATGCAGTGGGTGGAGCTTCCCCCCGCGGTCTCTCTGTCCATGACACTCTCCACCAATGCAAGCTCTGTTGCTGGCTCTCGCACCTGGTCTGACGTTGCGGCCTCTGGCTCCGCGGCGATCCTCAGGTCTTTCGCCATTCATGGCAAAGGCTCGTCAGTCAGGCTTCGGCTCCACGCAGCAGGGAGATGGTGGGCTGGGATCTGGGTCCGGAGTGGGGCTGGTGTTGTCCACAATGTCCACAGTCAGAGACGATCCACAGGACACCAGCACCCACTCCACAAAGGCAGCGAAATTCCCCCGAGGACCATCACTGGACAACCACACCCTGCACTCGACGTTCAGGCTGGTTTTGTAGAAAGTGCTGAGGCAGTAGTCCAGGTAGTGGGTATGGTTGGCGATTTCCACGAATAGTTTCGTATGATCCTCAAGGGAAAGGTTCCTCTGCTCCAGCAGGAGGAGGAAAACGGCAGGATCATCCATAACATAAAACAAAAAATGACAAAAAGGAAAAAAAAAAAACACAGCGAAAATGCTGCTTTACTTTTTCACGGCCCAGTCTTCTGTCAGGGTGTGGTGAGGGAGAGAAGCACGTAACAAGGAAGATGATGATACAAAGTCTTTAATAATCCACATAGGGTTAATCCATAGGGAGAAGGCAGAAACACACGTAGACATCGAAGAGACTGGACAACCAAACACTGAACTGAATGAAAAGTCGAACATTAATGAGGGTAATGACAAGACACAACTGAACATAATGACACAGTAAACATGGGACATGGAACACATGGAGGGAAAACACAACATAATGAGTCCAGGGGCGTGACAGAAGCATGCATAGGGGGAAACCGACCTCTCGGACTGCAGTTTCAGCCAACACACCAATGATTTAAACCAATGTTGATGGGATATAAGTCTGATTTTACGATGGCCCAGTAGTGTACAACAAAATGAAATCTCCACAACACAATGGAAACAAGCAGCAACACAACAAATTTAGCACAATCAAAACAAGCCACAAAACAATGGAAACAAGTCACAACCCAACAAAATTAGCACAACACAGTGGAATATTGTACCTTGGAGTGAATAATGAGACTGAAAATATCTCATCTTGTAGTAATATTACTGAACAAAATTGATGAGAAAACAAAAATGACAATAAATATTAACAAAACATAGATGGCGCGGAGCAGACCACATTCGTAGAATTCTTAACTCTTCCTAGTTTCTCAAACAGCTGCACATGGGAGATGTAGTTTTCCTGAATACATTGTGAAGGCCAACAACAAAATCACAAACATCAGAGAAATCACAATTCTTATAACACATTTATCATTATTGGATATTTATGAACTGCATCTAATAAATTGGAAGACAAACCCTAATACAATGAAATTAAGACAAAATACAACGGAAACAAGCCACAATACAACAAAATTAGCACAATACTATAAAATTAGTCCTATCATTGTCCTATAAAAGATTTAGTTGTGCTTTGTGTAGTGATATCTGATTAGTGAGATCGCTACTGAGTGAGCCACGCCCCTAAGCAGGGGGTTTGACACTGTGCGAGTGTTCAGTAAAGTTCAGTTCCGTACCTGCTATGCTGTGTGATCAGTACGCTGTCTCGGCTCATCCATGAATGCAACATGATGTCAGAAGCGGCTAGAACAGTCTCCAACAAACGATAAACTGTTGAATAAGTCAATAAACACCGCGGCAGAAGAAACGCTAAAGTAAGAGCGTAGTTTATGCTGTTCCCTATAAGAAAAAAGGAAAGTCAGCAAACGGATCAGCACGCGCTTACCCACTGCATCGTAAGTTAAGAGCGGGGGAGGGGTGCGGTCGCCAGGCAACCGGGGTGCAGGCACTGGCAAAGAGGCCCACAGAAGCGTATTATGATTTAACGTAGCCTACAAAGCTGAATAAAGAGCTCGAAGTTCGGAAAGATCTGCAAAAAGAAACAAAAATAAAACAAATAACAATAATCTACAAAGCAAGTGGAGGAATCACCAGCACCCATATCTTCATATCAAATCCGACCTCCTGATCCATTCGATTTTACAAAGCCAAATGACTTTGAAAGATGGCTCAGACGATTTGAAAGATTCAGAGTTGCAAGTAATCTTGCACAAGCATCAGATTTGCACCAAGTTAACACACTGATTTATTGTATGGGAGACAAAGCTGATGACATTTTGTGCGGATTGGCCATGACAACAGAAGAGCGTGGAAAGTATGAAACTGTGCAGAATAAATTCAAAGAATATTTCACTGGCAAAATTAATGTGATTTTTGAGAGAGAGAGGTTTAACTCCAGGAAACAAGAGCAAGATGAACTAGTTAATGATTTTATCACTGCACTGTATTCATTGTTAGAACGCTGTGCTTTTGGAATTCTGAGAGACAAACTTATTAGAGATCGAATTGTTGTTGGGTTGAAAGATATCAAACTGTCAGAGCACCTTCAACTACATGCAAACCTAACTTTGGAGAACACTATAACTATGGCCAGGCAGAGTGAAACGGTGAGAAAACAGCAGGCAGAACTTAGGCAGGAGGAGGACGAAGAAGACCTAAAGCTAGAGGCTGTACACAAAGAAAAATACAGACAGGATTCGTCCAAAAAGTCAAACAAGTCAGGAAAAGGCGGAAATTGGACAAGTTTCCAGAAAAATCGTAAAGAGAAATCAAAGAAATCATGCTGCATGAGATGTGGAAAATCACCATACCATATAAAGGATCTCTGCCCAGCCAAAGAGGCTGTCTGTCATCAGTGCAATAGGACAGGCCATTACATGAGCCAATGTCATTTAAAGACAGTGCTTCATGAGGTTAAAGAGGACTGTGATTCAGATGAAGGGCAAGCATTCCTCGGAGCTGTTGATTCAAATACTCAAGGCTGGTGCACAACCGTTCAGATCTTGGAACAGCCGGTGAAAATGAAAATGGACACTCTGGCAGATGTCACAGCGATACCTGAATCCGTCTTCTCACAGCTTACCTCAAATAGCAACACTGGTCTGAAGAAAACACGAAAAACACTGATGGGACCAGGAAAGCATGTCCTGGATGTGAAAGGGGTATTTTCTACCAGCATCTCTAGAAATGAGAAAAAAATAGAGGAAGACATCTATGTGGTCAAAAATCTCTTCACACCACTCCTGAGCAGACATGCCATTGAAAAACTCAGCCTCATTGCAAGACTGGCTAATGTCACGGAATGTCAGTGGCTAGAGAAATTTCCAGAACTTTTCACAGGTTTAGGTGAGCTGAAAGTAGAGTACTGTATCAAGTTACAGCCCAATGCAACACCCTTCTCTGTGAATGTAGCAAGACGGATCCCAGTACCATTGATGGAAAAAGTTAAAGAGGAGTTATTCAGGATGGAGAAGCTTGATATCATCAAGAAGGTAGAGGGACCAAGTGACTGGTGTTCGGGTATGGTTCCAGTACTTAAGCCTGACAACACGGTGAGAATTTGTGTTGACCTGACCAAACTGAACAGCACTGTCAAAAGAGAGAAGTTTATTTTGCCGTCAGTAGACCACACACTAGGCCAGTTGGGCAAAGCTAAAATCTTCACAAAGATAGATGCCAATTCTGGATTTTGGCAGATCTGTTTGGCTGAAGAGTCTCAACCGTTGACCACCTTCATTACGCCATTTGGGCATTATTCCTTTAAGAGGCTTCCATTTGGGATCTCCAGTGCTCCAGAGCTGTTCCAGATGAGAATGTGTCAGATTTTGGAAGGACTAGACGGAGTAACATGTCACATGGATGACATCCTCATATATGGAAGTTCTCCTGAGGAACATGGTATCAGACTTGATGCAGCATTAAAGAAGCTCCAGAGTGCTGGCCTAACGCTTAACAGAAAGAAGTGTGAATTTGCAAACACAGAAGTCAAGTTCTTAGGCCACAAGCTGTCCTCAGATGGATTACAGCCCGATCCAGACAAACTGACTGCAGTTCAAAATATGTGTGAACCTACCAATGTGTCTGAGGTACGCAGCTTTCTTGGAATGATGAACCAATTAGGGAAGTTCATTCCAGATCTGGCCGAGAAAACAAAGCCCTTGCGAGACCTCCTCTCACAGAAAAGTCTGTGGACCTGGGACGCACCACAGCAGGAGTCATTCGCATTGCTAAAAATAGAGCTTATCACTACGCCAACTTTAGCACTCTTCGATTCCGAGCAAGAAAACTAAAGTCGCAGCGGACGCATCATCCTTTGGTCTGGGAGGAGTTATTTTTCAAAAGTCCAGTGATGCATGGAAACCCATTGCGTATGCATCTAGAGCATTAACTCCAATGGAGCAGAGATATGCTCAAATAGAGAAGGAGACACTAGCTCTTATTTGGGCATGTGAACGTTTCAGCTGCTATCTCATTGGGAAACATTTCCTTCTCGAGATGGACCATAAGCCACTTCTGAGCTTACTGAGCACAAAACATCTGGATGATTTACCTCCAAGGCTGCATAGGTTCACAATGAGACTTATGAGATATTCTTACGAGATCAGCCATGTTCCAGGGAAACAGTTCACAACACCAGACACGCTTTCAAGGATGCCCTCTAAGAGTGACGTAATGGATGCTGACTCAACACTCATGGAGGACACAAATATTTACCTTTCCCAAATCGGGAAAAGCTTCCCTGCTTCAAAGAGCCGCCTAGATAACATTCGACAGGAGTTAAAGAAAGACCCTGTATGCAGCCATGTAATGAGGTTCCATGAGTATGGATGGCCGAGAACGGTGCAGGCCAATGACAAACTCAGACCTTACTGGTTGGAAAGAGACATGATTTCCATCCTTGACGGACTGCTTCTACATGGAACAAGGTTGTTAATCCCTGCCTCACTCCAAAGTTCAGTTCTGCTTCACATTCATCAGGCTCACCAAGGAATTGAAAAATGTCGCCAAAGGGCAAGACAGTCTGTGTGGTGGCCCGGCCTGAGTTCCCAATTGCGAACTATGGTGCAACAATGTGATGAATTTAGAAAGGCTTCCATGATGACTGTAGAACTGCTACAACCTACAGACTTTCCATCGTATCCATGGCAGAGAGTGGCTACAGACTTGTTTGAACTAAAGGGGAAAAAGTACCTTTTAACAGTAGACTACTATTCAAGAGATGTCGATGTGGCCAAATTGTAATCAACTTCCTCGGCAACCATTATGAACATCTGAAAGCAGTGTTTGCACGGAATGGGGTGTCTGAGATACTAATATCTGACAATGGGCCGCAATATAGCAGCGCCAACTTCAGGGAGTTTTCGAGGGAGTATGACTTTAAGCACATAACAAGCAGCCCACGGTATCCACAAGGAAATGGCGAAGCCGAAAGAGCGGTACAAACGGTCAAAAAGCTCTTGAGGAAAACATCAGATCCATTCAACGCTTTGCTTGCATACCGCTCTACACCACTTGCAAACGGCTACAGTCCAGCGGAACTGTCAATGGGCAGAAGACTGAGAACAGGCTTACCAACTCTGCGGTCTCTTCTCACACCAAAACTTCCAGACACAGACAAACTGAAACAGTTTGAATCCAGTCTACATGCTCGCACAAGCAATTCATACAATAAGAGACACAGAGCTAGATCTCTGTCACCACTGAAACCTGGACAGACTGTTTGGATTACGGACCAAGCTATCTCTGGGAAAGTGATCAGACAGCAGGCCCCAAGGTCGTTTGTCTTGAAAACCTCAAATGGTAATATTCAACGCAACAGACGGGCATTGGTGCGACTCCACCACCCTGAAACAGACAAGGAGCAAGCAGTCGATTGGCCAGAGTTATTTGAGGATGATCACGTACCTGACAGCAAGATGCCAACAGTCCGTCAACCATCTCCAAGTTTGCAGTCTGCCATACCTACCCAACATGGAACTTACACAAGGTCGGGACGTTTGTCTGTTCCACCAAGACGAATGAACCTTTAGTTCATGGCCGGTGATCACAGAGGCAGAATAATCCTCTCACTGTGCCAGGAGTGCTCAGGTAGTCCACCCTGACCTCCTTTAAGAAAAAAAAAAAAAAGGAGTACACAATGTTAACAGGAAAAGAGAAAAAAAACTGAAATTGTACAGTAATGTGAAAGACAAAATGTGATAAAAGATGCTCTTAAAGCAATAATTTTCTTTTACATTAGAGAAGCGTGGCATGTGCTTAGAATTGGTTAAAATGGTTACAGTATGTTTATTATTCCACAAATAGTAACACTCTTGGGTTCACAAAGTTCATTGTTTTGGGAAGGGGAGATGTAGTGATATCTGATTAGTGAGATCGCTACTGAGTGAGCCACGCCCCTAAGCAGGGGGTTTGACACTGTGCGAGTGTTCAGTAAAGTTCAGTTCCATACCTGCTATGCTGTGTGATCAGTACGCTGTCTCGGCTCATCCATGAACGCAACACTATGCACTGCTGGGCCACCATAAGATTTCAAGTGCAGCTCTGTTGCACTTTTTCAAGTAGGAAGTTGGACAGTTTGAATTAATGAGTTGAATGGAATGCAGCATAATAACACTTAATACTCCGGCTCCCATCTAGAAGAAGCATCCTCATAGGTGCCTTATATTGAGTTATATCATCCCAGCTATCTATTTATTAAAATGCATGCACAGACATTTATTAGTGGTGAAGTTGTTTTTCAAATCCAATCATTAGCATTGTCTCTCTGCTGCACTGTCATTTTGTAAGTCAAGAAATCAGATCCAATTTTTGAAATAGTGAAGTCAATATCTTGGATATCTACATTGGTTGCCATAGTAATGTCTTAAGTATCAGCATGATGTCAAGTGACATATTAAAGAAGCTGTCAGTGTGAGGAAATAGAGGATAGAAATATAAGATTTTGGTTCTGCTCATGTCATATATATTTGGTGTATTGAATAACATTAGTGAATTTACACAGTTATACATGTCTGAGTGCCATATTACTGTATAAATGAATGAATAGACACAGTTAGTGGTCTTGCATTCCCTAAAAAATAGTTACATGATGATGTCTGATAATAACAATACTAATTGTTTGTATCTGAAAGCTGATGTCTAAGTGTGTCTAAACGCCCCGTGTAAAATTGCTGCACGAAAGATGTTCTTTCAGATATGCAGTTTAATGCAGTTTTATTTGCTCTGAGACAGTCATTTAAACAGTCACGTAAACCACTGTACAACAAGCATTTGATGGTCATAAAATCAGACCATTTCAGCTGACCTACTGCACAAGTGTTCTTAATGATACACTATTCCAATTCACGAGTTCACATTAACTTATAATTAAATAAAGGTTATGCGTATTTGGCGTGCTGTCTGGGGAGAGAGCTCCGAACCCGGCAAGACTCCCAAGCCCGGGGCCAGACACTGCTGCGGCAGTGAGAAAATAAAGAAAGGCTCCTGTGGGAGCAGATACTGCTGCGGTAGTACAGAAATACAAAAAGGCTCCTGCTGGAGCAGACACTGCTGCGGCAGTGAGGAAATACAGAAAGGCTCCTGCGGGAGCAGACACTGCTGTGGCAGTGAGGAATACGGAAAGGCTCCTGCGGGAGCTGACACTGCTGTGGCAGTGGGGAAATACGGAAAGGCTCCTGTGGGAGCATACACTGCTGCGGCAGTGGGAAATATGGAAAGGCTCCTGCGGGAGCTGACACTGCTGCGGCAGTGGGGAAATATGGAAATGCTCCTGCGGGAGCTGACACTGCTGCGGCAGTGGGGAAATTCGGAAAGGCTCCTGTGGGAGCATACACTGCTGCGGCAGTGAGGGAATACGGAAAGGCTCCTGCGGGAGCATACACTGCTGCGGCAGTGAGGGAATACAGAAAGGCTCCTGCGGGAGCATACACTGCTGTAGCAGTGGGGGGAGATATAATGGCTCCTGCGGGAGTGGGGTGCCGTTGGAATGGGAAATGGAGATGGCTAGGGAAAAAACGGGTGACTGATGAGGGTTTGGTGGGCTTTCTTGAGATTTAAGCGGTCCGATCGGATGTAGCTCTTAAAAGCTTCTGATGAACAGAGTGTTTGGATCTGCTGTTGGGAAAGGCCGTTTTGAGCCGCTGTGGTGGCTGCACCTATTCTGAAGAAATGGCTGGAGAAATCGTCGGCTGAGATACCGGAAAGACGTAGGACAGACTTTAGGTCAAAAACGGGAGACAGAGCGGCTAGAGTTATCTGTAAAAAGAGGGTCGGAAAGGGATTTAGCTTGGGATTTCCTGAGCTGAAGGAAGGCTAGGAGAGTTTGGTATTGGAGAATAGGTGATTGGAGGTTAAAAATATAAATAAAGTGGCCCTTCATTGTCTGGTCTGTCTTACTTTGCTTTATATGAAATTATATGGCTTCATCGTCCAAGACTGCTAGATCAGAAATGGTGGGGTGTATATTCATTTCAAAGCTAGAAGTGGTAGTGAGCTCTGAGCATCTGAGAAAGCCGAAGAAGGCTAGGATAAACATAGCATCTAGCGTACGAGCCGTGTGGATGGAATGGTAACCTCTGCAGAGCGTAGAAATGCATTTAGTCAAGATTTCAAAGGTTATGGGCTGCCTGGTGTCTGGGCGCTTGGGGTGGGCTCTTTGAATGCCTTTGATGAGAAGGGAGTTCTGTGAATTGGTTATTTGAGGTGAGGGTGAACCGAATATGAGTTAATGGAAAGATTTAATTCCACTTAGATAGCTTTTAATGGAGCTGACTTGGAGGTTTTTGTTAATGTTGAGATGCGATATATATGAAGTGATAGAGAGCAGGGAAAAATCGGGGAACGGCAGATTATAGTCGGAATGGAATGCTTTAAAGCATTTCCATGCTGTTAAGTATGACTGCAGGGTACTGGGGGAAATGGCTTGGAGAATAGAATCTCTTGAAGTTTCGAGAAGGGGTTTCAGAGGATGATTCAGAGGAATACTAGCTCTGAATAAGGAGGTACTGGGGTTGGGAGTGGTTCCGCCTGCAGTGCCAACAGCCTGAATTTCTGAAAGGCAAAATGAGAGAGAGAGTCAGCTATTTGATTTTTTTGCCCCGGGAATGTGCTTTGCAGTTATGATGAACTGATCGCAAGCTGAGATCCAGATTAAACGTCTTAGTAAGGGCATTGAATGAATGAGAATGAGAACGGCCATTATTAATGCAATGTACAGTAGCCTCGTTATCGCAGTGAATAACGATGCTGGTGTTGGACCACTCTTTTCCCCACAGAAAGGCTGCCACGACGATAGGATATAGATCGAAAAGGGCTGAGGATATTACTGGCTGTGGTAAATCTAACAGCTGGGAGGGCCATGTAGAAGTGAACCAACGGTTTTGGTAAAATCCTCCGAAACCAACGGAGGGGGCAGCGTCGGTAAATAATTGGATGATGGTGGGGGAAGAAACCAAATCGCTGTAAAATAAGGATAATCCGTTCCATTGTTTAAGGAAGGATATCCACAAACTAAGCTTGTCTCGGCATGGATTGGTTATAAATAATTGGTCCTCTAGCTCGTAAACGGAGGACGCAAGAGAGAGGAGGTGAGAGACAAAGCCTTGAGGGATTATGCGCATCGCGAAATTTAGATGACCAAGAATGGCTAGCAGCTCATGTTTGGAGCAGTTTGGATTTGCTAAGAGGGTGGAAGCCACCAGAATCGTTCTGTCAATTTTATTCCTGAGTTAGGGAAGCTTAATCTAGGTTGATTCACAAAAATTTGACGGAAGTGCTTGAACCTGAAGTTTTTTCCTGAGCAAGGGGAATCCTCTTTGAAAAACTTTTGAGTTGTCATAAGGTTCGTTGCTGGGATGGAGTCAGGCGGTGATATAATTAAAAAAAATCATCTAAGAGATGAATTAGGTCGGGTACGGCGTAATTGTTGGAAAGGATCCAGCAAATTGCTTCGGACAACATGACGAAAACGTGAGGTGGACGGTAAAGTAAAAAAAATTCTGCCAGCAGATGCCGAATAAGTGCCAAAAATCTGGGTTGATGAGCATCACCCTAAACGCAGAGGTGATGTCGACTTTGGCCATCCAAGCACCGCGAACTGCGTTTTCTGATCATAGTGATGGCTTGGTCGATGTCGTGGTAGTGAAGTAAAAATTCATTGACCGGGATGAGGCTGTTAATGCTCGGGAGCTGGGAATTATGCGGGGAAGAAAGATCGATTATGAGGCGTTTTTTACCAGAAAATTTCCTGGTTGCTATGCCTATGGGACTGACGCGGTAGATGTTAAAGGGGGGAACGGAAAAAGGGCCGGTCATGAAATTTGCGTCTATTTCTTTCTTGATTAGAAGATCGACTGTTTCGGGTTCAGTGAGAGCGGACTGAAGGTTGGGGCATATGAGGCTTTGGGAGGGGAGACTTTCGACACCGGGATGAAAACCTGACAGAGACCTGACAGTAGATAGTTAGAAAAATCGGATTCGGGGTGATGGAGCAATTCGGGAGATAAACGAGAAACATTTACAGGAGTCGATAAGTATTGTTTATCATTTTTATTGGTATTTTTTTGTACAGGACAAATCAAGCGGTCGTGAGCGCCTCCGCAATAATTGCAAATATGCATGAATCTGCAACATTGTCTTGAGCATCTGCCGGCAATAAAGCTGATGCAGAGTTGCCTGTCAGAGAAAGATTGGGGGCGGCGATTGGTGGAATTGGGAAGGTAACGCTTGTTTGGGAAGTTAGGTACGTAGCTGGTGGACTTGGGCTGAGACGGTTCGGCACAGGGAGGAATGGATGGGTTGACAAAGGGGCACATTGTGGAGGAGTGTGCAATGGATCGGCATACTGTGCATGTGATGATACTACAGCCCAAAAATACCAAGTGTGAAGTTCTGAGTCCAAAGCCCCCCAATAAGGACACTGATTTCACTGGGCCACTCGGATAGCACATTATGCCGAGAATAATTTAAGGTAGGTGTAGAAATGGGAACCCCCGTATGATAGTGCAAGTTCGGCGATGATTGTGAGATCATGTCACTGAGCTCGCGTCTCCTCTGTGGAAAAGAGGAACAGATTACTTTGGTGTAGCGATTGAAAGCGATGGTGAATTCGGGAAATGATAGAATACAGGACTGAATATGTGCAGTGTTTTTTAAAGTGACTGAAATTTCGCCGCAGTCAATTTGGCGGTCGGAGGACGCAGGCGAAATAGGACACAGGAGGGAAAAAAGATTTATATCCACACCTGAGAGAATTTGGTTCCGAATGTTACTGGAGACAGGTGTAGGATCCAAGGCGGGGGCATTTAGTGACATGGGTAGGAGCTTGGCTGAGGACAGGGAGAAGGATGAACGGGCATGAGAGATGGAGGGGGCGGGGGGGAAACTAGCTGACGGAGCTGCCTGTGGAGGCCGGCTCGCACTTGGAACGGTTCCGGGAGCTAGATGGGAAGAGAGAGCAGGAAAGAGAGCGGGAATAACGGGCGCCGGAGTCTGTGCCATTAGCGGAGGCGGCCTTATGCTTTGGTCAGCTCCAAGGGTGGGGAACACATGAGAGAAAAGGGAGCTAATGGTGGACGTCGGGGCTTTTGCTGCTAGCTGAGGCGGCCTTGCACTAGAGCTGGATGGAGGGGCTGGGGGCCATGGGTAGGGGAGAGGGTTGAGGGTGGGAAAATGATGGGACTGGGGGTGAGGCTGCGCCACTAGCGGAGGTGTGCTCGCGCTATCTTGGTGGCTTGTGCAGGCGTGCGCTTGTGTGTCGCCTGGAGGGTCTGCTGGCCGACGCTCGGAGGATCGAGAGTCTTTTTGAGCTGGACCTGATGCTTGGCCCCAGCTTGCCAGAGGCCTTTTGTTTCGGCCTGATGATCGGGAATCCATCCTTGAAGGTGTTGTAGTTGGATCAGGCCATGAATAAGGAACATTGCGGCCCCGGTTTGCTTAGTCCTTAGCTTTGGATGGAAGTGTGGATATTGGTGGTGGCGCCCTCACCTGGAGGGAGACGTAGAGGGCTTGTAGCCCCACCTTGTTAGCCGGTGAGGAACGGTAATGCCAGCATTTGAGAGTGCTTGGCATTGGCTTGTCATTGTCCATTTCTCCGTGGCTGGAGCGGAGGAGAGAGCTGAGGCATGGGAGGACGCTGGTGAAGGTGGCTGACGCCTGGAGGGTGAAGGAGAAGGAGAATCCCTGCGTCTGGAGGTATGAGCGGCGGTAATGCGGGAAGACCTGCGACCTCGTAGTGCAGCCGCGGGCTCAGTTGGAGCATCCTGTGGAGCGTTTGTGTGCCGTACGTCGGCTGTAGACACGTGTGGAGCTGCGTCATCAAAGGTGTTGTCCTCAGAGGACAATTCGATTTGAGACATGCTGTGGCATTGGATGTGTCAATTCTGAAAGTCGAGAGATAACAAAGGTAGGTCGTACTTGATTATTTATAGGTGTTTTCTCTTGAGCTGATTGGTAAACGGGGTAATCACTAATGATGAACTGGCTGTGTTAATTATCCATGCATGCTCCTCACGAAATTTGTTTATGAAAGATCAATTACTGATAAATAATTGTTTTAATGAAAGTTATGGGTCAGTTGCTCGACTAAAGTAAACAATAATCACCATATTGGTGACTTCAATCAAAACATTTTCAATAATAAAATAAATGATAACTAGAGCTAAACCTCTGTTAACCTTTTCAGCTGAGAGTTTAAAATATTCTAGCTATCCCCCCAGAGTGAGTTTTTTTAAGGTGGCCATTATTTTAGAACATTTCCCTTTACTGTTTTCATGGCGATGCGTCAAGCTTGTCATGTGACACACCACGGCCACAATAACACTGTATGACAGATGGATCACTTTTTTTTTTGTTTTTCCTTTTTTTATTTAAAATATTCACAAACTTGCATACCATGTCATGAACAATCAGATTCACAAATATGTGTAAATGAGTGTCGTTTAAAAACCTTTATAAATTATCTTGATTGTGATCTGTAATGTGAAATGGGCGTAGCCATGTTTGTTTGTGCTGCAGTTCAGAGAGTCCTGTCAGTCGGATTTACAGAACGTGAATTAATCAGTTTCTACCAAAATACAAGTTATAATTGTCCTGGGTGTAACTGGGTGAAGAATAGATTGAACTTTGTAGTTACTTACACTATGTGTATCTGATATAAATAAAACACATCGTCAAATTAAATTTGAATGGATCATTATTGTTGCTTCCATGGACATATATGTGTATTTTTTTAATTCTTAATGTATTGTTTTACTAGTACTTATGTGTATTTAAATGTCTGAAACCTAAAATATGCATTATGTGGTTAAGAACACTGCATACAGTAGTTGTGATAATATGACAAGCAGTGCACGTCTCTCTCTGGCTCGGCACCAGCTAAAGTGCGAAAGCACAGTTTGAATTTGGCAGTTATGTGACGACACTGAACGTTCTAAATCCCATATGTGGGACTGTACTCCCAGGGGCACAGAAATAAAAATCCCAAATGTGGGACCATACTGCTCAAAGGGTTAACTCTCAGAATTATAACTGATGAGAATTTAATCTTTTAAAGTATGCTATAAAAGCAATTATGACTCTCAGGACACAGTAGGTGTGTATGAAAGAACTATTATATACAGTACATGTGGCAACTATTATAACAAAGAAAGACAGATGATTTGGCATTTGAATGGGGTAAATTTATTCCAATTCATAAACCTAAAAACACTCAAAGATATGAGCCATGTAAATGCTAGGAAACCAGAACTGGAATAACCAGAGGATCATAACTACTTGCTCTTTGTTTGTTGAAAGCTATGTAGGTGTAACATTGAGGGCAAATGGTAGATATGGCCATTGAAAAAAGGTGGTGAGCTTATGTGATTGGACATTTATCAAGAGACCATCACAATCATGATCTACACGCCAGCAGGTGATCTACTGTGACTGAATAGAGCTCCTCTTACAGAGCCATTCCACAGAGTGGAAAGCAGCACTTAAACTACTCTTAAGCCAAATAGCCAAACTATTGTGTGAGAGAAAACAGCAAAGGTCTTTACTATTACTGACATAGAAACATCAACGGGGTTAGAGCTACAACCATCAACAATCTGTTGGCAGTTTTTAAGAAATTTTACCTGTAGCTTTTTGAAGGGACTTAAATGTGTATTCATATAAATAAATGTAGAACATGGATTTGAGAACATCCTGTTGGCCTGTCATGGTTGTTTAATATGCCTTTATTTATTACTAATTAAATACATAAACATCTTGTAAAAATGCTGAAGCATAAATCCCTTTTAAATACATTTAATCACTCTAGTAATGGTAGTAAAGTGAAGGAATATGCAGGAATCAATTGATTTAGAATCGTACAAATTCTATGTTAAACAGAAGACTATAATGCCCATTAAGGAGTCTCTGTTCTGAGTTATGATTTGTTCAAATGCGGTTGTCATCTCAACTGTGCCATTTAGTGCAATTTCCTGACACAACACAAATTAAGGAAAGAATGGATGAGACTAATGTGGAACGATGAAGGTCCTACTAAAATATCATGCAGGAGCATGTTTGTGTGTAGTATGCATTTCAAAACTGAGGATGTTTAGGCCTACATCTCATGTCACCTGCTGAAATGTTCCTATTAATATGTTTCCCTTACAAATGTGCATTCTGAATAATAAATACATTTATTTCCCAACTAACCTGCAGCAGTCAAGTTTGTTTTCTCATTAACAATGTTACTCTGATCATAATTCACAAATGTTTAAATTTTTTAATTGGATTTAACTGAAAACACCCTTAAAATGAAAGTGCATTTTAGTTCATATTCATGGTGTCCCAAAATAACACAGTTCAGTACTGTCGTACACGCGTTCATGGGAGACTGCCTTTCCAGTGGATGGCGTAGGACGTAGGCGTAGCGCATTGCACATGTGAGTCTCGCGAAAACCAACATTTGTTTACACAAGCAAAGGAAGCAAAGTTTCCTTATTTTTGCAAAGGAAAACCAGACTCCTCTTGGCTTATATCGAAATCCTCTGACATTTTTCTTTACAAACCCATGTTTTGTGCTTCTAATTTGTGACCGGCATTTTGTTTTCAACTCTCTCTGCTACTCTTCCACATTTGTCACTAATCACCGCCGCTTGCACTACACATACGTCTTACATCATCCTCACCGGAACGGCTTCCGCCTACGACAGTTAAGAGAAGTGAGAAAAATGTGTTTATATTGTTTTAAAAATGGATAATTTTCTTTCAAAAACACATCGATTCACTATAGGAGGCCTTTATTCACCCCCCGGAGCCATGTGAGGCATGTTTTATTATGGATGCGTGTGCTCTATTTTACTACTTTTGGACTGTTGAACAAAACACCCACCTACTCCCATTCTAACGCTTGGTAGAACCAGGACAATTTTTAATATAACACCGACTGGATTTGTCTGAAAGAAGAAAGACCACCTAGGACACCTTGAGGCATTACGATGGATTAAAACTAAGTTCCGTTGAATTTGGTAAATATATCCATCCATCCATCCATCCATCCATCCATCCATCCATCTATAATTCATTTATAATTAATTGCTGAACTTCTAGAACACACCTAAAACAAAAAAGATCACCAATGATGCAACGATGACAAATACATCTAAAATTGCATTCAGTATTGTGTGTAATTTGCAGCCTGCCATTTTCTTTCCTGGCAGGTGTTTGAATTAAAATGTCAAAACAATTTTTTTTTTTTTTAAAGTAAAAGTACGGCTAGAGTTCAGGAAGAGGAAACAGATGATCAGACTAACCCAGTGGCACAGGTCAACAGGCAAAGAGCCGCTTCACAAGAGCTCTCAACAGGAAGCAGTGTAACACGAGGCACCACAATAATTGGACTGAGACTATAAACCGGCACACACCTTCAATATTACTGTCATAAGAATATAAGACAACTCTAGCCAGGTATCAAGAGCAAGTTACCTGCTGGGAAATACTGTTTTGATGTGCTCACTTGGGCTTATTTTCAAGGACAAGTTGAGGGGAAGACCTAATTTGGTGTGAGATTTTGTGCTCAGCAGAGTTTGTATAATAGATGAAGAGCCAGGAAGAGTAGCATTAAGTTAGTGTTATACACACAAACAAACAAGTACATTTACATCACACACCGATGACTATATTGTTTGTCTCTTTAATAGTCACTCCTTTCTCATTCTCTTATCCAGGCCAAAATCAACACACTTTTATAAGCTCTAGATCAATGCAGGAAATGTAGGCAATATTGAAAAGTGTCTATAATTCATGCCACTTTGCCTCACTCTGCTTATTCTGCAAAACACAGCAGTTTCTGTATTCAGAGTGTGAACTCATGGGGCTCAGTGTGTCTTTAATCTGCTTCTGTTTCTACAAGTTTATAAAGCTTTATATTGCCTCCCCTCTGCTCTGGCTGCAAATAATATTTCAAAGTGTCCTTTATACTAACAAAGAATTTGCTAAATAACAATTTATTTATTTGTTTTTTATTTATTTATTTAATTTTTTTGCCAGTTTATAATGCCTCCCACAGAAAGTATATGTTTGAGTTGACTGAAATTTCTAGAAGCCTATCATCAAATGGCGTGATTTATTGTTTCTGGTCATGTGGGTGAGGCAGATGGTAATGCAGTAGATGTTCCACATGCTGATATTCTTACAAATCCCTTACAAACAAAACGTCTCAGGCAATGCAAAGTGCAGATGACTGGGCATCTAATTGGACTGATGAATTTCTCAAGTTCCTAAATCCTTGTCTCAGTACTTGTTATTTATAATCCAAAACAATACTGTATAAAAAATCCAAACTCTCTTAACTGATAAATAGAGGTGTACAGCAATCTAACGACTAAGTGTTGCACTGCCACTTGGGGCAACTCATTAAAATAGTCTGGTCTCACAGGACTCATTAAGGTTATTTTTATTTATTTATTTATTTTATTGTTATTTTGGTGTTTAAATACTGTACCTCCTCCTATTCCTTGTAAATATGCAGCGCTTCGGGTCCATGACGTTGATCTCTTTATTTTGTTGTTACTAAGCACCAATATATAAGACAGAAGAACAATGATGTCAACAAATTATTGTACAATTTCTTTGATTTCGCAATGTTTGCTTGGAAAATGATTATAGCCACTTGGGTTCATTATTAAGCATTTCAATAAGTCAGAATGCACTGTGATTTTATTGAACAGACCTAATTTAATATTCACTAAATTATGTCCTTTTGAGTTTCACAGGGTATGGTAATGTGGGTTTGAATTTTGTTTATGTTTTTGTTTTTTCTTTGGGGGCGGGGGGGGGGTCCTTCTATAGTGTACCACTCATTCATTCATTCCTTCATTTATTCATAAATAAATAAGTAAGAAAAAATGCTAATCAATACAACAGGCCTACCTGTGCAAAAATCCAAACAAATGAAAATAATTTGCAGGAGGGCTGAAGGGCTGAGCCAAATAAATTAGACAATATAGTATGTGGAAACATATAAATGTTTCTCTCTGCACAAAACTTTACTAGGCAATCCAAGCCATCCAAACTGGACTTATCAAGGGCATGCGGAAATAGAGGCACTTTGTTTGTATGATAACTTCACAGCTCTAAGCACTAGAACTCAATGTTTTGGAAGGAAGACCTTTCTTCGGGAAGAAAACCTTGGAACACTTTTTTTGTCTTCATGCCAAAAGAACCAAGATTAATGAAACCACACACACACACACACCTACACATGCTGAGTTTTCACTTTAACCTTCTTGACAGTCCTTTCCAAAACTTCAAAAGCTTCCCTGCCCTTTGAACAAAACTCATTTTAAAATGACATTCAGCAAGTATTTTATTTTATTCCTTTTTCTGATGATGATATTATGAATCTCCAGAATCTCTTCTACTAGATCTATGGTGGGGACTTGCGACACTGGGCACTAACATAAATGTGGCAAAAATTATTTACTGCGCTGAATATTAAGCATTAGGGTTTGCTTCTGAACATGTAGCTCAGCAGTTTAGGAGGAGATTTATGCTGAAAGTAATGTAGATTGCTGAGAGTGAGGAGAGATCGGTATTTCAGCACTGACTCTGTTCCAATGACCTCTGAGCCACCCACACTATATTTACAGCACTGTGCTCAGAAAACCACACAACACACACACACACACACACACACACACACACACACACACAGAGAGAGAGAGAGAGAGAGATCCTGGCCTTCATATGGACTTTATTATGAGAGGGTCACTGGCATTAGTCTCTCTTACAACACAGAACTTCTGCTATTGTTCTGATTTATGTAGTTTCTTATTTATCCCTAAAGTAGTCGATAAAAATTCTAGGTAACACCTTGTTTCTGACAGTATACACACCCAAAAGCCCTCCATAAATGTCCAAATGGTCTCCAATTCTTTCAGGAACATTCATTTGGGGAGCAATTTTGACAGTAATTTTTATTTAGCAGTACACTCAACTTTATGCTTCTAACTATATATTTTTATTGAATTTTTTTATTTATGTTGTGCCTCTAAAGGAAAACACTTTTAAAATTCAACACACTTAGCACAGATAAAGTCTAACCAACCTTATAAATCTCCATCATTGTGACTTGCTTTTTCCCTAAGCCGTGTTTTTTTTTTTTTTTTTTTTTTTTTTTTTTTCAGCAAGCTTCTGTGCAACTAGAAGGTCAGATGTAGGTGGAATGCCCGCCATTAATTAAATTCCTGTCTGCATTACTATGCACCAAATACAGTAACTGCTGCGTATCTATTTACCAAACAACTCTATATTCTGTACCCTGATGTAGGTCATATTTTAAAGATGCTATTAATCTTCTTTTTAATTATGAATATAATGTTGTAGTATAAATCCAGATTAGATGGAAAGATTGATCATCCTTCCTCAGTGCCCTGGCAAAGTGCTTGCCTGTATAATTAAAAGGAGAATATGAGAGAGTAAAATAGGAGGGGACAGGAAAAACTGGCATCTCTCTCTGTCTCTGAACCACTCATTCTCTTTCTGTCTTTAAGGCAGCTGTCTTGCTCAATCTAATCAAGGTTGACAGCCTACATAGGTTGTGCTGTCTATGTAAAATTGGCCAGTGCTGAACTGAACCAATGCTTCACTGATCACAATACTTTAATTTAATATATACAATTATATATTCGCTAATGGGTGTGGGGCCCCAGCGATAACTCCCACCCCGAATATGATTATACTATCGAAAACTCGCCACACAACCAACCAACCAAACCTAGACAGAGATTTGGAGTCCAACCTAACTTAACATTTCTCTTAACAGTGTGGCACAGCACTTTTTCTCATGAATACAAATTGTTAGAAAATCAGAAGACAAGCGAACGCATATTTTGAAAATGTAAAAGAACTGGGGTCAGTTACTGATGGTCACATATAACAAAATATCCTGAGCAGCAGGATCGTTTATGTCTGGAGATATAAACATTTAATAGACACTCTGGTTGCAGAGACTTTGCCTGAGAAATTGGTTCTGTCTGAGAAAAAGGACACAATGGCTGTTGCCAGGGAAACAGAGAATCGTAGTACGACCATCTAACTTTCTGATTTACTTTTTTCATTGGCTGAGATGTATTCAGTTCTCTAAACCATTTAACCATGTCCTGCTATGTTCTAACTTCTAGCTATAATTCCCTTTTTTTTTCATATGCAAAAGTAATATGTGCACATACAGTATATTGCCCTATATCAAAAGTGATATTGCCATATATGTTATGTGATGTATAGGCGATATATAATTTACACATTCATGCATGCTTTGTTCAGATAAAGTATGTTTATAACATATTGTGACGAGTCAGCTGCCTCCTCCCTGATAATCACCGGCACCCCGTCCTAAATCGCCGCCCTTCACCAGGCTCCCGATAGGAGTGGGTGTGGGAGAGAGGAGGGGCGCTGGACGAGTCAGGGCTGGCGGCGTGTGATGGGGCACACCTGAAGGAAATGGAGCCTCATCACCGCCGCTGTTTAAAAGCCCAACGCGCCTCTCCTCGGGAGACCGGTCTCTTTCCCCGTGCATGCACACTGGTGTCCTCGTGGGTCCAGGAAGGGTGCGTTGAGGGACTCCCGCGCCACCAGAGACGTGAGCTGCCGGACCCGCGGTCCGGTCGAGAACCGCACCCGTTTACACGGCCGTCGGGCCAGGATGCCGGGCCGTCTATCCCCTGCAAGCGCCGCGGCTAGCGAGGAGGATGAAGCCGCTAGAAGAAGCCGCCGCCCCTCGCGCCCCGGACCGAAGAGGGGAGCGCGTGCGGCCGCCGGACTCCGCCCCTTACCTGGACCCTTCCTCCATGAACACTGCCAGACCCCCACGACCCCCGCAGCACGACGAGGACACCAGATTCCCTGTTGTTTTGGACACTGTTCCCCTTTTGGACACTTTATTCCCCCTTGTTTTGGTTTTTCTGTTAAATAAAAACCTCTCCGAGGCCTGACGCCACGCCCACTGTGTCTGTCGTTGGCACACACACACACAAAAAAAAAAATCCCCAAAGTAAAATTTGTATGTGTGCATATGCTGATAATTTGTACGTTGTTTATTAAAACAACACATATTCATAAAAATGAATAAATAAATAAATAAATAAAACTTGCATTTTTTTTTTTTTTTAAACTTACTTGCTTGCCATAACACTTACTTAAAACAGCAGTAGCATTATAAATATGATCAGGGGTGTGCGACTCATTACTTTTTTTTTTTTTTTAATTATAACCTCAGGGTTGTCCCCTGCCTCCTTGCAATATGCTCCAATAACAGACCAAACATACGCTCTTGATTATTTTCACACAGCACAAATATATTTTGATCAAACAACCTCATCAAAAAGACAAATTACAGTAAATTACAGTAGCTGTTATAGATTCCATTAGCCAAACCAAAAACATTCAAACCCTGGATCAATTTAAAAGGGTCATGTTCAGGTTGAACTACTGTGTGTTTTGTGTGTGTATGTTTAGCACTCTTACACCTGTACCTTTTTTTTTTTTTTTTTTTTTGTATGGCAGAGCATCTGTTTTCCTCTGCGCAATTGCTTTTGTTTTTCTTTGCTATTCAATTTGTTTTTATAGATGGTTTATTCCTAGGGCAAAAACTGCTGCTTGCAAAACATGGAGCAGTTGCTGTTGAGAGTATAAAATCAGTGTTAGTAATTATGCCCGCATTCTACCAGAACTAAACCTACACGTTGTTAGATTTTCTTCATCTGTCTTCCACCATAAATATTTGCATTACAGAACGTAAAACGTTATTCTCAGTTTCTATCAAAAGCCAATGTGCCACATAATTTCTGGTCCCATTTGGTAATTAAGGAAATTGTTAACAGAAAACTTAAGAGATAAAAAAAAAGAAAAAAGAAAAATATTGTATTGAAAATGAAAATAGCTGAAAATATGTGCCAGAGCATATTTTTACTTTGTATGACAATATATTTCATGTATGAAAATTCAATATCTGTACATACAGAATATTACATTTGCATATGGCATCATGTGCATCAAATGTCATTGCTATTTTATGCTGGTAACAATAACGTTACAGTAGATATGTATTGTGCATGTGCATATGGAAGGTTTTTGTTTATAAAATGAAAAAAATATTATATATATATAATCAAAATCAAACAATTAGTCAAATTATGCTGAGCTTCATTAAAATTCATTAAAAAGCAAGACTGTGATTGTCTTAGGATCATCACTTACTTGACATGACACTGCACTGCTGATATACATTAATATGAATCTTTTAAAGTTGTTTTGTCAGGTAATGCTAATCTGCAACTTTCACACTTTTCCATTTGAGGATTCCAATAAGCGAAAGCAATTAAATATGAATGGAATAGGTCAATTTAACATTTAACAAATTCAGGCAGCGTAAGATGCACATTTATTAGAAAGCTAAATCATTTGAAGCAGAAACGAACTTAATTTGAATGAAGAACAACACTTAATCCAACATCATCAATAGCCGGAGGGAAATGAATGGCCGGTGGGACCTGGCGATGCCCCCCACAATCAGCGAGTCTGCCGTGCATTATGTATGGGATCTCCGGGATGGAGCCATTATGGCAATCAGAGGATCAGAGTATCAATCTCAGGTGAGCCACAGGGAGTAAATGAACTGTAAAGAGGAGGAGGAAGAGAGCAAGAGAGCGAGAGAAAACCTGAGGGAGAAAGTGAACCTCAGTTTATCATTTCAACTTTGAGTAGTCGCGCAGAGCTCTCTCTGTATAATTACCCCCAAAGAGATAATCTATTTATCAGCAACTCTATCTGTCTATTACTCACTCCCTTTCTATCTTTTGTCTTCATCAAGATATTCATCGCTAAATCCCTTGGGGTGCACAGATCTGGGACCCGAATCAAACCAGAAAACGTGTTTGTTATTTATCAAAGCCACCATGTAATTTTCTGGAGCAATTTTCTGTTCCGAGCCTGGTGTCACTTTTGACCTAATACAGCACATAGTAATTGAGAAAAGATTCAGCCAGTAAATATTATGATTGACTGAGTTAGGGGGCCTTGTATCTTCTCCATTACTCCAGTTTATCCAAAGGGGATGCATTGAAGAGAGGCCTCCCACGATGGATGACACTAATTAATCTCGCAAATGCACACTTGCTCATCAGGCCACAGTTTTAGCCCTACCTTAATCTCATCCATCAAGATGCTCAGCAACCAGGCCAGTGGAGACGAATAGAATTTCACTCCCTCACGCATTTCGTACAGCAAAGATCTATACTGTATAAGCATGTTTCAGCAACGGACAAGTCTGTTGGATGAGGCGTTGAGTAACCAAATAATCTAGCCTGGTGTAATCTTACATGGTGGTAATTCTGAAATTTTGTTATGCAGAGGGAGAGAATCAGTCAGCAAAAGAGAGAGATTACTGGTATGAATATGCTGTAAGCAAGACCTCAGGCATTGTGAGAAACATTAGATGGGGATTTTTGTAAACATGTTATCTTCATGTAAAGCTCTACACTGTTTTATTACATTTACAGTCAAAAAAAAATAATAATAATTTCCAACTACGGTTTGCAGGAAGTTACTGTCACTGCATGGCGATCACTTGTGGTTACTGGATAACATTTCGTGACAGATTTTCCATTTCTTAACTGTTTATCAAAATGAAACCACATACCAAGACTATACCAACTTGTCTGAGCATTCCATGGGAACCAAACCAATGAACTTGGGGTTTGAAAGGTATATACATGTATATACAGGGAGGGTTTCAGTGAGTAATTAGCTTGGTGAATTTTAAAGTAAATCTCCATTTGATGACTGATGACCCAAGGCGGAAAAAAAAATGTTAAAAGATAATTGTTAAAAATAACATCTGACCAAAAGTTCACAAATAACAAATAAAAAATTCACAAATAAAAAATAGTTTTCTTTAGCCTCACACAGACCTGAATTAAGAACTCACTTAAATAGAACCTGTCTGACAAAGTGAAGCATGCTTAAAGAGTAACACATCATGTCGCGATCTAAAGAAATTCAAGAACAGATGAGATAGTTGACAAAATAGTTGACATGCATAAGTCTGGAAAGGGTTATAAAGCCATTTCTATGGCTTTGGGACTCCAGCGAACCACAGTAAAAAACATTATCCACAAATTAAGAAAACTTGGAACAGTGATGAACCTTCCCAGCAGTGGCCAGCCTACCAAAATTACTCCAAGAGCACAAAGACGACTCATCCAGGAGGTCATAAAAAACCCAGAACAACATCTAAAGAACTGCAGGCCTCACCTGCATCATTTAAGGTCAGTGTTCATGATTCAACAATAAGAAAGAGACTGGGCAAAAACGGCCTGCATGGGAGAGTTTCAAGGCAAAAGCCATTGCTGACCAAAAAGAACACAAAGGCTCGTCTGTAAAACCAACACAGCATTTCATAAAAAGAACATCATACCAACAGTCAAACATGGTGGTGGTGGTAGTGTGATGGTCTGGAATTGCTTTGCAACTTGCCATAATTGATGGAACCATGACTTCTGCACTCTATCAGAAAATCCTGAAGGAGGATGCCCAGCCGTCAGTGTTTAACTTTAAGATCAAGTGCAATTGAGTTATACAGCAGGACAGTGATCCCAAACACACCAGCAAGTCCACCTCTGAATTCGTCAAGAGAAACAAAATTAAGGTTTTGGAGTGGCCAAATCAGAGTTTGGACTTAAATCCGATTGAGATGCTGTGGCATGACCTTAAACAGTCCATTCATGCTCGAAAACCGTCCAATGTGGCTGAATTTGGCCAAAATTCCTCCACAGTGTTGTGAAAGACTCATTGACAATTATCGCAGATGCTTGATTGCAGTTGTTGCTGCAAAGGGTGGCACAACCAGTTATTAGATTTAGGGGGCAATTACTTTTTTTCCTTAATAAATGAAATGGTCATTTCAAAATTGCATTTTGTATTTACTCGAGTGTTCTTTGTGTAATAATATATAATTAATAATAATAACACAATTTGTTTGATGATCTGAATCTTTTAAGTGTGACAAATATGTAAACAAACAAAAACAAACAAAATAATAATAATAATAATAATAATAATAATAATAATAATAATAATAATAATAATAATAATAATAATAATAATAATAATAATAATCTTACCAACGGCAAACTTCTTGTATTACAAAATATAAAATAGCAAAATTAAATTTTTATAATAATAATATATTTATGATATAAGCCAGGGACGATGAAATGTTTAAAGCAACTAATTATAAATAAACCAGTTCATATGCCATAAATATCAGTGATTATTTAGGGACAAAAGGGAGTGTGCTGTCAAAAAAACTGAGACACTGGAATTGTTTTAAAATCCAAACATAAAATATTGCAACTTCAAAAACAACAGCAAAGCACAAGTAAAATTATGTCAGGATATTGTTATTGAATCTCATGGGTTTAGAATAATACACATACTTTATTTTTTTGTCTGCAAATCATCTGAGACCATGTTGCAATGCATTGTAACCATGCAAAACAAAGCATCAAAGTAACACCATTCTTGTGCTATGTTCAAAATGGGTGACTAAAGGCCTTTAATAGATTTCTACTAGAAATCTAATAAAATAATACTCCCTTTTTGATGGCATGCAAGTGGAAGCTTCCATTTGAAGATTCCACTCCCCCAAACTTCACTTAGCAGAGGGGTCTGGAAACTTACAGTTTATGGTACATCAGAAGAAGCCACAACAGGAATAGCTGGGGCCTTAAGGGACAATGTGTAGTGTAGAGGCTGCTGGCTGAGAGAAAAGTGTGGGTGGAGGGGATGCTGGAACAGCAGCAGTGTCACTGGGCCTCTTACCCTCCCAGAGGCCCAGAGGGATTGAGCTTATTAGAGAACCTCCTTCAGACAGTCTGATAGGGAGGGGTAGACAGAAACATGTGTCCTTATTTGACCACTAAGCCTGCTGGGCTTCTTAAAAAGTTTATACACTTCTGAGAGTTTGACACATTTCCCAGTTTGAATATTGCTATTATATCAGATGATTCAATATTTTTTTTATTTTTTATTTTATTTTATTTTTTTGGGCTTGGGTTCATGACTAAACGTTGCAGATTTTATGAATGAAAACAGTTTGTTTAATGATTCATTGTATCACAATTTGTATTATCATTTTACAGTGTAAAAAGCATGCTGATTTATTTGCACAATAAAACCCACAGTGCAATTTTTAAAGGGAAAGTTCACCCCAAAATTCTAAAACTGTATGGATTTCTTTCTTCTGATGAACACAAAAGAAAATATTTTAAAGAATGTTGATAACCAAACAGCTGACGGTAGTCATTGTCTTTAATAGTTTTTTAATTGTTTTGTTTTTCATATATTGAAGCCAATGGCTACCGTTAACTTTTTGGTTACCTACATTCTTCAAAATATATTATTTTGTGTTCAACATGATAAAGGAAATAATATGTTTTGGAGTAATATGAGGGTGAGTAAATGATGAGAATTTTCATTTTTAGGTGAACTAGCCCTTTAAGTTTTTTTCCCTCCTTTAAAAAGTAGATTCAAAGGCAAGCCGGTCTCCATATTTATGACATAAATTTGAAGCGCATTGAAATACCACCAGTATTTCAGAACGGAGGACCATTTTCAACACCTTACCAATGATGGCAACCATTTTCGACTGTAAGCTTAACTGCGTTTGAGGTGGTCTATCCACCTGTACTGCACTCAGCAAGTCTTTCATAGCCATTCTGAATTCATCACTCATGCTTCCCACATGTCAAATGACCCTACAGCACAATGTGTTTTTTTTTTTTCCCTTCTCGATCAATCATCTAGCAAACTGCTTTTCATTCCTGTTACATGCAAATCTGTTTTTATTTATCAGGCTAATTTGCATGCCAAATCTGTGATTATACATCATCAGCAGTTATGAAAGGACAATAATTAGCAATGCTAAGAAGTGGGTAATTACCACGGCAGTCACAGGATTGTTCTAAATTAACTCTTGTCTGCAGAGGTTCAAATGCTGAATTAAGCATTTTGTAAAATTCTTGTGGGATGACGAGATTGCTTACCTTGACAAATAGACTTGTGCACTGTGTTCTCTCTCAGCGTGCAATTATGGCAAATTCACAAAAATGACTATAATACAAAGTGTTAGAAACATGGATTATCCTTCATTACTCCTGTTGCGACAAAAACAAAATGAGGGAATCTGGATCAAAATGTGCTTAAATTTTGTTTTGTATAAATCTGCCTTTGTATTGGATTGTGGCTGAAAGCTGTACAACAATACTATGTTTGTTTTCAATGATATATTCCAATTACTGCTTCATGTTTTGTCTATATAGAGAGAGAGAGAGATAGGAAGAGAGAAAAGCAGAAGTTACTCTTTTATTGAATTAGGTCATATCATCAAATAACAGGACCGGCAGAAATGGAAAGTAAACATGTACAATTAAAACACTGTGGCCACAAACTCAATGGAAGACTAATTTAGCATCCTGTGCTACGTGAATGTATCCACATGGCACTCATGCTTGGTTCCCTCAGATAAGTCCTTATTCCAAAAGCTTGTCTCGATACAACTGAACAGCAAAGGCATATAAAAATGTTGCATAAGCCCAATATTGAAGCCTATGGGAAAAGCAAATAGGTCACTTTTTGTTTTATTTTGTATTTGCTTATTCATACATGATGCCTGTTGGTTTTCTCAACCTTTGGAGTCACAAACTACATTGGCAGGGGAATTGCGGCCACTGTTTGTGATGTGATATGAGGACTTTTGTGATATTTAGTAGGACCTTTTGGTCACAGTGATGCTCCAGTAAGCTTTCATTCCTTGAAGACACTAATGTCCTTGAGGACTATACAGAACTCGCTTGTCAATCTGTTGTGTTACAACCAAACTTCTGTCTTTAACAGAACAACCAGACTATCTGTCTCCTTTCATAGCAAATTTAATAACGATTTCATTCACTTTGTCTCTGTCTTGAGGGACAGGAAATTTAATTCCAGAAAAGCCATTCTGGATTATGATTCCTAAGTCATTACAAGGATCTTTTCCAAATGGCAGTGAATAATAATGTGAAGGAAACCTGTATATAAAATGCTTCAGTCAACTATGAGAAATATCAACATGAAAGTGACCATTCCACTATATATACAGGAACAGAGGGAAACATTCTGATTCCTCTGTGCCTTTCTAGCATCCGGTTGGGTTAAGTGTAAGTACAATACAATTGAAAGTGCAGTACTGAGTATAATCAGCTTACACTGACCCTATTTTGAGGATTACATTTCATTTCCCAGCTCAAGATGGCTGTTTGTTGTGGAATTTTGCGCAAAACTCAAAGCTCTCTGAGCATGTGACAATGTTTCACCCACAAATTTTAATGAGAGAAGATAATAACTTGAAAAGTCATTAAACAAACTCAATGAAAGAAACTCAAAATCAAATATCATTTCAAAATGTCAGGTGATGTTTATATCCAGGGAAAGAATGATCAAGAAACACATTTCATTAATAATGCATCCCGACCTGAGCAGAACACACTGCAGTCTGAGTTATTTTCTGTAGCTGGTATTTAATGTCCTGAATAGGCTGTGTTTGTGCTTTGTCATATGTCATTTCACAAATGCTAAATGCATGGTGATTACTTGGATTTCTAATTCACAAGTACTATTAATGTAATGACAGATAGAGGTGGTTATTGAGGACTTTATTGTACATTAAACTTCACATATGTCATAGTCACAAAGGCTTGAGCAACAGCAGCCCCTGGAGGCTAACTGCTTGGAAAAGTCTCAAGCTCCCACTTCCACTCCGTCTGTCTCCTTTGTCTTTCTCATTATCCCCCATTCAACCACCAAAAAAGCAGAACGGATCAGTTGATGCGTAGTTAAACACTGCTCTGACGATCTTTTGACAGAGCAACGATAACTACTACATTTAACTCTAAGCTTCAAGACATGAGATGAGAAAAGGAGAGTACAATGAGACTAAGCTGTTACCATGGAGTTTATCCAATCTCTCTTATATACTTGTACAATAGCTTCCCATTAACTTTCAGAAAAAGTTCCAACATGCATAATTGCTGGTCTCAGATAACACACAGTCCACGCAAGGCTTAATTTGATTGACAAGCCCACGTAGGATGAAACAGCATCATTTCTTCACAGTTCTAGTACAACGTAGGTGTGAAAGATTCGGATCTAATCAGCCTTTTGTTGTCAAGTGGTGGCTTGGAGTCGATTGCCATCCCCCAGTGGTTCCTTCGCTCGCTGTGGAACGCCTGTGAGGTTGTAGTGGGTAGTTGTTATTTAAAGTGACTACGCAACACAGTGACTTGTCTCTTCCACTCATCCAATATCTTCACCGCGTTCATCTTTTTGCTGTCCCCCGTGGGGTGTAGGGGGAGATACTCCTCCATCCTCTGTCGCTTTCACTTTTCCTCGACGTTTCCCACCATCCATTACAGGAGATGCAACAGTCTCCTGTTACTGTTGCACATACACACACACTTGCAGTTTGCAACAAGTTGACAGGGTGTGAGCTCATTGAGATGCACATTGTGACAAGGGCAACCCAGTTACTCTCTAGAGTCTCGGTGGAAGTAAGCATATCTCCAAAGACACCTCACATAGCTAAGGGTCCTGGCACAGTCTCTCTATGCAGCAGCTGAGGAGAGCAGATGAAAATATTGACTGTCATATTTTTCGTAGACTTTGTCATTTAACTTTTTTTCCAGATTTTCTCAGTGACTCGATATTAAAGACCCAGGGGATATATCACTTCAGCTCTTGTGGTGCTAAAGGGCAGTTTGCTAAAAGCCTGGAGGTAGATGTGATGTGAAAGGACTCATTAGACCAATGAGACAGACAGGGTTTGATGTATTTTTTTTTTTTGCCTTTGATGGCAAAGCCCGCCTGATGTCCAACAGATGCCTCTGGACACCTCTGGAAATCTCTCTACCTAACAATACGTCTCGAGCAAAAACATGTCAGCCATCAAATTGGTTGGCAGTAATGTGAACTCTAGGGTAGTTTTTATTGCCCATAATTTTTACATTTTCCGTTAGATTCCCTGATCTCACAATCGCTAGCTGTCCATCCGAGCACCAGGGTGAGTGACAATTCGTGCTCATTTTGGGATTCAGACTGCCCGTTGGAGCATGAAATGAGCTCATTTCGGTCATAGAGGAACCAAATGATGAGGGCTGAAATAATGTCACACCCCATCGTTATCATTTATTCTTTCGGCAAAAAGGAAAATGTGTCCTTCTTCTTCCAGTGCAGTGACTGTCAGCTGAGGAACTGTGCCTCTTCCTGCTAAACAATCTGATGTGTTATTCCTGCTGTGATCAGAAGGATGGAAGGGATAAAGAGAGAAGAAAAAGACAGAGAGCTTCTATATTGGAAGTAGATAGTGGAAATGACGTTCAGGCTCACCATCAGTAATGTACTTCAAAAAAGGATTGCTCCCTTCATATTTATAGATTAGAGAGTTTTTCCTACATGCTCTCCAGCTTTGTACCACTTTGAAAATCTCTGCATACAGGGCTGGATTTCGGATTCAGCCAGTGGGGCCAGAGGCCTGGAGCCTCATACTATAAAGGTTTTCCTAAGTCGTTCTGGCAGAGAGTGGAAAAGAAACCTCCCCTAGACCCTTTTGTGCATAGTGTGTGCTGACCACTGGAACATCTACAGTAGGGCCCCTCAGAGTCTACAGCACAAGAAAAACAAGAAAAAAAAATAATAATAATTAATTAATTAAAAAAAAAAAAAAAAAAATACACAAAACTTGTTACTGGGGTAGTATCTTTTCAAAAGGTCGTAAAATGTACCATATAGGTACTAATACTAATACACATTTTAGGTACTGATATATACTTCTTTTAGGGATAGTTCACCCCCAAAAAATGAAAATTTTGTCATTATTTACTCACCCTTATGTCACTCCAAACCGGAATGAGTTTTTGTTTTGTTTTCTTATGTTAAACATAAAATAAGATACTTTGAAGAATGCTGGTAATCAAACAGTTGATGGTCCACACTGACTTCCATCGTATTTCTTTCCCTACTATGGAAGTTAATGGGCACCAATAACTTTCAAAAGGTACACCTTTATATCTTATTTATTTCTAAAAGGTGCATATTAGTATCTTAAAGGCACATATCAATACTGCTATTGCATATATAAGTATTTTTAAAAGGGTAATGCACCAGTGAAAGATTTTTTTACCTTTTTTGAGAGTGAACAACAAAGTACAAACCATTTGGGCCTCAGGCCCCTCAGCATGCAGCACAGAATAGGGCCCAAAACTATTTTAATTTAATGTTAGCTACCAAAACATAAATTTCCTATTTCTTGGGGGAAAAGTTGTCTGCCACTATGGGTGGCAGTTGTTGGGGACTTACAGAGACATGTGCCCAGGCGTCCATGATCTGGCTCTGTCTGAATTTATATTACTATATAAGCTATTCAGTTTGTCAGTCAAGATTTACTAACACATGGAGGCCATACTTTACTGTCACTAGTTGAGAGCAGAGATTTTCCCACTATCACTTCTATTGCTGATATTGTTTCACATTTAGTTATTAATGTATATGAGGAGTCTAAACTAAAGCTTTCTGTTACAGGCACCATCAGTCTACCAAGAGTGAAAGAGACAGGTTGCGAGAAATCTCACCAACACAAACATGTTATTGGCTATGGTTTATTTGTTCTCCCTGAGAGTCCCTGTCCACTAAAGTTTCATTTTTAGTGTCTGTTGAGGTGATATTATAGGACAGTCCAGGGTGTCATTGAGGAGAACAAGAAATCATAAGTGGCCATATGAAGCCGACAAAGGAAAGCTCTAAGGGATCCCTTTATATATTTTGGGGTAAAAAAAAAAAAAAATGCTGTTAAATTAATCTAGACCATAACAGTTGCACTTGAAAAATTAATTAATGAGCAGAGAGTATTACATACTATCACTCAATTTGGACAGAATTTGTTTTGACATGATTGTCACTTAGAGTAAATCTTGACAATAATGCCTTATCTTAACTCGTCAATGAATTCTGAAAGCATTAATAATGTTGAAAAATGAATTCATAAAGGCTCTCACTTGTTATGACAGTCTTTCAAGTTTCAGTGTCATAAGATAATTACATACTTAGTCATAGGCTCTTGTTCATTTTTCATTTATAAATTATCTTATGGCACTTCCCCAGCACTAGATCTCAATTGGTTTTTCATTAGAACCCAAATTTTACATTGGACATCAGGTGGCGACCCAAGACAGTGAAAAAAAATAAATAAATAAAATCCTCAATATAAATACAGTTCATGTGTGTAATCACATTTAATTTTCCAGTTGTTTTTGTGCAGACATGGTATACTTAACGTTTGTTAAACATCAATTGTTTCGTTGTTTTTTCTCCCTAAAATTTGTGTTGCTTATTCTGCTTCTATGCTTTTGACAGCTGCAGATGCACTATTCATATTTGGTGTGAAATAGTCTTAAAATGTCCCACTTGGTCAATACTGTACCATGTCCACCTCAGAATTTGTTCAGCATGGACCTCACCTCATAGCAATCATGCATCATAAATCTACTAATAAATGCTGCATATTACCAAAACACCCATGGGGGAACTATTCATATCCATAGAGTGAATCACCTGACAGAAGAAAAGACAAATGGTGCTATATTAACTCTATGCCCATATAGATTTCACGCCATGATTTGTTTTTTAGGGCCTGATATGTGCTGTAAATACACTCAATGAGGTCACTCACAAATGACTGAAAGGGTTGAATGACAGATTAAATCACTCTCAAATTTGTGAGGGTATAAGCTCTTCTCATTTAGATTGTTTTTGGTATTGAAAGGTTTGCAAAACTGGTTTCAGCATACTGGTTCCTTGAGGTTAGTTATGACAACTTTTATAGGCCATAATTGGTTATGTTGTGAGATCTCTCCAATGAAGCATATAAATAGTTGATCAAGATCCCAAAGATACAGTCAGAAGCATTATTCAGATTGGATTTGTCTTCCCAAAGGATGTTTTGTGTTCCCTTTCGATACTTTACTTGTACTGCTTTTGCTAAGATGCTATGGGAAAATATATATATCTTTTTCCTTAACTGAAGCCTTTTTCAATAACGGCCATTGGTTTGTGCAGTACACTTCAGAAAACTAACCAATGGCGCAGCAGCGGTGCTGCACAAACCTATGGCCATGAAGCCCACCAAAGCCCGCCAGAATGGGTGGGGCCTTCTGAGTATGTAAGTGGCCGCTTCGTCATAGGATTCAGATTTCTTCTCCTTCAGTGATGACAACGTTCTTCGCTGATCTCTGCTGACTGAAGTGCCTGCTCACCGTTGACATGCCTCGCAGTGGAACAGCAACCTTTCTGCTCGGCACCTGATTCGCCACCTTCAGTGCCGTAAAGCAGTGGTCTAGCTTCCCCTGCCACCATCCGGCGATACTTATAAGAGCAAATTTCTAAAGAGCAAATTTTTGCACATTATTTCAAATCCTGTTCCGTAATTGCAATATGTGCAGGTCTCCCCTGCATTCCAAAGACAGCCACCGTGAGTGCATTTCCTGCTTGGGGAAATCCTATGTGGAGTCTCCACTCACCGAGACGGATTGTTCCCATTGTAAGAACATGAGTCTCGCCTCTCTGCGCTTGTGTATAGCTTTCTTTTCAGAAAGCAACTCCACCCCTTGTGTCCTCCTATTTTCTTCCTCCCAGGACCCTGTGAGGAAAAAACAGCAGGGCAGAGAATCACAGCGCTTGGATGCAAGTGAGCTCATGCCGGCTCAAGTCCTGCGTGCCTCTCCACACAGAGAGGCTTCCCCCGTCCTCTTTGCCCAGCCTGACCAGCGTCTGGACGAGTCAGTGGTCACGAATCTCTGCCTGGCCAGTGCTATCAGCTAGAAGGCAAAGGCCGCCCATCCGTCCAAACAGTATAGGACAACTTCAGACCTCGCTGGATGTGCCTACTCCTCGGCACCCCACTCAGCCAAGCCTGAGCCTTGACAACATTCCCGCTTTGCCAAACACTACCCGCCAGGGACACCTGCTCAAGATAACGCTGGACCCTGTGCCTCAGGTGTCATCTTGATCTAAAGGACAGAAAGCAGAGGGGGCCAAGTCTCGCTGCAGCCAGACCACCCCCCCCAAGTTGCCTCTCTTTAGCCGCCAATCAACCTGTCCAGTTCTGGGTGCAGTCGCAATGTATTTGCTGCAAACTCTGGGCCCATTCCAGCATCTGCTGTTACAGCGGGCAGATTATAACACAAACATTTTCAAAAAGAGAGTAGATTTCCTCTTCCATTTCTAACAAGTACTGTGTCCCCTTGCAGTGAGCAGGCACTCGAACCAATCCAACTGCTGTTTTCCCAGGCCGAGGCATGGCCAGCCATCCCTGGAGTGTCAGAGTGGGTTCTGGAGATAATAAAGTGAGGCTATTCACTTCAGTTCGCTCAGAAAAACCCACGTTTCAGCGAGGTAGTCCAGACTTCGGTTCAGAGCAAGGACGCACACGTCCTGTGCTCTGAAGTGAAAAATCTGCTGGCAAAGGGAGCCATAGAGATGGTGCCTCCATCTCAGAATGAGTTAGGCTTCTACAGTCATTACTTCCTCTTCCCCAAGAAGGATGGCGGCCTGCAGCCCATCCTTGATCTCAGACACCTGAATCGCACCCTCATGAAACGGCCATTTAGGATGATTGCACTGAAGCAGATCCTCCCGCAAATCCACCCAGAGGATTGGTTCCTTTCTCTGGACTTGAAAGACGCCTACTTTCACATCCAGATAGCCCACCACCACAGCAGATTCTTGAGATTTGCCTTCGAGAGAGTGGCTAATCAATACACGGTCCTTCCCTTTGGACTGTTCCTGACTCTTTTCCCTCTGAGGCAGAAGGGAATCCACATTCTCAATTACCTCGATGACTGGCTCATTCTGGCCGAGTCACTATCTCACAGAGCCCTTCTTCTCAGCCACTTAGAATGCCTGGGGCTCAGGGTCAATTTTGCCAAGAGTGCACTGTCCCCCAGCCAACGAGTATCATTCCTGGGAACAGTGTTTGACTCAACCCAAATGAGAGCGTGGTCATGACAGAGCGTACTCTGGTCATACAGCAGCTTGTGGCTTCCTTCAAGGCCGGTGCCTCTCGCCCCCTCAAGACATTTAAAAAAATGCTAGGCCTTATGGCCGCGGCATCTCCAGTGCTACAGTTGGGCCTGCTTTGTATGCATCCACTTCAGTACTAGCTGAAACCGCAGGGTCCATCTCATGCGTGGCGTCATGGATGCCTGCTTATCAGGGTAGACCAGGCCTGTGTAACAGCCCTGACTCCTTGGAAGAATGCTCAGTGGATGGAACACCCCCTGGGAATGGTATGCAGGAGAAAGGTGGTTTCGACAGATGTTCCCAACAAGGTTTGGGGAGCTCTGTGTGAAGGCCACTGGTCGAAAGCAGAGGAACGTCTTCACACCAACTGTCTCGAAATGCTGGTGGTAAGTTGGGCCTGTCAAACCTTCCTACAAGATCTGAGGGGACACCATGTTCTAGTCCGCTTGGACAGCATGACTGTGGTGTCCTAAATATATCGCCAGGGAGTGCTTTCCTCAAGGCGCCTCTTTTTGCTAATAGAGCGCCTCCTGGAATGGGCTCAGCTGAACCTGTGCTTGCTGAAAGTTCTGGGCAAACTGAACCAAGGAGCGGACATGTTGTCATGAATCAAAGTCCCCTCAGAGGAGTGAATGCTTCATACGCAGATGGTTCAAAATGGTTCACGCCGGGCGTGATTACTGTGAACTTAGCCCGTTCACCTCGGGAAGTGTTTGCTATTCTTGTCCCCTTGGGCCCTATGGTGCCTAGAGAAAGGTTACACATGTAGTCGTTCCTCTGCCATGGCACATCATGATTGTACTGGTTCTCATAGCATCTTAGCAGACGCAGTACAAGTAAATTATCAATAGGGAACATACTCGGTTACAAGTACTGCATTGCTAGCCATGGTTTGTAGCTGCACAACCTATGGCGAAGCGGGCACTTATATAGCCAGATGGCCCCGCCCATTCTGGTGGGCTTTGGTGGGCTTCGTGGCCATAGGTTCGTGCAGCACTGCTACCGAGTCTTCGGTTCGTTTTTTGAAGTGTACTGCACAAACCAATGGCCATGCAGTTACACTATTGCATTATTGTACTGTTGCATTATTGAAATAGGCTTCATTTCAGGAGAAAAAAAGTACTTTTTTCCCATAGATTCTTAGCAGACGCAGTACTTGTTTCCATATTTCAGGGAAACGAGGTTACCTTTGTAACCACGTGCGTTTTACAGATATACTTTGCGATACTTTAAGCAAATGTGCCCAGTCTATATTTTTTTTCTTCTCACAAAACCTCTCTAAAAATTCTAGAGCAAAATATCCATAATCTCTGTGGTCATCTGATAAATCTAATCCTGTCCAAGTGTGAATATCTGGGTTTGCTGCTATTGATATATTGTCCCAATGGTTTTCCTCATGTGTTTTTAGCTAAGCTACTGTACCATTTGCACACTAATCTTCTGCACGCTTCACCTTTGATATGGATAGCATACAATTAAAAAGCCAAATCACATCAACTTTAAGACTTTCCATTTTAATATTTGCATCAGGTAAGATAGTATCAATGTAGCAAAAATATTAAGCAGCACATCTGATTTCAACACTGATAAATCAGCATATTAAAATGATTTCTGGAGGATCATGTTATATTGAATACTGGAGTAATGATGCTGAAAATTCACTATTGCATCACAGAAATAAATTATATTTTATATTTAACTATATTAAAATGGAAAAATCATTATTTTAAATTGTAAAAAAAAATGTGTGTTTTTTTATCAAATAAATGATATCCTTGACAAGATATTTCTTCAGAAAGAAATATAAAAAATCTTACTTATCCCAAACTTCTGAATGGCAGTGTACCTATTATAAGGTTTATTATAAGCTGCCAATATTAACTCATGTAAAGTTTGTTATCACACTTTATTTTAAGGTCCAGTTCTTGCTATTAACAAACCATTAAACATGACTTTTGGATTCAAAAAAATCATAATTTGCAGCTTATTAATAGTTAGTAAGGTAGTTGTTAAGTTTAGATATTAGGTATTATGTTATTAAGCAGTACTTGAAGTGGGCTGGTATGCACTGGTGCACAGTACCGGCACTTCTATATTTTAGCCTTTAGAGTACCTGCACTTTTTTGTGCACACTGGCACTTCTGACATGTTGCTGGTACTCAAGCGACACTTGAGTACCGGCACTTCTTTTTTTCCACTTCAAGCACTGGAAATAAGGATGTAGAAGATGGACATGCAGAATGTGTGCTTTATAAGTACTCTCTAATAAACAGCCAATATTTTAATAATAGGCATGCTAATAAGCAACTAGTTAATAATGACAATTGGTCTCTATACTAAAGTGTTACCAAGTTTGTTAAAAAAAGGACCTTATAAATCAAAATAAAGCCCATCTTTAGAAAACAACCTCTATAATAAACATGGACATGTTAGTCCTGTCCAAATGGTTACATGAAATCACATACATTGTGTGTAACGAAAGGTAACCTTTTTTAGAAAACTGGTCCTAAAGGACAGCAGGAGCTAATACAGTCACCCTTAACAAAAAAAGCTTAGACCCCTTGGTTCATCCTACCATTCACAGGATCAGTTAACAGCAGCTAACCTCAAACCTGTCAAAATGTATTGTCTGTCTTTAATTATATTTAGAAGGGAGAACTGTGCATTCTCATACTCAGACCCAACCACTGTGGACAAGCAAGTCAAACATGATGACCTTAAAAGATTTCCAAGAATTTCCAAAAAAAAAAATAATAATAATAATAATAATAAATAGAAAAAAAGAAAGAAAGAAAGAAAGAAAGAAAGAAAGAAAGAAAGAAAGAAAGAAAGAATGTGGGCTTTTACAAAAGTCCTTAATAACTCCCCAACAATCTGCTTATAAATATACATTTTCTTAGTGTCTTTTCGGATGCCACAAGAGACCTGGAGATAATGATTAAATATTTCACATTTCACTCTGCGTATCACATATTACAGCCATGACAAATATTCTGAAATGAAAGCATGTACACAGCAAATAATAGTTTGTGATTTGTCTTTTTTTCATATATCTCTCTCTCTATCTTTTTCATGTCTGTCCAGGTATGTCTATTTCGATCTTTTTTCAAATAACAAAACATATTTTGTAAATTTTATTTTTTGGTAGCACAGTTTCATTCGTGTAACTAATTATGCAGTTCTCAAATCATCAGCCATGAAAAAAAAAAAAAAAAAAAAACCTTGATGTGGCAATATTATTATATAGATATATTTGATACCTATGCAGTATTGGTTTGATTAGAAAGCTGCAAAGTAAAGGCGGGCGTACACGGTGCAAAATTCGGATGGTCGGAAGATCGTATGTCCACGCACACGTCACGAGTGAGTTTATCTAAAAATCGTACGGACGAGGTGGTATACGACACGATTTTACGACCTGCCAATTTCCGAAGCAATCGCACGAAGTTGATAGGCGCATTCAACTTGAAGCAGCGCTGCACAGTATGATCACTTTATGACATCAAAGTACCGCTAGAGCGAAATGAGAGCACACGGATCCAATGCATTCGAATTGCTCTCGCGGTACTTTAATGTCAACTGTTCTCCCTCTCTCATAACTGCATATAAAATATTAATACGAGCCGTGACTGTTTCCTACACATACAGGTTATTTTTCAGCAAAACCGGGACGTCTGGTCACCCTAGTGTGTGTGTGTGTGTGTTCTTGTATATGGTTTATGGGGACACAAATGTCTATAATGACATGGGTATTACAACGTAAACATGGTTTATGAGGACACTTCCTATGCCCTCTTAAACCAAATGGCGCTGCCGTCTTCGTCTTTCTTCTGTGGTTTTCCTAGTTCGTCAACTTCAGATAGATCAACAAATCGGCTCGTTCAATGTCACGAATTCAAACCGATAGCTCACAAACTTTTTAGACATGTTTAAAAATGATCGGGAGGTCGGGAAGTGCTCGTAAGGCACTCTGCTCGGCTCGTAATTCCTCGCACATGATACGAGCCGCGACCATACGAGCATACACGATTTCCACACGATGAAAAAAAAACCGCATGCGAACTCATACGACAGCAAAAATCGCACCGTGTACGCCCGCCTTAAGTTGCATTTTAGCCAGTGTTTATTATAAACTGTTATGGAATCAAGCTCGCTCAATGAGCAAGAAAAGCACGGCAAAAGGAAATCCCCTGTAAGATGCAACAAAAATATGTTTGTTGTGTGACAGGTTAAACAAATTGGTACGAAAATTTGCATATGTGTTTTATGTTTTATAAAATATTTGATACATCAGAAATTTTGAACCATATTATATGATATAGTGAGAATATTGAGCTCAGACTAGAGGAATAATAATTAAAAAAAAAAAAAAACACCCCAGGACCTGAAGTGGGACATTCACATAGACTCCATTGTTAAAAAGGCACAGCAGAGGTTGTACTTCCTTCGCCAGCTGAGATAGGTCAACCTGCCACAGGAGCTGCTGAAACGGTTCTACTCCGCCATCACTGAATCCCTCCTCTGCAATTCAATAACTGTCTGGTTCAGCTCATCTACCAAATCTGACCTCAGAAGACTACAAAGGCTAGTCCGGACTGCTGAGCAAATCATTGGTACAACCCACCCCACTCACAAAGAACTGTACTCCTCCAGAATGAGCAAAAGGGCTTGCAAAATCACTCTGGACCCCTCACATCCAGCACATTCCCTCTTTGAACTGTTGCCATCTGGTCGACGCTACAGAGCTCTGAGCACCAGAACGGCCAGACACAGAAGCAGTTTCTTCCCTCAGACAATCCATCTCATGAACACCTGACAATAATTGTGGAGCACACACTATTTATACACTCATACACTTATTTATCTAACATTTACATTACATTTACATTACATTTAGTCATTTAGCAGACACTTTTATCCAAAGCGACTTACAAATGAGTACAATGGAAGCAATCAAAAACAACAAAAGAGCAATGATATATAAGTGCTATAACAAGTCTCAGTTAGCTTAAACGTAGTACACGTAGCAAGGGCTTTTAAATAATATAATAAATAAAAAGAAAACAGATAGAACAGAAAAAGAATAGCGCAAGCTAGTGTTAGAGGTCTTTTTTTATAATTGTATAATAAATGAAAGGAAAATAGATACAATACAAAAAGATTAGAAAGGTAGTTAGATTTTTAGGGCCCGAGCACTGCAGTGCGAGGACCCTATTGGAATTGCTCCGTTTCTTCTTCTTCTTCTTCTTCTTCTCCGCAATGAATCGCATTTTTGAGGGCCTAAACATGCTCCAAAACTCACGAAACTTTGCACACGCATCAGAACTGGCGAAAATTTACATCTGATATAGGTTTCAGAAGTGGGTGTGGCAAAATGGCTCGATAGCGCCACCTATTAAATTTCAACGGAGTGCGCCTCAAGCTACGTTTCACGTACATGTATGAAAATTGGTACACACGTGTAGCACACCATTATCTACAAAAAAAACCCAACAGGAAGTAAGTTATTTTGAATTTCCTATACGATTTTTTGTGCAGTTTTTGCCATTTCCTTGCCTCGTACTTTGACGAACTCCTCCTACAGTTTTAATCGGATTGTCTTCAAATTTGGTGAGGGTCATCATAAGACCTTTGTGATGCGAAGGTTTTGAGTTTTCGTCAAGGGGTGTGTCCCTGGCGGCCTGACAAAGTTTGATGTTTCGCCGTGAAACAGGAAGTTGCTGTAATTCAGGCTAGCAATGTCCGATCTGTCCCAAACTTCACATGTGTGATAGGTGTTCTGTCCTGAACAAACACTCATGACCAAATTCAGTTATAGTCATAGCGCCACCTGCTGGCAACAGGAAGTGACATGGTTAACACTGTAATGGACTCCTGGCAACATATTAAAAAGTGTCAGGAAGTGCTAAATACACTGGCAACATGTTGAAAACATACTAAAACATGCTAGTAGCACTTAGCTAAGTGCTAAAGCATGCTACTAATGCATTGAAAAAGGAAGTTGCTGTAACTCAGGCTAGCAATATCTGATCTGCCCCAAACTTAACACGTTTTACAAAAGTCCTGTCCTGAACACATCAATATGCCCGTATTCGGTTATAGTCTTAGCTCCACCTGCTGGCAACAGGAAGTGTCATGTGTAACACTGTTATGGACTCCTAGCAACATATTAAAAAGTGTCAGCAAGTGCTAAATACATTGGCAACATGCTAGAAACATACTAAAACATGCTAGCAACACTTAGCTAAATGCTAAAGCATCTTATTAATGCAGTAAAACAGGAAATTACTCTATTCAGGCATACAGTGTCCAGTCTGCCCCAAATTGAACAAATTTGAAAAGAGTCCTGTCCTGAACACATCAACATGCCTGTATTTGATTATAGTCATAGCGCCACCTGATGGCAACAGGAAGTGGCATGTTTAACACTGTTCTGGACTCCTTGCAAAATAATAAAAACCATCAACATGTTAAATAGGCTGGCAAAATTCTAGAAGCATGCTTAAACATGCTAGCAACACTTAGCTCAGTGTTAAAGCATGCTATTAATGCAGTGAATAGAACATTACTGTAACTCGTGCATACAATGTCCAATCCTCCTCAAGCTTCACAAGTTTGATTAGAGTCCTGGCCTGAAGATATCTACATGCTCATATTTGGTTATAGTTATAGTGCCACCTACTGGCAACAGGAAGTGACATGTTTTAATAGTTTTATGCACTATTAGCAACACCGTAAAATATGCCATTGTGTGCTAATCATGCTAGAAATATTCTCAAACATGCTAGCAACACTTACTATGTGCTAATGGATGCTATTAATACTATGAAACAGGAAGTTGTTGTAACTCTTGCATACAATGCCCAATCTGCCCCAAATTTCACACGTTTTATAAGAGTCCTGGCCTGAACACATCTAGAGGCCAATATTTGTTTATAGTCTTAGCTCCACCTGCTGGCAACAGGAAATGACTTATTTTAAACTAACTTAAACATGAAATGTCTGATCTGCCCAAAGTTCTTGTGTTTGATATGCGTCCTGGCCTGAACTCATCTTTAGGCCAATATTTGTTTATAGTCTTAGCTCCACCTGCTGGCAACAGGAAATGACTTATTTTAAACTAACTTAAACATGAAATGTCTGATCTGCCTGAAACTTTGCATGTTTGGTAAGAGTCCTGGCCTGAAGACATTTACATGCCGATATTCAGTTATAATCATAGCGCCACCAGTTGGCAGCAGGAAATGTGGCAAAAATATTTACCTATTTATAAGCATATGGCCCAACGTTCGCTGTTCTCCTATAGCCACCGGTTGGTGTTGAGCCCAGGTGCGAGGGCCCTTTCATCGCTGCTTGCAGCTTTAATTCTATTTTATTTTTATTTTTATTTTTTTTAAATAGAATTAGAATAGTGAGTGCAAAAGTTAGAGGGTCAAATAAAGATGGAAGAGATGTGTTTTAAGCTGATTCTTGAAGATGGCTAAGGACTTGAGTTGGGCAGGTCATTCCACCAGGAGGGAACATTTAATTTAAAAGTCCGTAAAAGTGACTTTGTGCTTCTTTGCGATGGCACAATCAAGTGACATTCACTTGCAGAACGCAAGCTTCTAGAGGGCACATAAGTCTGAAGTAATGAATTTAGGTAAAGGGGTGCAGAGCCAGTGGTGGTTTTGTATGCAAATATCAATGCCTTGAATTTTATCCGAGCAGCTATTGGTAGCCAGTGCAAATTGATAAACAGAGGTGTGACGTGTATTCTTTTCGGCTCATTAAAAAGTAATCTTGCTGCCGCGTTCTGGATTAATTGTAAAGGTTTGATAGAACTGGCTGGAAGACCTGCCAAGAGAGTGTTGCAGTAGTCTAGCCTGGACAGAACAAGAGCTTGAACGAGGAGTTGTGCAGCATGTTCCGAAAGAAAGGGCCTGATCTTCTTGATGTTGAATAAAGCAAATCTGCAGGACTGGACAGTTTTAGCAATGTGCTCTGAGAAAGTTAGCTGATCATCAATCATAACTCAAAGGTTTCTGGCTGTTTTTGAAGGAGTTATGGTTGATGTGCCTAACTTGATTGTGAAATTGTGATGAAACCATGGGTTTGCTGGAACCACAAGCAGTTCTGTCTTGGCAAGGTTGAGCTGAAGGTGATGGTCCTTCATCCAGCAAGAAATGTCTGTTAGACAAGCTGAGATGCGAGCAGCTAACGATGGATCATCAGGATGGAATGGGAGGTAGAGATGAGTGTCATCAGCATAGCAATGGTATGAAAAGCCATGTTTCTGAATGTCAGAACCTAATGATGCCATGTAGACAGAGAAGAGAAGTGGTCCAAGAACTGAGCCCTGAGGCACCCCAGTAGTTAGATGTTGCGACTTGCACACCTCACCTCTCCAAGATACTTTGAAGGACCTATCTGATAGGTAAGACTCAAACCACTGGAGTGCGGTTCCTGAGATGCCCTTTGTCAGTAGGGTTGACAGGAGGATCTGGTGGTTAACCATGTCAAAAGCAGCAGATAGATCAATCAAGATAAGTATTGAAGATTTGATTCCGCTCTTGCCAGTCTTTAGGGCTTCAACAACTGAGAGCAAGGCAGTCTCAGTTGAATGTCCACTTCTGGAGCCAGATTGGTTGCTGTCAAGGAGGTCGTTCTGTGTGAGAAAGGTAGAGACAGAATACAGCTCGTTCAAGTGTTTTTGCAATGAAAGGAAGAAGGGAAACTGGTCTGTAGTTCTCTAAAAGAGATGGGTTGAGGGTGGGTTTCTTAAGTAGTGGAGGTATATGAGCCTGTCTAAATGATGAGGGGAAAACACCAGTGTGGAGGAATATGTTAATGATGTGAGTGAGTGCAGGTACAACTGCAGGAGAAATGGCTTTAAGGAGATGAGATGGAATAGGATCAAGCGGACAAGTAGTAGGATTGATTAGAAAGGATGAGTTTGGAGACTTCTGCCTCAGAGAGTGAAGAGAAGGATGTGAATTAGTGTATGTTTGCTGGTGAGATGTGCTTGATGGATTGTGGTGTGGAAAATTGTGCACTGATGTTTTTAAATTTTATTAATGAAAAACGTGGCAAAGTCTTCAGCTATTAGAGATGAAGCAAGAGGGGGAGGAGGGGACAAAGGAGCGAGGAAAAATGTTTTAAAAAGCATGCAAGAGTTAGACGAATTGTTAATTTTGTTATGGTAGTATGTCCTTTTAGCAGTGGAGACATTAGCAGAAAGGTAAGAGAGGAGTGACTGATACACATTCAGTAGTATTTTTGGATTTGCGCCACACCCTTTCAGCAGCTCTAAGCTTAGAACGATGTTTGTGTAGAACATCAGATAACCAAGGGGCTGAAGGGGTGGTACGGGCTGGCCTGGAAGACAAGTGTCTAACAGTGTCTAAACAAGATGTAAGAGTGGAGCAGAAAGTATCAGTAGCACTGTAAGCATCAAAAAATGCTAATAGTTTAGGGGGAGGAAGCGAAGATGAAACCATTGCAGATAGCCGGGAGGTGAGAGTGAGAGTAGGTTACGGAAAGATGATACGTGAAGGGGTAAGTGACGTGTCAGGAACCATGTTGAGGTTAAGAGTGAGGAGGAAGTGATCTGAGGTGTGCAGTGGAGTAACCAGTACATGATCAGCGGAGCAGTGTCGTGTGTAAATAAGGTCCAGTTGGTTGCCTGATTTGTGAGTAGCAGTAGTTGACACTCGGTTGAGATCAAAAGAGGCAAGCAGAGTGTGGAAGTCAGCAGATAGAGGTTTATCTAGGTGGATGTTGAAATCTAGGGGAGTACCATCCTCAGGAAAGGTTGAGAGCAGCACATCTAATTCATCCAAAAAGTTACCTAGTGGTCCTGTGGGTCGATCGATAGACAACTACAAATGTATTTTAAGAGGGTAGGTAACAGTAACTGAATGAGATTCAAAGGAGCTGTTGATACACAAAGATGGTAAAGGATTAAATTTCCAATCAGATGAGCAGACCAGTACCTCCACCTCTTCCAGTCAAACGGGGGGAGTGGGAAAATGAGAAATTATTGGAGAGTGCTGAAGGTGTAGCAGTGTCCTCTGGTTTGATCCAGGTCTCTGTCAGGGCCATGAGATTAATCTTTGAATGACTAATAATAGAAGTAATGAAATCGGCTTTGTTTACAGCAGACTGGCAATTCCAGAGATCAATAGAAAGAGAAAGTGTATTAGCAGACATAGGCAGAGTGTGCAGGTTGTTAGGATTGCGCTGCCTACATTGTGTGATGCGTGGTTTGCGAGTGGTAGTGATAGTAGGGATCTGGAAACACATAGTAATAATTGTTTATAAAAACTGAAATAGAAGTGAAGCAAGTAGAAGTAAAAAAGGATTAATCAAAACAATACTTATATCCCTTGCCGGTGTCCCTGCCCGGTGGAGTCGCACGGTAGAGTCGATGGTCTTTACACTCTTCGGTCTTCACACGAGGAGGGCTTAACAGGAGGCCTGCCGCGACCGTTGCCGTGGTTTACTAACAATCTGCTTTTAACTTCTAACACACATAGTCTACATTTCATACAATTTGTATATTTTTATTCCTTATTTACTTGTTCTATTTCTTTTTTATTATTATTGTTATCTGTGTTTTTTCTTTTGTCACTGTCATTCTGTTGCACTGTGGAAGCTTTTGTCACGAAAACAAATTCCTTGTATGTGTAAACATACCTGGCAATAAAAGCTCATTCTTATTCTGATTCTGATTCAAAACGGATAAGAAAAAAACTAAGAAAAAACATAGCTATTAAAAAAAAAGAAAAAAAAAAAACTTAAATTTGACATGTAACACAGGGAATTCTGGGAATGTCAATATATGGTTATTCACTGTAAATTCTCCATTCTTTTTCCACTTCTGAAAATAGTATACTACAGTAAAATTATATTTTGCAATGTCCAATACAGTTTTTCACCATATATAGGAGGGGAACTTACCATTAACCATTTAACAAGTTTTTACTGTAGCATTTTTACAGTCTTTTACTGTTAAATTCACAGTCATTTTTAAAGTGTGGAAGTGTGCGGAAATCCATGATTGCCCAAAAGAAAACACACGACAAGAAACATTTAGGCCACATCAGAGTGAAGGAGCTATAGTTACTACTGCAATGCATATTCAGACTATTTTGGCTCCGATGCTGGTGAAAAAAAGAAAAAAAAAACACATAAAAAATAAAAGGGCAGAAATAAAGAGAGGGGATTAATATGTAAAAGGAAGAAAAGAGAAATAAAAGAAAGGAAGTGACACAGTAATAGACCGTGGGAGAGAAATGCCAAGGGACAAAGGAGAGAGCAGGCAGGCTGGGGTTTGGCTGGAGGACATGATGTCCTCTATGATGTAAGTGAGGTGCAGTTGTAAGGGATCTGGCGTCGCTAGCAGGCTCAGTTCCCTGGCGTAGCCTCACCAATGGCCAGCCGTTCAGGTTGAAGCACTGAGGAAATGCTCCGCCGCTAGATGAGCAGTAAATTGACAATCTCGGTGCTCTCAGAAATGTCAGAGAGAAGTTATTAGCCTGGCAGGCCGCCATCTTCTATAAATAGAAGCTGGCACATTTTCATAGGAGCATTATCATTTGCCAGCAGATGAGCTGGGCAGAGAGAGAGAAAGAAAGAGAGAGAATGAAACAGTCGATTTACTGCAAGAAATAAAACTATTTGTTTTTATCATTAAAGGAAGAGGGGTGGAAATTGAAATGAAAAACGAGCAGAGATATAGCCCTAAATTACTCAGTTCCGGTGAGATGCCTTTGTAAATCAGAAAGTCATGAAAAGGGCAACCATGAGAGATGTATGGCAACAAAAATAAGGCAATTTTGCATAATCATTAAAAGCCCATGATGTGTGTTTTTCTTTTATTATGCCTCATGCTGTAGTTAAGCAGCACTGAGACAGAAATGGAAGCCAACAGATAATATCTGTGCACGATAATGCATGAGTCCTATCATGTCAAATTCTGCTTTCATTCACAATCAGGATGATTTTCTAGCCATAAAAATCTAAAGGACAACAGAGAACACAGATGTCATCTCTAATAGTTTTCTATCCAGATTAATGGTCTGTGAAATTTCCCACTGTGCAATACAAAATGTATATTCAAGTCAGGATATCAAATATGTTTGGTGTACTTGTATGGTGCTACCAAAAGCACATCAGCACAAACACCCATAGGTATTTTTATTTTTTACTGACTTCACATTCCTTCCTCTTACTCAGTTCAGTCAGCTTTTCACTCAATTGGTGTTATGTGATTTGCCCATTATCATGCACCTTCCAGAGCATGACAGTGAAAGTGACTTCGAAAGAAATGCTACAGGAAATGCTGAGGGGCTACAGAACATTTCCTTCACTCAGACCTTAAGAGATACTTTAATGGTCTGAATGACAAAAAATAGATATCTCATGAAATTGTGTATACACTGACAGCATTCGAGCTAAAGCAAGCGAGTGATTCACAACATATATCTAAAAAATATTGCTGAATTGGCAGAGTTTTTTTTTTTTTTTTTTAAAGAGGAAGTTCCTCCTGACATTGTGCTGGACTGATATGCAATTACAGCATGTGTTTGGTGGATATTATACTGTAGCTAACAATGGAGGATGATACCAATTATCATATCATTTTAATGTATTATCATAATATTAACCACACTGATTTGTATTTACTGCATTGTTAGTCTTAGTTATTTACCTATGGTAGCTAATAAATTGCATTACACATTCAAAGAAAATGGCTTGCTTCTGATATTTATGTCAAAAAATTAGATTAAATTTTGAAAGCTTGTAATGTAAAAGAAAGAAAGAAAGAAAGAAAGAAAGAAAGAAAGAAAGAAAGAAAGAAAGAAAAAAGAAAGAAAGAAAAAAAGAAAGAAAGAAAGAACGAAAAAGCATGGATAATAGTAAACCTAAGATGCTTCAATCCAGTAAATGTTTATAACAATATATAATTTACCTTCTACCGAAACTTGAATGTGAACATTTTTACTGTTATACTAAAAGGCATACTTACTAAAAAAATAACATAAACTATCAATCAGATGACAGAAGGCATGTAGTACATTGTGTACAATGGGTTTTTTCAACATATAGCACTAACTGAGGACTGAGAGGTGACCTTTAGTTTAGAGAACATATTTGTCTCTTGGGCCATGTTTGCTTTTGCCTCAACTATAAATGCCCTGCTGTGAGTCTAGCCTATAACGCTTTAAGCATGTGATCAGCCATTATGTCTTACCCCAATAATAGGTTGGAACGTACATATGGCTGATTCATATGGACAAGAAAAAACAAGGGCAAATCTTTTCAAAATATCTTTTAAAACACACATTTGCAGACAGTTAAACATGTTAGATCTCTGGCTATTGTTGGATTATATCACAGACAGCCGGCTTCTGCCGTAATGAGCCCAAAGGGAACTGGTTTACATTGAGGAGGCTGCTGATCATCTTTGAGTTTCCGTTTCACCACAGATATCTTCTGTTGCACTGAGCGCATGAGTCACCACTTAATTTCCATCCGTCGGCGCGACGGACGGCTAAGTATCAATCTGTATGCAGTTTCCCTGGCCAAACCCCTTCCAAAATGACAGCTATTATCCAGATTTACATTTTATCCCCGGAAAGAATAATGACAATGAATCATTGTCATGTCACTGATGTCGATAATTACAGTATGATGTAATCTTGGAGAGCTTGGATGATGGTAACAGCCAAGTAAGGGAAAAAGTATGACAGTGAAGGATGGGTTTGATTCACATACAAGGATGACCAGATATAAGATGCAGAGTATGAAAATTGTTTTCTCCTATCACTTGAACCTTTTGTCACCTTTCAGAGGTCCTCCACTCCCATATCAACTTCCTCAGAAAAATGTCTCAAAACATGTGCCAGCATTGCATAAAAATTACAAAATGAAAATTCTGTAAGCATTTACTCACCCTTACTCACCCCCGCACGAATATTGATTCCTAAACTCTAACACAAAGAACCATTTCACCATCAAAGCTGTTTTTACTAAAATCCATTTCTGTATCAGTACATCAGTTCACTGTTTTCTTGGTTTTACTGAAACTATAGTGATTGTGGTAGTAAAGCTGTTCAGAATGAAAAAGACCACTTCATGTACATGATAGTTATATAATTGTCCAACTTTACAATATATTAAGGCATTGTCAGTGGCTAACAATATAATCCACTGCAATCAAGTCAGCCAGATTCAGTATTTTTACTTTTTTATTCAATCTGAAATGAGTGGCACATGAAAATCTTGTATTTAACCTTGTAACGTGCACATTGTGTCACTGAGGCATGTAATCAGATATCCGCTGTTATTTTTAACATTCAAATCTTGTAATGACTGCATATCACTCTGAGGGAGACAAAAGTCTTATACAAGCATTTCACTGTTCAGGAGAAGTACATGCAAATCAATTCCATTTCATTCAATATCAAATCAAATATGCACTGCCTGTGTTTTTCGCTTCAAAAACAGTCTTCAGGATTCTATCCAATGTCATATCTGCAAATTCCTAGTGTAGTTACTCTTTTATTAGTCAAGCTACAGATCAGGTTCTACAGTGTGCTCTGAATTCACAAGGTAAATGAGAGGTTACTTCTAACCAGCAGAATTAAAACTGTGTTCTGTAAGTACATTATCTCTCAATACAATTGGGAAAGTCATTAATGCGCAACAGTGCTATGCACTGATAAGTAAGCTGTCAGTAAAGATAGATTATGGATATAAGTAAAACTGTTTCAATGTGTGAATTTAAAATGAGCTGGTAATGAGAAATAAATGTCCAAGTAATATGTGTTTGAATCTGTCATTTTTACCAGCAGTGTGAGGGGCAAAAACCTATTATTTTTATACACACTGCCCTATTGCTATACTCTGAGTTTGCTCATTCCAGAAATGGCATGTTGGTTGCTGCTGATAGCTTTTGTGGGAGTGGGTTCACAAGTCGAATGTTATAGCCACAACATTGTTTCAGTTCTTTGAATTGTCCTGCTCTGAATACTTAATTTTCTGCTGGTGAGTTTTATGCTGAACAAAACAGCAACAGGCAAGGTTTTATAACCAGGAATTTCCATTTAACATGATTGTGGCTGCCCTGTTAACAATTTCCTGTTTAATGGACTCATGCTAATGCAACCTGCATCTGACATTGTCTGTAAAGGAGCATGTCCTTTTGTAATTAATGTAAATAGGGTTGCAAAAGCAGATCTACAGAGAAGAGAGCTTTAGATTAGGAAAGAGTTTGGCAGTAAGGTCAATTTGTGCTTTGTAAATATGTGCAAGTCATTGATAACAATGTCAGTGTTTATCGATATACAGTAAGATGATTGTGAACACTACCTCCATAAACAGTTAAAAAAACAAACTGAAGCAAGCTCAGCCAACAAACCATTGTACATCACATATTGATTAGACTATAAATTCATTCAGAATTCAGAAAGTATAGTTCTGTTGTTATGCTGACATATCTGTAAGATGCATTTCCTCCAAGAAAACAAGAGAGGTTTTCTTTGTTGAAGAACTTTCTACACTGACAATAAGATAAAGTCAATAGTCAACAAAACATATTTGGGTATTCTGTGACAATTTAATATAATTATATTATGGTAGATGTTTCACCGTTGATCATATTTGGAAGGCTCTTAACAGCATAAAATAGACTCGAAATACACCAGCTGAACAACTGTAATGAAGATGAATGGGAATGCTAATGGACAGCTCTCTTCAGATATATTAGAGCTCTTTGAATATATATCTGTGGCATATATGTTGTCCACAATGCTACATAGATTTTATTCATATACCAATTACAAGCAAATGACACAAAGGTTCAAATTAAGAAATTAACATGAGTGAGACAGAAAGATTTAAAAATAACAAATTAAATGAGAAAAAATATATGTTTATAAAAATAAACATGGAATGGAATGATGATGGAAAAAAACTACTACATGATGAAAAAAAAAAACTGAAAACATGAAAAGTGAAAACTAGAAGGGACTGACACTGTCATTTGCACACTAATTGCTCTGTGATTAAAATAACTTAAAACAACACTACATTTTATAATTTGCATTCAAATATATATTTAAGTAATTGTCTGAGTAAATTAAAATAGATTGCATATTGTACAATATGCAACATAATGCTCTGGAATTGCCATTGGCTCATTTTTGGGAGTAAAAAGGCTCAGTGTGTTGGGTCAGAAGTGAAGGTCTTCCCCCTGGTGGACTGAGTCTTAAATGGGCTTCAAGTGGCATAGCAGAGATATTAGCAAACAGACATGATAACACTCTCTGTATCTTTATACTAATGCAAAAAAATGCACTAAATACAAGGGGAAAATAATGCACATTTATGACTGAAGTTCTGATGTTGTAATATGTCATGATATTTAAATATGCTGAAACTATAAGTTATAATAAGAGAGAGAGAAAGAGAGAGTATGCACAAGGACAAATGGCTTTGAACATCACTTGTTGCTAAGTGATGACAAACTGCAGCCCTGAACAGACCCATCATCCTCTGAAAGTGCTGTTGTTGTTTTTCTGAAGTGGCATCAACACAAATACAAAGAGCAATTACAAAGGCTGGAATCTGTAAGATGTACAGCCTCATCACACAAAGTGCACAGATATTTATTTATTTATTTATTTATTTATTTTTATTTATTTTTATTTATTTTATTTATTTTATTTATTTATTTATTTTTTCGCATTCCTCCTTAGTAAATTAGCAGTCAATCCACAAAAAGCTATTATTTATTGGTTAACTGACAGAAAGAAAAACAAAGCTTTTCTTTAAAGATACTTGGAAATCCACATAGCTGCAAAGGTTGTTATTTACTATGGCTCAATCATGCTGTTTAAAGAAAGGACACGCTGACATTCTGACAGAGCAAAAAAAAAAAAAAAAAAAAAGCACATATCTCATGGAGGAATTTCTTCTGTATTGTTTATTTGTTAGGCTGATGATGTATGAGCAGGACATTTAAAACAACATTAAAATGATTTAAGCTTTAATTAAAGACTTAAGTTATTTGCTTGTTTTGTGAAGCTGTTTTCTGCAGTAAACGCTGCAAAAGAAAAGTGAGAAGAAAAGAAAATGCATTATTGATTAGGAAGAAATAACTTACTAAGACTGGTCCTGCTGCCCAGAAACAACAGCATCTGTCCAGTCAAATAGCACTGAAAAGTATTTATGAGAGAATTTAGATACAAGCAGGACTTCTGAAGCCTTAAAGGGATACTCCACCCCAAAATGAAAATGTTGTCATTAATCACTTATCCCCATGTCGTTCCAAACCCATAAAAGCTCCGTTCGTCTTCGGAACACAATTTAAGATATTTTGGATGAAAACCACGAGGCTTGAGACTGTCCCATAGACTGCTAAGTAAGTAAATAACAGTGTCAAGGTCCATAAAAGGTATGAAAGTCATCATCAGAATACTCCATCTGCCATCAGACATGCAATCTGGGTTATATGAATCGATGGGAACACTTTTTGTAAGCAAAGAAAACTAAAATAACGACTTTATTCAGAAATTCCTTTGTCAGGTGTCTCATCTGTGTCTCTCTATATCACCATATGCTGTGTATGCTCTTCTGTATCATCCGCGCCACAAGGATGCGCTGTTTCTACATGTATTCAGCTTTGATTTGAAATAAAACAGTGCATCCTTGTGACTTCCATACCTTTTATGGACCTTGACACTGCTATTTACTTGGCAGTCTATGGGACAGTCTCAAGCCTCCTGGTTTTCATCCAAAATATCTTAAATTGTGTTCGGAAGACGAACAAAGCATTTATGGGTTTGGAACGACATGGGGGTAAGTGATTAATGACAAAATTTTAATTTTGGCGTGGAGTATCCCTTTAATACAGGTTAATATATATATATATATATATATATATATATATATATATATATATATATATATATATATTATATATATATATATATTAAATCCCACTTTTAACATTTGCTGAATAATTTATATTTTCAAAAACTAGACAGACTCGCCAAGAAACATGAAGATGAACTAAAATACTGTCTGCAAACTCAGCAGCAGCGAGAGGTATTGATATGCTGTATTAGGTATAAGCATGAACTCTGCTGAAGCATCATATTAGTGATTTAATCAGAGATCAGGGGAAAAGGGGGTTTCTCTCTCACTCGTTCCCTCTGTATTTTCTTTTCCCCTGCCGCCAATTGATCTTACATTTTTTCATTTCCTAAAACTACATGCCAGATCATATTAGCCTTTTTAAATGTATACAAGATAAATAAAAAGCTTCAAAACCTTATAAATGCTAAAATATGTCAAAAGCAAGTCAAGCATTTCCCTGAAATTATTAAAAGTATGCTGTCCAAACTTCACTACTGCCCTTTGAACAAATACATTGCTCATCAAATGCTTTCTGCCTTTAGTGAAACTAAAAATAACCTCTGATGAATTAGTACCTGAAAGTTAAGATTTTTGAAATTTGATTTTCACAAAGCTGCTAACAAAAACACACTCAGTTGTCTTAAATGTCAGTTTAATATAGTTTCAAACAAAACAATAAAAAGCAATTATTCAGCCATGGGCTAAGTTAAGTAATTATTATGTGGTTTTAAATAAATACCCAAATAAATTGTTAAATTTATTTCCATTGCCATAAAGACTATAACAATTAAAAGTAATATAAAATGGATTAACTTTCTTAAATCTCTGTGAAACCCTAAGGGTACTATACTTTACCACTACCTCAGCTACAATCCACTTACCACACTTTATAGCCAAAATAAAGACCATTCAAACATAGTAAATATTTATGCATGTGCTGAGGCATGTAAATATAGTATATAATGTGAAGTGCATTTAATACTATTGCATTTGTAAACACCTTCCTTTATAACAGTAATAAATGTCACCGGTGATGCATCAACCCAGTCTCCATACACTCAAACAACTGAATGTGTGAATGTGTGTCAATGACTAAGCCCCTTTGCCAGCCTGTCAGGGTCACCTTTTTTCTTCCCATCACATCTTGAGTGTGGCCCGAAGCTGATGTCTCATGGTTAGGCAACTGTTAAGATCTAGTCTCTCATAAGGCAGTGTTATATAATCCCAGCTTCTGTGGGAGACATTGAACCTTGGCTGTGAAAAAGAACTTGACTAGCTGCACAGGTTTCCATAAAAAAAGAAATTTCATTGGTAGTTACTGCAGTTGTATAGTTCATGCTCTCACTTTTTCATGCCAGAGTTGGCATGAAAAAATATGAAAAATGTGGGACTCATTTGGCAGTATTTTTACACATAGAATACAGTTTAAAAATAAACAAAAATTAAAAGGACAGTTCACCCAAAATGGACAAAAACAGTTAAAAAGATAGATAAGATGTATGCATTAGCTTACATAAGTACACTTTGTTCACAAGTTCTTTCATACTGTTGTGACCTCAGTGCTTTTCCATAATGCATTACCACGACGAATTTGCATAGAAGCCAGTCACTGTATTGCTGTGATGCAATGGTTCAGTACAGGATCCGTCATTGCTCTAGACAATTTAAGTCTGTGACAAGTTGAGGATTTTCCTCAATCTTCCAAAAATACTGTATCTCGAATCTGTGTGGGCTTATATCTATTCCTATCAAAGAAATCCCTGAGGTTCTCCTGAGTGCATGAATTGCATGTAAATTTATGTCTTTTTAGGGAAAAAAAGTACAAAAAAGCCCTTTAGCTGACATTTTGACAGCAGCCATCTTTCTTATCTTAATTCTTTGAGGGTTATCTGTCAGTCATATTCGCTCAGGTGCTGTGGGTGGGACTTGTTCTCTTGTATTGGTTAAATGCCATTTTCATGTCCCAGTACTGCCTGAAGACAGACTTAACCTCTACTTTCTGTTGCTTAAATTGCAAGTTTCCCCCTGTGATTCTATAGCAAAAAAATATAGGACTATTTTGAGATGCATACTAGCTTGCATGTCAAACACAAGTTGGTGCCTTCTGATGACCTTTATTTGATTTAAAATAAAACTGAGAAGACATATAGCATCACCATGCACACCAGTGTCAGATCTATTTGATTTGTTTGGCAATGAAGATTTTGCAATGAAGACTGCAGATTAAATATAAGATTAGCAAGTATACAGTATTTGGAGATTTCAGTAGAAGCTAACTGAAAATATCTGCCAGAGTGTGTTTCCAGGATGACCCATAGACAGAACTCTTCTTGGATGGCATGGTGGAGTGTTTTTTTTTTTTTTTTACTTTTTTAATTATTTTTTTATTATGATTTATTTATATATTATTATATAAGTATGACTCAGTTTTACATAATTTAGCTATGACTTAACTCTCCAAATGTCTCCCCTGCTCAGGAACACCATAGTTCATGAACCATTCCTGTAATAAAACCTATTATCTGCTTTTTGTTCATGGCTAGAATAGATTTAGTGAAGCACACTTTTGATCACCGAGATATTTTCCCACCCCTGTGCTGGAGCCTCTAGCAGCATAAAATCTATAACTACCACCTCAAAAGGCCTAGTTGTGAAAAATTATTTCATAGGTGGAAGTAGTCTTAGAGGCATCTTTGTGATCATCCCACATGCCCACCTGAAAACATTGCTGTCTAAAGAACAAAAAAGCATGCTCAATATTTTGGATTCCCATGTCATGTGAATTCTTTAATTTCTGATTCTTCTGATTCTTGAAGTATGCAACAAAACTGAATGCATTCTTGTCACTTTTCCTCAGTCACACTGTAAAAAAAACTACAATTCTCCTGTCCATAGTTCCATTGCTTCATTACCCTGGTAAAAAGACATTTAAAATACATTTATTTCATACTAAGTATAGTTCAAATCTATTAAAATATTTTCTGACATTTCGCTTGAGACATACTGATACAAATTATAATTAATCTTTATTTGAAGTACTACTTGTGCACAATGCACATTTCTTAATATTAGGTCTATCAACAAATGATAGGTGAACTAATTGGGCTTTTCTCAAAAGGCTTACCTTTTGTTTCCGACTAGTGGTATTAATTATTTTGGTCTAAAAGTTGATCTGTTCAAACGTTTTAGACAGATAAAATTACAATATTTCTTCTCTAAATCAAACTCTGTTCCTTCGAACATGCCTTTCAGACCTAAAAGTACATTTTGCCCAAATGTTTCTAATCATATCATTCATACCTTTTGTTGTTTGGTTGAACAAGATGTGATGAAAAGCTGTGCCTCTAGTAACAGATTTTCTCAAAATCTTTAATTGAATGAGAAAAAAGCTTTGACTGACCTGATCAATGGCCCCTGAATATTATTATTAAACCTGCAGACAAAGGAGGAACGATTGTAGTCCAAGATAAGTCTAAATATCAGCATGGAATTTTTTCGCAATTACAGAATACAAAGTTTTATGTCAAACTGCCCAATGATCCTACTAGTATGTATCAATCTGAGATTTTTTCCTTTTTAATGAATGCTAAAACACTAGGTTGGATATCACAGAACGAATTTGACTTTTTATATTGCCAACATCCGATTAGGCCTGTGTTCTATACTCTTCCCAAGATCCATAAGAGTAATTGATCCTCCAGGGCGTCCCACCGTGGCACAGACCAATTCCCTTTTGTCTCTCCATCTCAATATGTTGATTTTTTTATCAAACCTTTCCTGCAGGTGCTACCATCTTATATTAGGGACTCAACGGACTTCATCAATAAGACTTCTGAGTTAAACGGTTTACCTAAAACTTCTTTATTATTAACTTTGGACATAAAGAGCCTTTATACTAACATCTCACACAAGAAAGGACTCATTGCTCTAAGACATTTTTTCTCGTCACATGGTGATGTCATTCCACCTTCAGAGCTTTTGATTGAGATGGCCTCGTATGTTTTGAAGTATAATTATTTCAGTTTTGACAAAGATTGTTTTCTTCAGATTAGTGGTTCGGCTATGGGTTAAATTTTTGGCCTTAATAATGCCAATTTGTTTATGGGTTACTAACATTGCTATGTATTCAGTAAAAGAAAAAATCCTTTTTGTTCAAGAATTATTAAATGGTATAGGTATATTGATGATATATATATTTTTGGGAGATAAAAATGATGTTCAGGAATTTGTGTCGATTCTTAATAACTTTGATGAGAAATTAGAATTTACTTTGGAGATTAATTTGTCTAGAGTGCATTTTCTAGATATAAAAAAATGAAGACAAGTTGATAACGACTTTGTCCACAAAAGATACGGATCGCAACACTTTGTTGATTCCAACTAGCTTTCATCACTTCCTTAAAAAAGGGGGGGAAAAATCAGAAAAGCCAGTTCTATAGATTAAGGAGGAACTGTTATCCCGATGAAGATTTTGAAAAATTGAAAATCATGAAAAATAAGTTTTTATGTAGAGGTTATCCTTCTGATTGGATTGATGAAGCATTTAATACCTCTTTCCAAAAAAAAAAAAAAAAAAAAAACGCTCTGAGTTGTTAAAAAAGAAAACAAAAAAGTAAAGAAATGTTCTTTTACTTTTATTACAACTCAAGTCTTTTTTGATGAGATCGGTTTTTAAAAAATATTGGTACTTGTTATCCTCTGACCCTGAGCTGAGTTCTATCTTTCAGCATCCTCCGTTAATAGTGTACAGACGTTCCAGAAATGTAAAAGATTATTTAATACATGCTCGTTTGAAAAGTGATACTCCTTGTTCTTCCCAGAGATTACTTAGTCCTATACCAAATGACAACTATAACTGTGGTAATTGCGCTCAGTGCAATAATACATCCAAAACCTCCTTCTTCTTTCAGCCGAGAACGGGTAAAAAATAAAGAATCAGCTCTGTGATAAATAGACCCCAAACTCAAACATATCCATTTCACAATAATATTAACCCTTAATCGTCCCTTAAGTAGGGTTTACCTTTAAGGTCCTTGGGGTCAGATAGACCCCAAACTTTTACAGAGTGATTGCATAAGGAAATATAAATTTTTTATATGACAAACTATATATCACTTTTTTATATTTACTTCTCAACTATACATTTATGCTGTGTTTGTGTGGATATCTGAGTTTTTTTTTTTTTTTTTTTTACCTATTTACTGCAGAATTACTCAACTACGCCAGAAATTGGCTTATGAAAAACAAAACAAAAAAAAATTGTCTACCCCTTCACATTGTTATACATTTATGTTCTGTGCATTTTATTTGCCAAAATCTAAAAAAAAAAAAAAAATGCCAGAGTGCAGAATTCAGTACGGACACAGCTGTAGGGAAAAAGCTGTTCCTGAGTCTGCTGGTCCTTGTCTGTAGGCTCCTGGAGCGCCTCCCGGAGGGCAGGAGGTTAAACAGTCTATGGTCAGGGTGAGAGGAGTCCTTAAGAATGCTGTGAGCTCGACGTAGACAGCGTTTTCTCTGGATGTCCTCAATAGCAGGAAATGTTGTCACTGTGATGCGTTGGGCGGTTTTCATCACCCTCTGCAGTGCCTTTATTTCAGCAGCTGAGCAGTTCCCATACCAGACTGTGATGCAACTGTTAAGGAGCAGGGTGTTGTCAGAGCACCATGAGGCGAGGTGCTGCACCTCCTCCCTGTAGGCAGTCTCATCGTTGTCTCTAATGAGGCCAATCACTGTGGTGTCATCTGCAAACTTAATGATGAGGTTATCTCTACCCCTTCACATTGTTATGCATTTACAGTATGTTCTGTTCATTTTATTTGCCAAAATATAGAAAAAAATGCCCTGGACACCTGTGTGTGTGTGTGTGTGTGTGTGTGTGTGTGTGTGTGTGTGTGTGTGTGTGTGTGTGTGTGAACATGCTTGTTCAATGTTGCATTTGTGCTCTAGTACCAGTCCTTCATTTATGATTGGAAATTTTCAGATTTATGCCAAATTTGTTGATTTTATATGCCAGTTTCTATAAAAATGCACTATATTGCAGTCACACACACATGTGTGTTTGTGTGTGTGTGCGTGAGATAGAATGTTTATTCCAATTTGCATTTGTGCTCTATATCCAGGCCTTTATAAAACTGTAAAACATTACAGATTTATACTGGGTTTACTTTTTTGTTTGTTTGTTTTTTTGTCAAAAAATAAATAAATAAATAATAAAAAAAAAAAAACTTTTTTGATGAGGATTGTATGATCTTTGAATAATAGCGGTCTTTAAATGCAAAATATTTAAAGTGTACTTAAGTATACTTGTGCTAGTTACACTTCAGCACAATCAAATATACTTAAGTATATCTTTAGTTGGACCAGCAATACTTCTGCACGATTAAAGTGCATGAATCATAGAATTAGTTGTTCCAGTTTAGCATACTTTAAGTATATCAATTTAGTATACCAAAAGTTCAATTGCAGGATATTTTAATTAGGCACATTTGTAAGTGTATTTGTAGTGTACCTAGCGTGATATATACTGTATATTTAATTATTTATTCATTTTACCAGGGTAGAGACAGTATAGGCTTAGTCAAACCTTAACCTGTTTTTGGAGAAGAAGAAAAAAAATCATCTTTGAAATAACTTGAGAGAGTTCAGTTTTTTGGACATCCATAGTATTATTTATTTATTTGTTTGTTTGTTTGAGCTATTGAAGTTAGTGGGGACCATCAACTGTTTGCTTACCAACATGTTAAAAAATACATTCTTTTGTGTTCAGCACAATAAAAGATACTCATACCGGCTTGGAAAAACTTTAAGGTGAGTAAATAATGACAGATTCTTTATTTTTGTATGAACCATCCCTTTAAGTTCCTTTACATAAAAACAATCAAAAATCCAATAACATCAACAAAACCACAAACTCCACAAACAACTCCAGACTCCCCTGATAATGGGTGCCAGGAGAGAGTATATGCCGCTGTATTTCACCATCCTGAACAACACTGATCTTCAAAGCTGAACAGAGCTAACTAACTATACTGCCCACTTCTATTTAATAGCTCCCAGTTTTGCTGAATTAAGATGACACAATGCATCGTTATCCTTTACTGTTCAGAACTTTAAAACCATCTACCAATACATATCCCCAAAACTTTCCAAACACTAGAACATCTAGTTTCATACCACTATAATTGTTTTCTTTAGTCTTGTTGTCATATACCAACACTCACTTAACACACACTCATATCAACATTGCATCAGTTTCAACAGGCAAGTAAAATCTGCAAGTCAAGAATGGGAGCACTAGTCTGCCCTTTAACTCAGTTTGACATGACACTGTGTTCCATATTTCACTGAATTTGTTTGACATTATGGAGGCTTTTCAACATGAAAGGCTTTCATCATTAAATTAACTTCCTGTAACCTTAAATGGAGTAAAGTACAGTAGAGGGTTTAGGCCACTGTTGGGCTGTTTTTACTTTACTGCATGTAATCTCTCTCTTTTGGATTTAAATTTTCACACAGATTATTATTCTAGGAGCAGGTTATTGATTAATGAAGCCATTTTTCACATGGTTCCATGCACAAAACAAAGCTACAGTAGGAACTCAAAACAATGCTACCATAGTGTCGGATTTGTAAACTAATTTATCACATAGCCAGCTTCATGTACTGTATGCTTTTCTCCTCACATAGTAAACTTGCTTAGTAGCTCACCTGGTTGCATTTGCAATGCACAGCACTAAGTCCTGTGAATCTGTATCATTTATCTATAACCTGGTGATCAACACAGGCTTAATTGATAGTAAAGTAAGAAAAACTTTGGTCCCTGCAATGCATCAAAACGCTTGACTCTCTTGCAAGGTAGAGAAAAATAATAGAATTTGTCTTTTGATTTAGTCACCTTTACTATACATAGTCCAGGCTACATCTGTCTGTTTGACCAACACCACAGGTGAAGCATTAGAGCTTTTATTTTCTGAAATTATGTCTTTTCTCAACAGCTTTGAAATGTGTTCTTCACCACTCTGTATTGGATGGGTGCAATGGCTCAGTTTCAGGCACATCATCTACTTTATAGATCTCATGACTGACTTTGTATAACTTTGTATAACCTTGGTCATCAAAGCACTGACTCCTGCATATTTAGGTGAAAATTAAGTCTTTCTTCTCGGTTTTCTTCTCATCAGAGCCAAAACTGTCCACTTTAAAACAGACTGGTTGGAAAATGTCTTGAGACAATCATAATGCTGTCATAATGCTGTACTCATTGTCTGAATGACCATATCCTTCATTTTCATGTGTCAGTTCACTAATAGCTTTGCTTTGATTAACAAACAATATTAATACATCATCAAGAGTGACCAGCATCATGCTCTCCAAACATAACAGCAATATACTGGGCCTTTTCGGTACAATATTCAGTCAGTTTACTTTTTTAGACCGCATACACTGTATGCTTTTTAAGTAAAATGATTCTACACAGACACAATTGGTAACATTTTGTAAAGGAAAATATAATTAATCATCGCTGAAGTGCTGCTTAATCAACAAAATACAGGTTTGCCACTGAAAGCTACATGATTTAAAAATGAACTCTACCAACATCTATACACTGTGAGAAATGTAGTTAATCAAATAGCTTTACAATTCAAAGTGATGCTTGCTGCCTGACGCTACTTAGTATGATGCAGTCATTACCTTGTGATTTAAAGGAATAGTTCAACCAAACATTTGTAATTATTTTTATCTTCCATGAATTACAAATATTGATGTAAGGTACAGTGTCCACGCTGCCCTTTTCCTTACAAACAGGCTCTTCAGGTTTCCATAAGTAGGTTTCCAGTTCAGGTAGTGACCAGTCTTAACCCTGCTTAGCTTTAGTTAGATTAGATTAGATTAGATTAGATTAGATTAGATTAGATTAGATTAGATTAGATTAGATTAGATTAGATTAGATTCAACTTTATTGTCATTGCACATGTAAGCTACAAGGCAACAAAATGCAGTTAGCATCTAACCAGAAGTGCAAGCAGCTGTGGCCTAATGGTTAGAGAGTTGGACTTGTAACCGGAAGGTCGCAGGTTTGAGTCTCGGTGCTGGCAGGAGTTGTAGGTGGGATGGAGTGAATGAACAGTGCTCTCTTTCACCCTCAATACCCATGGCTGAAGTGCCCTTGAGCAAGGCACTGAACCCCCAGTTGCTCCCCGGGCGCTGGATATATAGCTGCCCACTGCTTCGGGTGTGTGTTCACTTCTCACTGCTGTGTGTGTGCACTTGGATGGGTTAAATGCAGAGCACCAATTCCGAGTATGGGTTACCATACTTGGCAAATGTCACGACTTTCACTTTCAATAAGCAGTAAGTACAGGATATACAGTGTCTACAATATGTTACAAATGTACAATAAATATACAGATAAGGCAGTACTATGGACATAATTTACTGATTTTTAAATACTATTAGTAGTATTAGCATGATATCTGCATGATATACAGATGGGTGTGCTATGAACATACTATACAGATGGATTATGTAATAAGTGTATGTACACTATAAGCAGAATTATGAGCATATGGACATTATTTACACTAGTGCAATGGACAGTAAAAAGTGCATAGAAAACTATTCCAGTGTGCAAATGGAACATTCAGTATTCTGAATGAACAGACAGTAGTGCAATAAATAAGTGAACTGTTTTTTGTTTGTTTGTTTGTAAGCCAGATGTAGTGTTGAGGAGGGGTGAGGAGTGTGTGTGTTTGGTGTGTGTGGGGTGGTGGTGGTGGTGGTGGGGGGAGGGGGTGTCAGAGGGCAGAATTCAGAAAGGAGACAGCTGTAGTAAAAAGGCTGTTCCTGAGCCTGCTGGTCCTTGTCTAGAGGCTCCTGAAGCGCCAGGATGAATAGTGGAATGGGCTCAGCACACAGCCCTGTGGTACGCCAATGTTGAGTGTGATGGTGGTGGAGCAGGTGTGGCCTGACCTAACATGCTGAGGTCTGTTGGTCAGAAAGTCTATAATTCAGTTGCAGATGGTGGTGTCAATATCCAGGTCTCCAAGTTTGGTGGTCAGCTTGGAGGGAATGACAGTGTTAAATGCTGAGCTGAAGTCAACAAACAACATCCATACTTATGTATTGTTATTGTCCAAATGTGTGAGTACAGAGTGCAGAACTGTGCATACTGCATCCTCTGTGCTCCTATTGCTACGGTAAGCAAATTGGTGTGGGTCTTCTACCTTTAGCTTGTAGCAGTACTTGGCCTTTTTGATGCCCCTCCTCAGGTTAGCCCTGGATTTGCTGTAGGCCTGAGCGTCATCTGATCTGATCTGTTGCCTAGTGGGCAACCAGGCAAGTGATGAGGGTTGATAATAGGTACATTCAGTTAATTATCAGCATGACTGTATTTTAAATGTTGTTCTTGGCCTTCAGCTGCTCATCTCAGTAATTATGTGCAAAATGGACATCCTGCATTGATTTTTTTCAAACTGTGCTTTACACACCAATGTTACAAGGATTGAACAATGACTTTATTTAACTGAAGTCAGTTAGGTTAACTCACTTGTCTTAAGTAGGTTTAGTAATTACATTTTACAAGGAAGCTGCACATGCTTTCTTATATGGAATATACTATATATACATAACCAGTGTAGACAATTGAGTTGTAGATGAATGGCAGCTCTGACAGAATGATCACTAAAGTTAATTAAGAAAAACCAGAGAACTGCTCCATTTTCTTGTAAAGTGTATCTTCATGTATATAAATGCTAAAAAATGTGGCCTCTGCTTTTTAATTAAATGTGGTCAGTGGAATTTTAAGGGAAATTTTTATACATCGTCAAATAAAGCCTGTGTCAACACCGTCTTTGTTGACAACTGTCATATTTATAATCCACAACTCAGTACAACCAACTCACCTGCACTGCCTTATGCATTTTCTCTCCAAAGTTCACACTGCAATAACCTGCATAATAAACAAACGCCATATCTTTAATTAATATTACTTAAACACTTGTGTGGGCACATCTCGTCACTGCACTGCAGCAGTCTGTAATTTTCCTTTCCACCTTCATATGCAATATGATTTTTTTTTTTTTTTTTTTATTGAGAAAGGACCTGTCAAAACCTAAAATTGTCTAAAATTAGGATAAGCCTAAGTAACCATCAACTACATTTACTTTAGACAGATTAAAAAGGGAATCCAAATTGCCATTATTTTCTGGGAGCTGAACTCTGGTATATCCTTAATGGGTCAATATTAGCGGAAGACTGAACACCAACCTCAGCTGACAGATTTAAAAATGTATTTAGAAGTTTTAAAAAGTGGTGTAGGCATCTACATTCCACAACTTCTAAAACACAAGAATATGAATAAAACATCTAACAATATAAATTAACTTAAAATCAAGGTATGTCTAAAATCATTGTGAGATATGACACAATGAAAAAGATAGAAAAAAACAACAACTTAAAAGTAGTAGGAACTGTATTAATAAATCATATGGATCTTTTTTATGTAATTATGTTATATGAGTACTAGAGTATTACACAAAGAGCAATGTTGTTATATGTATTTAGAAGTTTTTGTTTCAAACTTTTAAAAAGCAGTGAAGGCATCTACATTCCACATCTTCTAATACACAGGAATATGAATAAAATAACAATATCAATGTACTCAAGATCAAAAGTATTTCCAGAACCATTGTTAGATATAACATGATGGACAATAAAAGTATACCATAAAAGTAGAAGGTTCTATATTAATAAACAATATGGATTTTTTTTTTTTTTTTTTTTATGCAATCATGTTATATGAGCACTGGAGTGAGTTATACACAAATAACATTGTTATTACAAAGCAATTACAACAGTTTTCATTCTTGTTTTCAATATTTATTTTACTATGCTTTACTCGTTGTGTCTTGAATACCATATCGTGACTGCTCTATGCAAATGAAACTCACAATTCACAGGGGGTCACCCTGTGAAGGTGATGCCTAATTGGGACTATTTATCAACATTGCTCTGGCCAGTCCTGACAAGTACATGCTTTTTTACCTGACTCTCATTAGCACTATCTGTAATGAGGGAACTCTGAAATCTGTTCATTTGCATACAGTACACCAAACGGATAAAGAGAAGGCACCTCTGGAGGTTTTGTGTCGCTTGCACTGTACACATTTGTGGAGCGAATCATTTACAATGACTTAAAGATGGGGGAAAAATGCAGTGATATTGTCTTTAGGTTCTCATTCAGAGTGAATATGATGTGGACACACAAACTGCTCACTGTAGAAGGCTTTTAGGGGTTTTGATGTTGTGAGAAAAAAGAAATAAATAAAAACACTTGAAAGCCTACAAGTACTTTGAACATGAACTGTTTCTGAAAAGAAGACTTGGAAAAGATATGGTGCACTTAAAGGCACCATTACTTTCAAGCGAATCTGAATGCAGAGCTCTAATGAAAAGCTATTGAGGCATCAAGGCCCAGAAAGCTTTTAATGTCAGTCATTCCACCTATTACCAGACATTTAATGCAGCCTGACTGGGGCTGCATGTTAGCATGACGAAGAGAGCGCAGGTTCAATAACAAGGTCAGTTTACACAGCACACTCCAGCTCTGATAATCCTGAGATATGCTGACGCTCTGTGTACGCTGTAAATTGTTGGCCAATAAGCAGACATTTGCTCAGTGGGACTGTAAAAGAGACAAAGGACAAATCTTTGAACCATTAAGGAGGACAAATATAGTACAGCTTTAATGATTTACATTGTTATAATCTATTGCCTTATCATGGACAACATTTTCCCTGCAATATTCATTTAAAGGCTCTGATCTGATTAAAATAATGTATATATGAACACAAGGGAATATTCAAGAAAGGTTTTAAAGTTCTAATACAATTGCTTCCTTGAATGCTCACCCTGAGCTGCAAGGATCTTAACCAGCACTTAGCTTACTCAAAATCACTTTTGATAAGCAGAGAATTGTATGATGACAGCATTTTGTTCATTTAGCTCATGAGTTGATCATTAACTAGTAAGATTATTTGTTGTTGTTGTTGTTGTTTCAGGGCTTTAGATTTGTATGCATAAAAAGCAGCTTAAACAAAAGACCAGGAGGATTCACACATTGCCACAAACAGAAATTTAGTATATAAAAGGAATACTTCTCTTAAATAATTAACATTAACAAAAAAAAAAAAAAACTGTGCCACAAGTATAGGCTGCACTCATTTTTATTTTCTCATGCGCACACACACAACATATCAGTTCTAGTGTTGCTTACTTGCAATTTCAGCCATTCATAATCAAACTAAAATGCAGTAAACTAAAGATAAGTTACACTGCTCATTTTAAAAGGTCAACTTTAAATTCAGTTTTCAAACACCAAAGAAACATTTTTGCACGTGAGAATGTTGTTTTATGTGGATATTGGAACACGAGTGATGTACAAAGCCTTGTTTACATAATTAATAATAGTTTAGCAACCAAATGTTACATGGCAAAAATGGAAACATTTGGATTCCTGTCAAATGAGAAAGGCTCGTGAGCCCAATGACGTTTCAGTTTCGCATAAAATAAATTAATTTAGCTTAACGTGGGTGTGCTGTTTATAATAAATGTCACTATTTGATTTTATAGTTTAATATATAATTTTGTAGCTACTTATTTTTCATTCTTTTTCATTCTTCATTGTTCTGTTCTGAGTAACCATTAAATTTAAAGTATTTGTTGTGGAGTGAGGGAAACTAAGGGCCAGATTTACTAAACGGCAAATTAGCATTAAAGCAAAATTCCATAAAAGCGCAAATCGGAGGGGGAAATTCTGTGGGTGATTTACTGGCAATGCACACATTTAAGAATACAGACATAGCCAGATAATTTCCATAATAACCAATGCAATCTACTAAGAGCAGTGCAAATTACTGCCATGCTTTTTTGGGCATTAAATAATGGCGCAAATACCAGTAATTTGACCAACGCAACCGTTAGTAAATCACGTTGCGTGATTCATTTTTATACTCTCCTCCCATAAAGTTTGCGTCTGAAAAGGAAACTACAAATGCATATTCAGTAAGGTCAGGAGCAAAAATAACTGTCCATGCCTTTTCAGAGCTAATTCTTCACTGCGTGTCTTTTAGTGTTAGGTTTGAGTCCACCTATGTCGAGTCCGAGTCAAGACCTAGTCCGTAACCTATAGAGTCCGAGTCCACGTCCAAAAGGTGCCGAGTTGGACTCAAGTCAGAGTCCTTAATGTTTGAGTCCAATTCGAGTCTGGTCGAGTCCAGAAAGTGAATTATATTGGAAGAAAATGAATGAAAATGCAAATGATTTTTTTTAATTGAATTTAAACTCAAAACTGAGCCATTACATTAATATTTTAACTTTTAAAAACCAATGGCAAAATAAATTTAACAAAAAAACTACTACATTTTGCCATTTAATGTTTTTATTTCATGTCATCGTCACCTTAACTAGTTTCCTGTCTAATAAAACTTGTTTTAAAGCAAAAACATCATATAGAGGTTTATGTAGTAGTTTAATTAAATTATAAGTTTATGAAAACACAAATTAACCTGTTTCGTTATTGTATCACTGTTGTGTCTTCCAGTTCAACAACTGACACTTTAATTATTTGATGCCCCGTCACACATTTACAGAGGATGCAGAAAACATGCAGAAAACAGAAAAAGACCTAGTAGTCATTGCTTTATTTAATCTGTCTATCAATGACAAGAAACTTGTTTCTGAACAGAGCTCTGTTCTGGTAACTTTTTAACGTGAGCTGCAATGAACATTGAAAATACAATGTACTGTATCACACAGACAGGGCACTAAATCAGGGCCATATTGCCTTTCAGAAATACAAGTTCTGTGACCATTTTGTGGGTCAAGCGTGCATGATGTGGTCTCATGATGATGCCACCTTTACTAAAGACACGCTCTACTGGTGCAGAGGATGCTGGTATAGACAACACTTTCACTGCCAGAGAATGGAGTAGTGGGAATTTCTCCCTGTTTTTAGCCCAAAATTCAAGTGCAACATTTGTGTCTGTTTCTTGAATGGCATCAAAGTACTTCTTTATCTGAGTTGAAATTTTGGGTCCTTAGCTGAGTAGCTCTGGTGCTTGTGGGCTCGATAATGGGCTAGACGTCATGGACTTTTTTCAGGAGGAGAGTCTGTGGTAACATCACTGCCAGCTTCAGAATTCAGCATGTCTCCACCTACAGTGGCTTCAACTTCTGCAGTCAAAGTATCTGAAAAATAAGAAACATGAAATAATCATACACATTAAAATGTATTATCTGGATTTAGGTAAGGACCATTGTTGTATGCCTACTAGGGATGGGAAGATTCCCTGATTCGCTCGGTGCATCGGCATAAAAAGTTGTTTGTACAAGCTGTTTCTAACATATTTGCATCAGAAAAAACCTGATTTATTTATATATAATTACTAGTGGATGCGCTATACGTTTTATTCTATACGTATTATTTAGAAAGTGACCAATAATCTGTGACCAATATTATATATGTAGATTGATTTCTCCTCTCTAAACTGTTTCTCAAGTGCGCTCTCTCATCACCGCTGCTGCTGCGTGAATATAACGCATCACAACAGTACGGAGACCCAAGGAAAAACTGGCTTGAAATAACCTAACAAATCAACCGGGGCAAAAGCGGTTCCATTAACAACAAATTATATTCACACAATCTCACTAATTTGTGCACGGTTATTCTTAAGCAGACCTTAATGTCGATCATGGATCAAACTGATTCACCATGACAAACAGCGAATATATCTGTGCTGTTTAATGCATTTGAGTTTTCCTCAGTGCATAACTGACATTTCACAGGTATATTTTTCATCCGTAAATGTAAGAAAGTCATGCAAACTTATCCATTTTGCTGTCAGGAGTGGGCGAGTGAATGAGCGTTGTTGCGTGCATGCGCACATGCAGAGCGCAATCGAAAAGGAGCGTATAAAGTGTATTTTTATGATAGCAGTAACTGTAAAGGGACTATTGTAATAGTTAAATCAAATGTAAGATAGTAAGCTTAGCAAGACAGTTAGCCTGCTTTAGACCAGGTTAGTTTCCCAGCATAAGTTTCCACAGTGACTAAGCTTGATCTAGGCCTATGATAAATTTGCTTTATGGAACCAAATCATTTGACAATGAGTCTAATGACTAACTGAAATAAGCCTGGCTTATTTGGTTAACTTGTTTTATGAAACAAGGCAATGGCCTTGAGGCAATTAAAAGTTATTATATTTTCTCCATTGCATCATATTGCATCGAATCGCACTGCATCTTAATAGGGGTGAATCGTATCGCATTGCATCGGTAGCTACTTCATATGTATCTTTAATGTATCATATCATTGGCTGTGCATCGAGATGCGTCTTGTATTGGCCTGCATCATGAGATGCACATCCCTAATGTCTACAGTGTATTTTATGCTCTACTAAATACAAATTATATGGTAGACAAAAAAGTTTGCAGACAAACCATTATAACGTTAAGCGAATAAAATGCATTACCTATAAGAGATCTTTTCAGATCTTTTCTGAATTTCTTCACCAAAACTGGATTCTGGTTATGTCTAGATCAACACAGTTAAAGGCAAAATTAAGTTTCAAGCATTGCAGCCAAGAAATACACATCACTGGTCCTCCTTCTCATTTTCCTCAAACATTTTGGTTCTCGCAAAGATCCCAGAGAACCTCTTTAAAAGGAACTGTCGAAGGGCCATGGCTAATTGCCTGCAATGACTTCTTGACTCTACTGTTCGGAGCAGATGAGTGTTTAAATCCAGTACAGTGAGGACATCCATACTAATAGTCACCATTTTCTCACCCTTGAAAAGTCTGTTGCTTCCCCAAAAAGAGAAGGAACAGCACTTGAATCCTTCAGCTGATTCCATTCACGAACAGAAAAAAATAACATGTTGAAAGTCTGTACTGCAAATTTGGGTGAGAGCCCTATATGGTCAAGTGCTGTAATGGCTTGTAGTTGCCTGAAAGTGCTATTCCAAAGTGTGGATGTAGCTGCAGGAATGGATTTATGTGTCCCAAATGCAGCCTCAAATCGCTCTTTAAACTGAGTACGTGTGTGAAGTAATGAGGTGAATTTTGACATTTTGGCAAGTGCCGAAGAAAAGGCTGTAGCTCCTTTAATACCATCATGCACAACTAATTGCAGAGAATGTGCAAAACATGACAGTCTTCTTGTAAAGGCAGTCTTGTTTTCCCAGGCCACATCCTCCCAAAGACTCTAATCATCCAAGTCTCCAGGTTCCACATCACTTTCATCACTGTGATGCTCGTCCTGTGGTAGCTTGACTTTGAACGCACATTTCATATTTGCTGCGTTATCAGTGATGATGTACTCGACTTTACTTGCTATGTTATATTCATCAACAATCTCATCAAATGCCATGGCTATATTCTCTCCACTGTATTTGCCACAGAAGTGCCTAAAGTCTGAAAGAAAAGACTCCAGCTGAGTTTCTTTTTGGTTAAATCCATGGGCTGTGACACCGAAGAAAGACCGCATGGTTCGATCAGACCACATGTCAGCAGTTATGGACACGGATGATTGGGCCTGGAGCTTTCTTTGGTAACACTTTAGAATACTGTTTCATACTTACTGCATAACTAATAAAGAATTATTGAAGAACTAACAGGTGATAACTCACTACAGTTAACTACTAAGGAAGATGTGTTAACTAATCAGTATGTAATATAATTTTATGATTGTGTTAAGTAACAGTTAGCTTATCAGTAACTAATATATTCTGTCATACCTCCTGAAGAACTACTATTAATTATCTACTAGTTAAGGTTTAAGAAAAATAACTATGAAATAACTACTACTGAACAGTTATACGCAAATAATCACTATAATAATTAGGCTGTGGCCCACAAATCAAGTACTTGAGTAAAAGTACAGATACCCCAATAAAATATTACTCCAGTAAAATTATAAGTAGTCCTATTTATTTTCAAAATTACTTGAGTTAAAGGACAAGTACAAAGTACTACTACAGTAGCAACTTTGTTATAGTCCACTTATGGAAATGAAATATTCATTTTGTTTGCTTCTTTTGAGTGTAAGTTTGATTTGAGTCAAAATGATGTAGTTATTATTATTTACTAATAGGTCACATTAGAATACTGTTTCAGGTTCTAAGTAATTCCTGAGGAATTATCTGATAATTCTTTATTATTTACTAATGGGTTCCCTATGTTTTCACTTTAGAATACTATTTCAGGTTCTAAGTAATTCTTCAGGAATTATCTAATAATTCTTGATTAATTACTAATGGGTTCCCAATATTTTCACTTTAGAATAGGCCTAATGTTTCAGGTTCAAAATAAGTCCTGCAGAATTATTTGATAATTCTTTATTAATTACTAATTGGTTACATGTATTTTCACTTTTCCTCAGGCTTTGCCTTACATACAGAAATTGAAGTAATGGTAATGTGGTATATGCTGATGAGGCACACATGCAGTACTGTATATAAAATATAAAAACTAAGGTAAGTTACTGTCGTGCAAGGCACTGTCGTGGTGAGGTTCCTGTTGGAAGCTGATTTCTTACAAAACACAATCACAAAACAATTCACTACACAGGCAAAACCTCTATAAAATGTATTGCATTTATTAATATTGCATTTTCATACTACTACTACTACTGCTAATAACATTTATATGAAAGGGTCACAATTCAATGTAATTGTGTAAAACTGTTCATTAGTAGTTACTTCATAGTTATTTTTCTTGAGTTAAGTGTTAAAGAAAAATTACCTGTTAGTTCTTCAATAATTCCTTATTAGTTATGTAGTAAGTAAGAAACAGTATTCTAAAGTGTTACCCTTTCTTTTAATTGAGTCCTTAACCTGATTAACCAACTGAGGAATGTGTTTCTCAGTGATTGTCTTCCTTCCAATGGGAGTGTATTTGTTGTCCATTACTTTCAGGAATGCTGATTTTCGACAATTGACAGAGGTAAAGTGCAGCCATGATGGCGTCATTAATGTCTTGCTGTCTGGGAGAATTTGCATCATAAAGTTGGACAGGTTTTCATAAAGTTGGACAATGGATTTTTTTTTTGAATTGTGAATTCTGTTATGCTGGGCTGTGCAGCATCTACTGGTTCCTGCTGTCTTTTGTACTCTCTTATCCTGGGACAAAAAGGAACATTTTATTATTCCTATTAAAACAGAAGGTAAATGTAAAACGAAGATATTTGCCTAAAAACTTTTTCAAAATTTACCATTTTCAAAATTTAAATTGTAAATTTTGGAAAAGAAATGTTAGCAGTGATACTTCAGAATTATAAAAGTAAACTGCCAATAGAGCCAATCATTCATCCGAATCACAGACCCAATATTGCATGATTCATTCAAGAATGAAGAAAGTGCCTGTCTTTATGAATGGATCATTGACCTGATTTGTTTAAAAATGCTGTATCATTTAACTAAACGTTGTGTTGCTCAGAGACGCGTAACTGTTGTAATCGTTCTAGTACTATTTTCGTTAACGCATTGAAACAGTAAAAACAGTCTTCAATATTGAGTCTAAAATGTACGTCACTTAATATTAACTACTCCTTTATTAAAATCTTGTATAAAATCAATGTCAAATTTGCAATCGTGCTGATTTGGGTCGTGTTATGTTGTCAATATAATGTGAACAAAATATATAAAAACTAAATTTTTACAGCAGTTTTTCTTCTATGAGTTAATGTGTGCTTAAACGTTATTCTCATTTGTTTTGAGCTCTCCACAAGAGTTTCTCTTGCACACACAGGCTGCACGAGCCTCAAAGCCGCTGCTGAAATCCACCCGCAATACAAAGTCAACATTATATATATATATAATGTTGACTTTGTATTGTCATATCACCCAGCCTTAGTAATGTTATGCTATTGGATTTAAGTTGGTATTTAAAGGTTACATTAGCGTACCTTTCATCATGCTTTCTTTCAACATGTAGGTGGTAGTTTGAAGTTGAACACTTCAGTAATTGTTGTTTTGCAAAACTTGCAGTCTGCAAAGTGCTTCTTTTTATTGGATGTCTTGCAAATAAATTCCTTGTGATTTTCATAAGCTGAACAAATTATTGCTGACTTCGATGACATGGTATTTGCCATGCAGTGCAGATGTATGGCGCTAAATTCAGGGATGTATGTTTTCCTTATAAACCTAACGTTGCTGCTGTCTGCCAGTGTGGAGCCGAGAAGGCAGGAAACATTCTTTATTATCAGTTATTATTATTATTTTTTTTTTCTTCTTGTTACATACATGACACAGACTCGACTATATTCTGCAGTCTAAAATGTCAGAGTCCATGACAAGTCTGAGTGCAAATTCCCCCGAGTGTGTGACAAGTCCGAGTTCATTCACAATAGCACGAGTCCAGACTCGAGTTCGAGTACCCCAACTCTAGCATCACAAGCTATTAGTATATTTGTCCCTAAATAGGCTATCAACCTTATTCTTCAACATGGGTGAGATGGTAAAATGTTTCTCCATGTTGTAGGCAAAAGCCCTTAAATCAGGGTGCTTTTGGGGGAGTGATATTTTTATGATCATTAGTACAATGGGATTGGTGGTATAGCCTATGAATGTTTCATGAATTACATGTGAACACTGTCCTAAGTTGATTTGTATGCTCAGATCTATGATCGTTTCTATATTAGATTGCTAAATAAGGCCCAGTCATGTAGGGGTGTTCAATCCTGCTCCTGGAGGGTCATCGTCCTATATAGTTTAAATAGTGTTTCCATTATTTAAGTCTGAGTCATGTGTTGTCATCTCGGAATTAAGGTAATTACTCTATGACATGGTGTGAATGCAACTATATCTCAACAAGTTCAATCCAGTTTTTCTAACATTAAATTTTAAGTTAAAATAACAAATTACAATAATCATTTTCAGTTTTCTGTTTCCTTTTAAATGAACAGTTCAACCTTAAATTTAAAAAGGATATGTTTTGAAATGTCTTTATGCAAGTCTTTTCATTGCAATGGCATATTATAATGCCACATCTGTCAAGCTCCTAAAAAGCCTTTATTACACATCATAGCCATACAACTGATGCACAACTGATGCAGTTTAAAAACATGGTGCACAATTAAATTGTTGGGCCTAATGCCAATATGTAGGCTTTTAAAATCGTGTTTGTATTTATCTGGTACTCAGTGGATCCTAAGTCATTAATTTTACAGGATAATTAGTGAGGAGCTATTTTCAACCAAATTAAATTATTGTTACTGCAAAGTAAAAATGAATATTTGACGTATCATTCAAAGAAAATACACTACAAAGACTACTTTATTATTATTATAATTATTATAATTTTAGTCTTTACCTATGTCAACCCATCTTTTGAAGGCTTATAGAACTATAAAATATGTGTTTGTTAACATGTTTCACAAATTTTACTTTTTTGAAAGCTTTTGATGTATATGATTATCATATCTATCTTGCTTACGCTCACATGATGTCACAATTCTTTGGTCATCATGAAAAGTTTATTCTTTGCATGTTTTTAAAAAAGCCCTGTCAGTTTAAACTTCTGATATACAGATTTCCAAGTGCATTGACACCAAGCACATGCACAGAAAGCTGGGTCTTTGACGTCAACTGTCAAATACGAACAAGGTTACGTCAATAACCCACAGAGTTCATAAACACAGTTGGTTATGTCTGCGAACACAAGGAGCTGCAAGTGTGTCAGTATAGTAGATCTGTAAAACAGCCTTGGTCACACTTTATTTTAGGTCTAATTCTCGCTATTAACAAACAATTAACTATGACTTTTGCCTCAGTGCAACTCTTAATTAGCTGCTTGTTAATAGTTAATACTTTTTAAGTTTAGGTATTGGGAAGGATTAGGGATGTAGAATATGGTCATGCAGAATATGTGCTTTATAAGTACTAATAAACAGCCAATATGTTATTAATAGGCATGCGAAAAGCAACTGGTTAACAGGGAGAATTGGTCCCTATACTAAAGTGTTACCACAGCATCTCTTAGATATGACGACAACATACTAACGCTACTCAACAAGGCCTCATTTCCTCAATTTTTTATTTTTATTTTTTATTAAATGTGGGCACATTTGTTATTATAACCCTGTGTCTATTTAAATTTCCACAGGGAGAACCACAGTCAATAAAGGGCAAGTCTTCCAATGGATTCAGCACTGTTTTTGGAATCAATGATCAGCATTATCTGAGCTAATTACAGTTGCCGAGAGCTTGTCGTTTTGAGACCTTGGAATAGAATTACCTTGAGAAGTTATTTGTCCTGCAGCATTGGTATGCCGGGGTGAGTCCTGCGGCTTCACTGCGTCTGACAAGCTCTTATCTCTCCCTCTCGTCCACAGGTGCTCCCTGTCACCACAGTGTGATCAAAATGCGGTGCAGAACCTGTGAACACCAAGCTCTGTTTACTCAGATAAATTACAGAGACGTGCAGGTTGCTCAAAGTAAAGTGCAACTTGTAAAAACTGCACTCACTTTTTTAGCATATGGACAGTGATGGTTGTTGGTGCTTGTGAAGCATGTGCACGGAGGCTTAAAATAAAAAGAAATAGAACTGAAATGTAAACCTAACTTCCTTTCATACCTCCTGGAAAACATAATCACAGGCATCTCAATGCTTCAAGTTTCGGATCTCATCATTATCACCAGTTAATCAGCTAATTAGTAGCTGCATGACCTAAAAATTGAGTTTGAGAGCCTCCAGGAACAGCACCTAGAAACACTGCTTTGAAGGATAAAAAAATAACAAAACAAAACAAAAAATTCTTGTGGGTGACTTCAGTCTTCCTCAATCTGAATTTTTGTGTACAGTCATTGTTTAAACTACAAAGTCCAATTCATCTTAACTTAATTAGTGGAAGGACATGAGGTGAGTTTTGCAATGTGCGGGATGATACAGCATCCAAAATATTGTAAGGATATAAAAGTCAGATTTGATCAATCAGTTTGGTATAGCCCAAAAGTTACATTCATGAAAAGTGGCAATATTTCCACTACTAAGGCAGGATGAACCTGAATTTTGAAAATTATTAAAGGCATTATTGTCAGTAATGAAAAACACATATTTCAACATTCTATGTAATTTTAAAGTTATACCTCCTCAAGAAAAAAATAAAAAATAACAGTGAATACTGAATAGGCTGAATTGTAGGAAGTATTTTCACAATTTGAGTAATTTCAAAATCTATTCTATTCGACTTTTGCCTATTTGTTATAGCCAGTCTACAGATTTTGGACAGTCAGAGTTAACATGGGCAAATACTCAGATTATTAGCTTCAGACTATGATTATTGAGGACATCAAACACACACACATTTGAGAACACAACATTGTTCTGTGATTCTCAGACTTTTAGAACCATTTTACAAATTCAGCAAGATGATGCATATTACAAAAAAAGCAAAAATACTTCAATTCCATCCTAATAAGTTTATGTTCAGTTATATAAAAATTCTGCAGTTCCAGCCTTAAATTGAAAAGGTCAGTTGTAAAAGCTTCTAAGTGCCGTTTGACATTTTCTTCCAAAATAAGCATTTTTCTTAGGCTCCTAAGTTTATGTTCAGTTATTTCACTTCAATGGCAATGAAAAGAACCTGTTCATTAGTGAAATGACTGAACCTACTGTACACATAGGAGCCTGATAAAAATGCATCTGAACTCTTCAACTGCACTATTCAATTGCATGAATTACATACTGTATGCAGGTCTTTATTTTTAATTGAATAGATGTCATACGAGCAAAATATTATGAATTCAGATTGAATGATTCCAAAGTCAAAAACATTCACTCGGTGGCCATTTTTGCAACACCTCCATGCAGGGCATGCAAGACCAAGTCCTTTCTACCTAAATGGAACAATCCTGATACCTCAAAAACTGCTTGCCACACTCACATTTCAAATCAGCAAAAAAAAAAAAAAAACCTGATTACCTGTCCAGTAAATGTTGCTTCTTCTATTGATTTAGCAGCTGCAGTGATGCATTAACTTTACCAATTGGCAACTAGCTCTTTAAAGGCTGTACTTTTTCTGCTATATTACACATTGCACTTTCTCCAATTCATAGTAATGTGAGTGCAACATTTTGGTATTTTGATGATATTCAGTTTGAATTATGCATCTTTATTAAAAATAACTTTAAGAATTACAATTATTATTAATTTAAAGGTAACACTTTAGATTGGGGAACACATATTCACTACTAACTAGTTTTCTCTCAATAAACTCCTAATTTGCTGCTTTAGGTATTGTGTAGGATTAAGAGACCTAAATATAGTCATGTAGAATAAGTCATTAAGAAGTGCTTTACAAGCACTTTTATACACAGCCAATATTCCAGTAGTATGTATGCTAATAATAAGCAACTAGTTAATAGTGAGTAGTGTTCCCTAATCTAGTGTTACCAATTTAAATAATAAAAACACCTGCAGCAACATGCCTGTCACGATCTCTAGCTGGAGTGCCTGTGAGCTTCATTAGAGGGCACTCCATTCCAGACTCTTGCCACTTCACCCTGGACTCCATTTACCATAATCCTTTGCCCGGACTCATCTCCGTGTTTTCTAGTTTCCATGTTCCTAAGTTTTGTCTCTTTAATTTATAAGAACAGCACACACACATGCTCACATCGCTGGTGATTGAATGTTTATCCCTTCCGTGTTTTCTAGTTTCCATGTTCCTAAGTTTTGTCTCTTTTTGTGTTTTTGTGTTTGGGATGGTTACCAGTTTTATGATTGTTTGCTGCCTGCCCTGACCTTCGCCTGTTTAGTGAATTACTCTTTTGGATTGCCTTGTATGTACAGTTTCGCTGGTGTTTGACCTTGCCTGTTTGACTACGCTCTACTAATAAAGCCTGCAAGTGGATTCCCACTCCGTTGCCAACGCCTCCATCATTACAATGCCTTTGGGCTTGACTTCTGCTCCATTTCAGATCTTATATTAAACTTTATACTTAAAACAATATTTCTTACCATACAAATCTAAAAGAAATACTCTGTTCCATATATCATATTGACAAATATACATTTAAAAAGCTACTCCAACTTGCCTCATTAGAAGTCAGCTATTTATGTGTTATTATTGTATGATCACATTATTATTTTGGGATGTGAATATCTTTTGCAGGTCAACCTATTCAGGTTTTATTTTTCCATTTGTTTTAGAAATGGCCAAAGCATATGGAGACTATGAGTTGTTGTTACCTGAGACCACAGGCCTTGCTGAGAAGGTATGGTGCCTCTGTAGTTTGTAAAAAAAAAAAAAAAAAAAAAAAAAAAAAATGATGAAAGATGATCTATAAGGAAGTGTCTAATTACTCCCAGTCATTTCTTCTAGGCATTTCCTCTAGGGCTGTATCATACTGCGAAGCATTTCCTTTATTGTTTAGGAGATTAATGAGACATTAATGAAGAAATATTTTGCATATGGCACATTGAAGCCCTGTGAGTATTTAAGTTGCTGAATGGGTTTGATGTTAATAGTTTCCTCTAGCTTATGGATGACATCTTGGCTTTCTGGGACCACAAACTATGTATGATTGAGGTATATGTCTAAATCAGCAATTCTCTCAAGGTCTGCTTGATGTATCTCAAGCAAGTGGCTGATGACTCCTGTGGGGCCTAAGCTGTATTATTCCTGATGCTATAATCTTCAAGAATTAACAGTTGTGTGGTTCAGTAATGCTAATTTATGGAAATTACCCTGAAAGGTTTGTGTTTACAAAGGTATTGCACTGTTTAGTAATGACATACTTTTGGGACAAAAGGTAATTTTCAAAGGATTTGTAAACAGCCTCTGTACAATGACACACTATTAGAAGTGTTCTTGTATTACTTTCATCGAAGCTCCAACCTGCTGATTATATTATTATAAAATCGATATCAGCTGCCACATGAAATCCTCGGGCAGTATTTATTCCGTTTAAAACAATTTTTACCAATTTTCCACACTCTCAGAGCTTTTGTTATCAGGAAGCACCAGAGAAGGACTTCATTCAATTACTTCTGAAGAAATTAACATTAGAGTTTTCTTGTTTAGTCATTTGGTGACATGCACAGCTAGGTGTTATCTGCCTTGTGTAGTTTAAGTGATGAAAACAATTTAGTTTAGAACAATGTGTTCTGATGACACAGTCGACACATTTTGTGTGCCAAATTGGTTCATTTACCAAAGAAAAATGACTTGTGAGAAAGAGTGTTTCGGTGTATATTAGAGTGTGTCTAAGTTGTCGCTGAAGGGGACATTTAAGAACACTGTGACATTTTAGCTGTGTAACCTGAAAGTGAAAAGTAAACAGACTGGAGTAAACAAGGTTTGAAGAAGGGTACACATATGGCTCACTCTTCAGTGATCGCAAGCATTATTGTAAGCAAACCTGAACTCTCTTCAGTCTGAAATTGCAATTCCAAAAATCTGCTAGAACAAAATACACCAATAATTTCACAATATAAAACCAGTCTTTATTTATACCTAATTTCTGCATAACACTACAAAACTGATTCATTTGTTTTGTTTTAAAGTGGTCATATGATGCCATTTCAAGTTTCCCTTTCTCTTTGGAATGTTACAAACTGTTCATGAATAGATAAGATCCCTAAAGTTGCAAAGACTAAAGTCTCAAAACCAAAGAGATATTCTTTATAAAAGTTAACACTTGTCCACGCCCTGCTAAAACGTCAGGTTTAAACACGCCCCCACATGTCTACGTCACGATGTGGGAAGATTTGCAGAATGTCGCCCCAATGTTCACACAAAGAAAGAAGCCGTAACTTTTATTCTCGCTGTTGCCGCTGGGGCCATGTTGTGGAGATGCTGTTTCGTTGTGAAAGTGAAAATATTTAGTATGATCTTCCAAAAAGAGGACACAACTAGAAATCAGTGGTTAAGTTGTATTTACAACACTGTTCCAGAACAGTTCAACCCAAATATTTAGATGTGTGCAACACATTTTATGGAGGACTGTTTCCTGACCCTGGGAAAGAAGACTACAATGCCGGCTGTTCTGACTCACAGTCTGTAAGTGAGTTTTCATATGTAAAGGATTTGCCACTGATGATTCAAACGCGAGTTTTGAGCAGTGTAGAGCAGCGGTTCTTGATTCCAGTCTTCGCGCCCCCCTACTCTGCACATTTTGTATGTTTCTCTTATGTCTTCAGACATTTGTTCTATTTGAACGTAAGTGCCCTGCGAAGTGGACTTCACAGGATATTCTTCCATGATTCCAGTTCAAATCAAAACTTATATGTTCCATTCAAAGTGCATTGAAGTGTGCGAGGTGTCAATTTAAATTGTATTTATTTACAGAGGTATATGATGTCACACTTGTCTGTGTGTGAAGATTTTGCGCAGCACAAATCCGTGAATGAATATTCCGAAGTGAGGTAAACTTAAACAGATTTCCCCTGATCAGGGAGTAGGGAGCAATGACCACTGCGTAGGGACCATGTCAATGGGAACACAGTTCAAGCACAGAGCTCACTTCTAACGAGCTGATTATCTGAATCGGTGTGTTAACAAGGAGAGACATGCAAAATATGTAGAGCTGGGGGACGCGAGGACTGGAATTGAGAACTGCTGGTGTAAAGTAGCTCTTATTGTTTGTTGTTTCTCCGATCACAAATTCAGACATGGTTTTATGTTTACGCAGCGCAATGCAACGCAATGTGTAAAAACAGTAGAAGTCATTATAATCCATAATTATTTCCCCACTGGATGCAACAAATGGCTCGTTTGTAATGGGTTTTTGTCTTGTCGCGCCAGTTAAGGGGCGTAACATTTCCGTCACAAGCTTGAGGCATTCAACCAATCACAAAGCACTGGATAGCTGGCCAATCAGAGCACACCTCGCTTTTCAGAATGATGAGCTTTGTAAAAATTGATTCGTTTCAGAAAGGCAGGGCATAGAGGAGAAACAATAATGTACAGTATGTGGAAAATAATGTTTTTTGAACCTTAAACTGCATTAACACATTTCATTACACCAAATACAGAAAATAATGTTTTTTTAGCAACATCATATAACCCCTTTAATGGATTTCAGCATTTACATATGATTTAAGAACAACAATCATTTTATGTCAAAGAATAGTATTTTCACACAACTGCAAACTCAATTTGTTGTTACAAATCTTCATTTTTATTTGTTTCAGTTCAGTAACAAGTGATAACGTGCATTTCATAGGTGGCCCAAGGTGACACATTCAAACACTTTCAGTCACTCCTCTTTATAGTAGCCAGTATCATTGCAGAGTGATTCGGAGCCTGCAGAGATAGACAGTCTGTATTCATGTGTGAAATGGCTGAAATAGAGGTGTGAGTTCAAGATCATATGTGGTTGTATGTGTTATATAAAGACGTGTGTATCTTCACATGTGCTTAAGTGTGTGATTGTTACTGTACAAGTATTGGTACATGTGAAGGTCAACAGCTGAGGAAGCTTTTTGAGTCACACAGATATGAACAATAAAGGTAATTTAGTGTGTCTCTAATACAGACACACACCAACGGGGTAATTTTTTTTTTTTTTTTTGTGATAATGCAGATTTTCAGCTTATTTTGATTACTGGCTTTCTCAAAGCGTCCCCTTGGAATTAGAAGGTTCTATCTGACATTTTTGTCAAAATTGAGTTATTCACATATTCTTATTCTTATGTCAACGTATTTACATTATGTGATAGATTTTTTTTTTTTAATGTTGTGTACATTATAGGACTTTTTATTTAAAAAACAATTAGGTTCTATCTACACAGTCGAATGGTACACAAAAACTTTGAAGCTCAATATCTCAAAACTACTCAGAATGCAGATAGAACCTTATAATTCCAAGGGGACGAAAGGTCATATGGACTGACCTTAACTGAAAATAACTGCTGGGGATGATAGAAGGTCTCCTCAGATTCATCAGTGTTTATATAGATCAGTAGACATCAGCGTTTTATGTTGTTCCTTGGCCTTCAGATAAAAATTCATGTTTTTAATTACTGACCCTCGTGTCATTCCAAACTCAAAACATTAATAAATAAAGAAGCTTTAAAAGAAACCTGAGATTTTTATTGAAAGTCCATGCAAACAAAACTTTGACGAATCATAAAGACATTGGAAAAGCAATGTGATCAGTTTAATCCAAATCTTCTAAAAAGGCTAACCATATCTAATGTGCTATTTATTTGTGTTGATCAACGTTTACATGTAAATTAAAAAAACGTATTTACATAGGTTCATTATTATTAAGTGATCACGTCTCTTCAGAATATTCATATTTATTACTTTTACAATCTCTTTATGAATTTTTTTGAAGCATCAAGGTTTCAGCTGCATCGACTTTCAATGGAAGAACAGAATCTGTCAGGCTTCATTAAAAATGTCAGTTTGTGTTGACAAATGAAAGAAGCTGAAAGAAACTCTTTATCAGTTCGGAACATTTTGTGGTTAAACCCTCATTTAACATAAGAAAAAGCTGGCCTTTTCTTTTCTTTTCTTTTCTTTTCTTTTCTTTTCTTTTCTTTTCCTTCTTCTTTTTTTTTCTTCACTAAAATTGCTTTAGGTTATAGATAATGCATTAATTCAGTAACAAGTCCAAGAAAAGTTTAAGTAAAACGCCTCAAGGTTACGTATGTACAGTAACCCTAGTTCCCAGAGGAAACGAAACGCTGCATCGGAACACTCTGGGAACATCTCCAGTGTGACCATGCTCTGAATCATGTGTATAATAAGTCCAATGGATGGACGAGACGTCAGGGACAGGGTGACATAGCAACCTTGAAGCTATAAAAGCACGTGCAGTGGAAATAGCTGCAGCTTCTGGTAGATTGAGGGAAGCAATCGCAGGGATGCTGGAAGTATGGCAGGAGACATTACATTACGTTACATACGTAACCGTGAGGTGTTTCCCTTCAGGAACTCGAGCTGCGTCTAAATCCTTTGGGAAGGAAAAATGCCCAACCCACCAGACTTTCAAGTCCCTGCATAGTGTGTATGTACTTAGAACAACTACGGCAAGAGGGCGAAGGAACCAGGAGCAGTACAAACGTCGAGGTCATAGAACTTGACAAAGGTGAGTGGCATAGACCAACCCACAGTGTTACAAATATCCTGCATAGGGGTGAGGGGAGACCAGAGGACTCATGGGATATGGGCCATGACACAGAGGAGGGCACTTTAGGGATGTACCTTGGCCTGGGGTAAAGAAAAGCTTTGGACAAACCAGGTGCAGAGTCTAGGAAGGAGGGGGGCTACTGACAGGGCCTCCAAATCTCAGACTCTCTTCAGCAATGAGATGGGCAGAGGTGGAAATAGTACGAAAATATTCTACTCAAGTAAAAGTACCATTACAATAATGAAATTGTACTTATGTACAAGTAAAAATACCAGTATAAATATCTATTCAAGTAAAAGTAAAAAGTAGCTCATTTAAAATTTACATTTTAACAGAGGGAAGGAGGCAAAAATGGGAAGGAGGCGAAAATGGGATAGACCAAGGGTGTCAAACTCAGTTCCTGGAGGGCCACAGCCCATTTAGATTTATTTACACACTGTTTAATGCAGGACATGATTGCGTTGCGTTAAACCTGCATTTACAAATTCAGATATAATGTTTTGATATATAAACATAAAGTGTTGAATACTCATTTAAAAAAATAAATAAATAAAAATAACAAAAGATACTTTAAATGTGAAATGAAAACCTTTATAATGATATATAGTTTGTAAAGATGAATTTTGTCCCGTTTCACATAACATATTCATAAAAACAGACAAATCCAAACAAAGATCAACAAGTTTGCTGACGTCCAGGTGCAGGTTAACAGATTGAATCACGCAGTGAAAGAACGCACTCTAAATGCACGCATGCAGAAGTCTAATCTACTAAACTTCACTCCACTCTGTAGGGGTGTTTTGTTTGGTTTTTGGCAAAATACTGATAATGTCAAATCGCACATCTTTAAAACAACAATTAGGATATTATCGCAGACGATATAAATTGCACACCCTGCACCACTGTCTTTTTGGCAAATTTGTGCAAAACCTTTTGTTTAAACTGTCAAAGCTTCATTTTAACCACTAATGCAACAATGCAAGTATTTAGCTTACCTCTACATGCTTGTGACGGGTTGATTTTATGAGATGCTAGTTTGGTCTCTCTAAGCAAACACAGCTTACACTGCATAATTGCAGGGATTGTAGGTGGGGGGGGAGTAAATGTACAGTGCTCTCTCCCACCTACAATACTATGACTGAGGTGGCCTAGAGCAAGGCACCGAACCCCCAAATGCTCCCAGGGCGACACTGCAAAAAATGTCTGCCCGCTGCTCCGGGTATGTGTTCACGTGTGTGTGTGTGTTTACTGCTGTGTGTGCGCACTTTGGATGGGATAAATGTAGAGCACTAATTCCGAGTATGGGTCACCACACTTGGCCACATGTCACATCATAATAGAGCATAAAAATGGCTAAGGCTTCACTTAATTTCCTTCAATTTCAACTTCAGCAAAATATGACAGGGTTACACTTTCAACTGACATTCTCCAAATCTGACACATCTTGCCCTCCTGACGGGAATCTCCCATGGACCCATCGAGAATGGAAATTAGGTCTGAGAACCATACTCGACCCGGCCAGAATGGGGCTACCAGCAGAAGATGGACCCCATCTTGGACATCCCGGAGCAGAGCAATCAGGGGAAAGCGTACAAACGAAGCCTCGGCCATGTCTGTACCATGGCATCAAATCCTAGAGGAGCTGGATGAGTCAGAGAGAACCAGAATCTGACACACCACATCTGGGTGGATTCCCCATTCCCCATTCATAAGCCCATGCGACATTCTCCAAATCTGACACACCACATCTGGGTGGAGTCTCCATTCCCCAGGCCTCAGCCCCTGCCTCGACAGGATGTCTGCTGCCTGATTGAGATGCCCAGGGATTTAAACTGATCTCAGCGAAAGGAGTTTCCCTTGGGCCCACACAAGGATCTGGTGTGCCATCCTGTAAAGGGGGCACGAACGCAGACCTGTTGTCAGTGTTGTCGGTGCACACCAACATATGATGGCCTCTTAGGTCTGGGAAGAAGTGTTTCAGGGCTCAAAACACGGCCAAATCCATGCAGTTGATGTGGCAGGGTGGCCACTCATGACTGAACCCCAACCGCTGAGGGATGCGTCCGTCATTAACATTATGCGACGACAAGGAGCTTCCAACACTGGGCCCTGTGACAAGAACCAAAGTTTCCTCCACAAGTCTAAGGCACAAAAGCTCGACTAAGGCTAAGGTCTTGAGCCACCACTGTAGGGGTCTCATGTACAGCAGGCCTAAAGGTATCACGTTGGATGCAGCTGCAGTCAGACCCATCAGTTTGTGAAACGGCTTGACAGTGACTGACTGGCCTTCTCTGACCCTCACGACTGCAGTGAGGATCGACTCGATCTGAGCAGGAGACAGCTGTGCCTGCATCATGGACGAATCCCACACCACGCCCAGATAATTGGTTCTCTGTAATGGAAAACGGCACATGGAAAGGCACACTTTTTTTTGATGTTCAGCCTCCACCCCAGCTCTCTCATGTGGACGAGAACAACATCTTGATGCCGATCCACTGTCTGCTCTGACTAAGCTATAATCAACCAATCATCAATATAATTGAGTATGCGGATTCCATGGACTCACAGTGGAGCCAGAGCAGCATCCACATACTTCCTGAAAGTTTGGGGTGAGAGTGCAAGGCTGAATGGAAGAACCCGATATTGGTAGGCTTTGCCCCTGAAACCTGTCGATGACGGAATTGACGGTGTCGCTGAACAGGCAAGAAGGCGCAAGCAGGATGATGAGGAGGAAGACCCTGTCTTTCTCTTTAATCTCAGACAGGGTCAACCATAGATTTTTAATATCATCGTCCTCATCCAGCTTTTTCAGCAGGTCTGCTTGGTAGGCCTTTAGGACTACCATGGTGTGAAGGCAAGCACCAGCCTAACCTGCTGCCATGTACCCTTTGCCCACCAGACCTGACGTAGTACAAAGCAGATTGGTGGGCAATGCCACACCGGGAGACAGATAGCTCACAAGCCTCTGTTCAACCCGGGACATCGCCCTGAAACCACGCTCATTTAGTTCCATAATGTTGGCATAATTGATGACGGAGGGACTTAAGAGGCGGGCCGAGTATGATCTCGACCACAAGGTGTGGAGATCGGGGAAAAATAGCAAACTCGGTGTGGAGGGAGCAACTTCGACCGTAAAAAGCTCTCATCTAATTTGCTTTTAGCCGGTTCAGCCTGCTTCTCGGAAGGCCATTCAAGATTTAACTTGACCACAGCACGAGTTATCACCTCCACAAGCTTCTCATACTGGGTGGATTGAGGGGATTCATCGACGCCCTCGACATTGACCTTCTCGCAGGACGATAGCCTGAGCAACAAGCCCTCTCCTCGGGGGAATGAAACCACAGGGGATGCTTCTGATCCCTGGGAGGGGGCACTGGATCTGGAGGTTAAGGAAGAAGAAAGGGATTCGCCTGTCTCCAGATCCATTTGCGGTCCCCACGACCACCGCAGCCACTCTGCCTCAGCAATAGCGGGGCCTGAGCCACAAGGAACGCTAGAGTGAAGCGTTCACAGCAAGAGGTGCTTGAGATTCGGACAGTCAGCCCCCTTGAGAGCTGACTCGCTCCCAAGCAAATAACACAAAGGCTGTGTGTATCCCCACCCATGATGTAACGAAGGCAGGGAGGAATACACAGCCTAGACTGAAGTTTGCTCTTATCATCACCCTTATTCTTTGTCTTATCTTTTGATTTTGGCATGTTTAGATCATTGGAGATCATGACAGACAATGGTAAATAAGACATACACACACAGGGCGCTTCGCTGAATGACAAATGCTGCTGCTTTTTCTATCCCACATGCTTTTATAGCTTCCTGGTCACTACATCACCCCATCTGTGATGTCTCGCCTATCCATTGTACTTTTTACACACGTGATTTAGAGCATGGTCACGCTGGAGGCGTTCCCAAAGCATTTCTATGCAGCTCAAGTTCCTGAAGGGGAACTAACAACAGTGAAAGTTTTTTTTATTTATTTTTATTTATTTATTTTTTTGGAAAATTCAGTGAGGTCAGGGACTGCAGATCCTTGGATAGCTTCCACTGTTAAAGGTCAGCAGCTTGAACCGGGCTTAGATTGTCTCAGTCCACAGACAATCCTTTTCTCATTAATGCCTTTAGGCAGTTTACAGTAGGATAAAGCTCTGTTTAAAACTGACCAGAGTGATGCTTGATACTTTTATGCTTTTGTGTCCATTTTGAAGCTTAAAAGGTCCTGACACTAATTGTAATTTCACTAAAAATAATAATAATAATAATAATAATAATAATAATAATAATAATAATAATAATAATAATAATAAAAACAAGTGCATGTGGGTCAAAAAATAATATAACTTTGAGCAGTGGACTGTTTCTTGTATCAAATATAAAAGTTCTGAATTATTCTAAGCTTGGACACAAAGAAAACAGAAAAGACCATCTACAGCCAGATAAGAAATTGATTCTGAATGAACTGCAGGACCACAGAAGATGGGAATGGCATTTTACATCCTCCAATGAAATTTTACACTGAAGACATAATGAGATTCGGTTACTGTGACAACCTTGGCCAAGAGGTGCTCGAAGCATTCTTGGCATTTCAAGCCTTGAGTGTCCAGATTCACTATCAAAGTGTAGGTCCAAAGTCCCTGAAGTCATTAGCAGCCTGCCAGTGCTCTGTTTGTATAAACAATCTCCTCTAACACCAAGCTGGGAGTGGCAGTATGTCCGTACATGTGGTAACAACTGGAGAAAGTCCACCACTTCTGAATTTAAAAGAAGGATAGGTTGTGGCCTGGAGGGCAAGCTAAGTGATCATTATTTGAATGATCGAGTGTTCAATGTCAGTTGTTCTTTTGGGGTTTACTGTTAAATTTATCTGTTTGGGGCTAAAAGTTGCTTTAATTATACTTCAGTTCCCGCACAGCTATGTCCACACAAGTATGTTCAATCCTGAAGAAGCATTGATGGATGAGTTTGATACATATGCAGTACCATATAGTGGACTATTCTGTCTCTCAACATTCACCTTCACACAGGTGAGTGGCCAATTTTTATTTAATTTATTTATTTATTTTTATTTTTTTTTGACTGCACATGGACCCTTTACATCAAAACATGAACAGTTCATGTAGCAGCTCCAAGGTTATGGGTTGGATTCCAAAGGAGTGCATAAAGTGATTAAATGTGTAAGTCTAGATGGTGGGTAGAGTTTAGAATAGAAATTTCTACATATTTAAGCATAATGTTTATGACAAAGGATGTTATTCTCAGAATTGATGGTAACAGAGCAGTAGTTTGATGCTAGGGAGAAAATAAATGGTTTCTTTAAAGCTGACATTGGAGGGTGGATAAGGTTAAGATGGGAAAGTGAAAAGAGTTGAGGCTACGATTTAACAGATTTAGTATGAACTTGAAAGGGAGTGTGAGAATGTGTTCCCCTAAATCCTCTGACACTGTTAGTGTCTTGAAGTACACAAAGGTTCAGTCAAGGGAAAATGTCAAAATGCAAATGTATTTATTTATTTATTTTTAAAGACTCGTTTGCTTGCTATTTAGGAACTAAAAACTGTCAAATGTGCATAAGTAGTATTCTAGGTAATGTTGAGTGCTATTGTTAAAGATTTGACGCATGCATATTGTTGAAGGTTGAATGCCTTTGTTTGTCAGGTAAAATAGGCTGCCACATAGAGATGACAATGTGATGTGAATTTCGCTGGAAACTATTTGCTGTCTTCTGTATGCCATCATGCACAGTCTCTCACACGCTAACAATTTTATAACCAAAACAATAACAAAGCCGTGGAAATATTCTTGACAAAACACACAATTTCCATAAATAGCTCAAAAAATACCCTACATCTGCAGCGGAAACCCAGCATATACAATCTGTCATAGTTTTCACCATTGTTTAACTTACGTTGTTTTTCAAAGCAGTCACACATGAAAAGAAAGGCAAAACAGCACACTTTTTTAGTGTACTTTGTTCTGTCACTAAATTGCAAAACATTACAGTGTCCATGTTACATGCATTACAGATTGCTTTTACTGCAATAACCAATTAGTAATTCCAAGCTCTTCCACAATAATTACTTTTAAAATATATGTTGTTCTTACTTATTACTAAGTCATGTAATTAAACTTTAGCACAACCACTGCAATACAAAGTGTGGCCTACTAATCTGTTAACCACTTCTTACCCACGTCTTGCTTCCTCATTTTCACCCTCCTGTCTCTATCAGCTTCTGCCTCTTTTTCAAGCTCTCAAATCAGTGCGTGAGGATCCGGTGGGAATCATCTGCATAGCATTATCTCTCTGCTCCGGCTCCCTGTAGAGAGTTGTGCCACAGGCAGCCCTCTTCTTCTGTAGTCGACAAATCATCAAAAATATGCAGCACTGCTCTGTCTCACCATCCCTCAAACACTCTTAACATCCTGTGGTTCTGTTAGTGTGCTGGTTTATGTTGTATTGCATAAAAAAATGGGGTATTGTTTTAATTTTTTTATGCAGGAACTGTACATTTGACAAGATGTATTAAAGTCCCATTTTCAGCATGATACCATGCACACTTTGAGGAATAGTTTACATAAAAATGACAACTCTGCCATTATTTACTCAACCTCATGCTGTTCCAAACCTGACTTTCAGTGTGCATTTACTGCTAAATAGTAAAATTTTATTTATATATATAATATGTAAAATGTAAGAAACAAAATTTTTATTAATTTTACAATTAATTTATTTTCTTAATATAAAGCAGAAAACAAATTCAAATATGACTTTTTGGCCTCAAAAGTTTTGTTTTGGTTCAAAAGGAAAAGTCTTCGGAGGGCATCTTATCTCATATTGCCTTTCATTCCTCAAAATTTCTCCTTTTGTGCCACAGAAAATAGAAAGTCATGCAGGTTAAGAACAATATAATGGTGACTGAATGACTGGATTTTCATTTTTAAATGATGTTTACGCATTTAAAAATCACTTTCATGCAAAGCAGTTTTCATTACATCAAAATGTGCATTTTATGAGGTCACATTTCCTGGAACTTTTATCTAAAGCAAGTTACATTGCATTCAAGATGCACACACTACTATTTAAAGGGATAGTTCACCCAAAAATGAGAATTCTGTCATTAATTTCTCACCCTCATGTCATTCCAAACCCATAATACCTTTGTTCGTCTTCGGAGCACAAAGATATTTTTGATGAAATCTGAGAGTTTTCTGACTCTGCATAGACAGCAAAGTAACTGACACGTTCAAGGCATGACATAGCATTATGTTATTTTTGTTTTCTTTGCACACAAAAAGCATTCTCATAGCTTCATAAAATTATGGTTGAACCACTGATGTGACATGGACTATTTTTACTACCCTTCTGGGCCTTGAACATGTCAGTTGCATTGCTGTCTATGCAAAAATATAAAAAATATCTTAATTTGTGTTCTGAAGAGGAATGAACGTCTTACATGTTTTAAACAACATGAGGATGAGTAATTTATGACAGAATTTTCATTTTGGGGTGAACTATGCCTTTAAGCTACAGGAATGCTAAAGCACTACAGTAAATGCATATTTTTGGGGTGAACTACTACTTTAAAGAGGACAGGCTATAATTAACATATATAAAGGAATGATTTACTAATTTATTTACACAAATATTGAAATTGAACAAGTTTAAGCTAGTGCAGTAGATTTAAAAAAGTGCTTTTCCATACACAAATACCAGTTTTATCACAGAAAACATACCAACACACAGACAGCTATCTCCACACAAGCATGCAGCCATCCATTAATTGTATTGGATGTGCTGCAGTTGGTCAAAAGCATGTAAAAGTAGAAACCAGAGGAATTCACCACGTTTTCAGCATGTTCTCCCTTCCAAAATCTCAAAACAAACCCAACCAACCAAAAGGCAAACAAGGACTTTCCATGACACATTAACTATTCATACCCATTTGCATGGCAGTGCTGTCCATGGATGCCAGGATGCAGTCTCTGTTCAATGCTAATGAACGCCTGCAACATGGGGATAAGATAAGGGGGTGTTGTTCTCTTTGAGAAAGGGCCAACACTAATATGGATGACTCATTTGTAATGTAGAACAAGATCAATTAGAAATCTGGCATGGGAAAGTCTGCATAGAAAACCTGTGCAATGTAAACCCAGGCCCCCCTCTGAAGAATCATAAAAAAGCAAGTCCTCATTTATAAGAATAGGAGTGTTTTGTCAATAATGGGATTACAGAAGGCTGATATAATGTGTGTTGGCAGCTGGTTTCAGCACTCAGCATTCATTCTTGCCAGCACCAGCTTATTTTGTATGGTTTAAAAACAATAAATGTAAAAAAATTGTTTATGTTTTCATACAGCGATCTTATGGAGGCAAGCTGTTATGTGGCAATCCGTGCTGAGAATACACTGCTACATCAGTACTAGCCCTGTCATACTACAAGGCTACAGACACAGAGTTTGGTTGATAATGTATTTTTGTGAAATGCTTAACCTAGTTTTTCACAGAATGTTTGTATACATTTGCCGAGATGCCATGAAATAAAAATAAGTGTTGTGAAGGTTCTTATTGTCAGATGTAATGAGTGTTGCTTATGGGAAAAGATGAGCCGTACTCTGCAGTAAGATCTAGCTTCACACAACCCTTTTGTCCCTTTGTAAGCAATAATCCGAGGCTGCCGCACTTTGTTTGCAGGTCTACTTCAGCGCTAAATCTGTTTACTTTTGAGGTTCTGTGAGTGTTTTTGCCAACATCATCTTTGACTGGTGCGAAATTGAACTTGTGTCAGACAGCGACAATGACACCTATAAGCTTCATTCCTGCTTGCCTGCTCACTGTGGCAGAGCTGCAGAATCGGCACTTGTGTTATACAGTATTTACAGCCCGCTCTAAGCCTGGGCTTCATTCTGAATGCCGATATGATAAATAAGCTGACTGCACTAGGTCTCTTACTGGTGCTCGCTGAAATCACCTTGTGCTGACTAGAACTGACCTTTAGTATGACTAATTCTCTCTCATTTTAGTATCTGAGATTTACTTAAAATTATATTTCTCTCTTACAAATACACTGAGAAGCTAAAGCATCATGACCACCTCCTGATATGCTGTTGGTCCTCTGTGTGCTACCAAAAGGGGGTACCTACATCGGACTGAAAGTTCACTTTAGCACTGGTGATTAAATGGGCAGGGGCAGGGTCTATTTTTTATAGCACTGAAAGAAAGAAAGAAAAAAAAACATTGAAGAAAAAGTATTGAAAACTTATTTTCTGAATAGTTTATTGATTTGGTGATTTATGACTTCAGAGGGTTTTAAAATGACAGCAATATCAGGCTATAATGACTTAAGGATGAGTAATTACTGACAAAAAAAAAAAAAAGATTTTTGTGTGAACTGTCCCTTTATGTCGTTTCCAACCCGTTGGACCTTCGTTCATCTTCAGAACACAAATTAAGTTATTTTTTTATGAAATCCGAGAGCTTTCTGACCCTGCATGTTCAAAGGCCAGAAAGGTAGTAAGGACATTGTTAAAATAGTCCATTTGCCATCAGTTGTTCAACCTCAATTTTAGGAAGCTACAAAAATGGAGGGTCAGAAAGCTCTCAGATTTCATCAAATATTTCTTAACTTGTGTTCTTAAGATGAACAAAGGTCTTACATGGTCAGAACGACATGAGGGTGAGTGATAAATTACAGAATTTTAATTTAACATGTCGAGGTGTTGAGATGGGAGATAGGAGAAAATGGATAAAGTCAAATCATAAAGTCTCTAAATTCCCAATATTTGCTGAAGAAGAACACATTCATTTTCTCCCACTAAAACAGAAATTCATATAGGACTAATTTTTTATTTATTTTTTTGCTCTACATATCACATTTCTCATGAAAAACAATTGACAAAAATGCTGACAGATATTTAATTTTAATTCATTTAGTTTTGACCAGCTCTCCTCACAATCTCTTCAACTCTCACTCCTTTCTAAGCTCTGTGGAAGAAGAGGAAGCCTTGAGCCTAGGAAGCACTGGAAGGACGATAAGGATATCTGGAGTAAAGTGGATTATTCTGTAAATCTTGCCCTCTGAGGACTGTACAGAGAAATGCTGACAACTTTATTTGGACAGCAAAAGAGAGAAGCCATATAAATACAGATTTCTATATTTGCAGAGCACACAAGATCAGTTTCATTCTCCAAATACAACTGGACAAGTCTAATTTATAGTATTAACATATTATGGCATTGCACAATGACATACTGGCTGATATCAGTAGTGAATTGAATATACTGTATACTGAATTTGTATTTGTACAGTGTCACTATGTCAATACTTTTCCATAGGTCAGGGAATCAGGTCATGACATGGATGTTTTTTGTTTATTTATTTATTTATTATTTATTTTTAATATGCTAATATGATTTTAATATGTAAACATTCTTTTACTCTTCCATTTATCCTGTTGATGAGAGTAGCTCAAGCACATGAAGTACATCAGAAATGAAGCTTGTATACTATATCCAGAGTAAAAAGCATCAGTGATTACAAGGGGTTCTGCTTGCTTTTGACACAATGCTTGTGCCTGCTGTAAACAAATGTCAGCCACTAAGAGACTAAGCCACTGTTGCCAACTATTTTCAATTGAAAGTAGCTAAAGCCCAGGGGCCAGTTGAACCAGCTGGGCATATACCCGGTTGTAAGACTAGGCTGTACGTAAAATATAATTTAACTTGTGCATATAATTAATTGCACCATCTATGCATAGTGCTATGTCTGAAATTAAATATTATTCCTAGTCAAAGGTAGGTATAAAGTAAAAAAAATGGTTTGCTCATATATTATTAGTTTTTACAATTCATGTCTGTTAATTATTACTGCAGACGTGAATTTTAGTAATGTTAATAGTCTTTTCATGCAGGATATGCAATATCAATTGCGAAACTCGGTGTAGCTGCTGCCTACAGTAGTTGACCTAACACAAATATTTCTGTATGTAATTATGCAGTGAAATATTATGATCTGGGATTATAAAGAAAAAAAAAAAGAAACTGTACCATTCTTCATCTTGCTTTGTATAAATACCAATAACGTCTTCAAGTCCATTCATTAGGATATTTAGCATGATTTTATTCAGAAATGTAGTAGAAGCTTTCAAATTTTGTCAGTTTTATTACAAAATATTTTTTATAAATTTATTATTTTTTATTATTATATTTTAATTCTTTTATATTATATCCTCATATTTTAGCCGCAGAAATACATGAACAATGTCAAGAAAAGTCTTTACCTCAGGAAAGACATTCATTGTACATAAACTCCATAGTCAGCTAGAAAAAATAAAAAAAAAATAAAAAAAATAAATAAATAAACTCTAGACAGAAAAGTAAATATTTATCATAAAAGCTGGACGTTGCAAAGCCCACCGTAAGACTCTGCACTCAAACCAACAATAAATCAGAAATCCCAACAAAAACAAACATAAATCATTAATAAAATCTTTAACAAATAAGACAATAAAAACTTAACACAATAAAACAATACATATCAAACATCATTCACCAAACCACACGTGTCCCATTAGCACTGTGTAGGGCCAGAAAGCTTCTGATATGCTTAAATATCCTTAACGTGACATTGTCTAACAAAATCACTCACTGAACAGAACAAAAATAAAAAATTAGAATCAGATACATATAAAAATAAAATTTCATAAATAAACAAAAAAAAATAGAAAAGTACAGGTATAAAGTATCAGAAGTAGACATTTATTTATCCTATGTAAACAAAAAACTGAATCCCAAATTAGCCACTCACTGAACAGAACTGATGCAGAGAGAGGTGTGTCTATGCTGTGAAAGCAAAACCTCATGCCCACCCCCACCAAAAAAAGTCATCCCCCTGTGGTTGCCTACTGGAAAAAAATACATAAACCTTACCCTACAAAGTATAAAAACTGTTTATTTACAAACAAGAAAATTTTAATGTAAACCAGTAAATTCAACAACTCACACTGCTTTAAAATCGGGTACCTTGGAATACTGTCAACTACCATAATAATGCTGGTGTTAAAGAGAAAGCCCAAAGAAAGTTCATACTCGCCATTTAGCAGATTTATTTAACACAAAGTCATAAATCATGGTGACACTGATACTTAAACGCGACACCCATTAAGACTCCATATACAGTTAATGGGTAACCAGAATCATAAGTTTACCAAGCAACTTTCAAAATCCATGTAATCAGTCTGAAACACAACATCTAAGAAACCAAAAATCCAGGGTGACAATTACAACTGACTCCGACAATGACAGGCAAAAACCACCAGGTGCAAACAAGGTAAGTGGTGACAGATACAATGTCTGTAAGGCTTGGGAAATTGGGCTGATTAGGTGACAATAAGGGGAAATTGAGACTCATCCAAAAAAAAAAAAAGACACCGTGACATAAAACAGAAAGAAGCATAAAGCCCAAATGTAGTAACAAAAAAACTATTAAAAAACATGATTTTTTAAACAAAATATTGTTCTCGTCACACAGGGAATTCTGGCTTCAACTCAGAAGTTTTTGACTGCTTTATACATTGATTTGTTCTTTTTTTATTTCTAAAAAACAGTAAAATTAACAGGATTTTACTGTAAAATTACATGAAATGTCTGGTTAGATCTTTTACATTTTTCTGTGATAGTACAGGAAAACCTTAACCTATAACACTTTTTTTTTGTAGCGTTTTTACAAAATTGCACTTAAAAATGACACTACTTTTTTGTTAGCAAATCTCGGAAAGTAGCTAAAGTTTGTTCAAAAACTCACTATATGTTGCTAGTCCTTTTTCGTGATGAGTAGTTACATACCATAGGCCCCGTCCCCTGACTTTGTCTGCCGATTTAGAGACTTTTCAGTCTGCAACTTATTAGGTAAATTGGCAACATGATTGGGTATAAAAAGAGTGGCAGCGTCTCTCAGAAGTCAAGATGGGCAGAGGATCACCAGTTCCCCCAATGCTGCGGCGAAAAATAGGGGAGCAATATCAGAAAGGAGTTTCTCAGAGAAAAATTGCAAACAGTTTGAAGTTATCATTATCTACAGTGCATAATATCATCCAAAGATTCAGAGAATCTGCAAAAATCTCAGTGCGTAAGGGTCAAGGAAAACCATACTGGATGCCCGTGATCTTCGGGCCCTTAGACGGCACTGCATCACATACAGGAATGCTACTGTAATGGAAATCACAACATGGGCTCAGGAATACTTCCAGAAAACATTGACGGTGAACACAATCCACCGTGCCATTCGCCGTTGCCGGCTAAAACTATAGGTCAAAAAAGGAGCCATATCTAAACATGATCCAGAAGCCCAGGTGTTTTCTTCTCGGCCAAGGCTCATTTAAAATGGACTGTGGCAAAGTGGAAAACTGTTCTGTGGTGAGACGAATCAAAATTTGAAGTTCTTTTTGGAAAACTGCGATGCCATGTCATCCGGACTAAAGAGGACAAGGACAACCCAAGTTGTTATCAGAGCTCAGTTCAGAAGCCTGCATCTCTGATGGTATGGGATTGCACGAGTGCGTGTGGCATGGGCAGCTTACACATCTGGAAAGGCACCATCAATGCTGAAAGGTATATCCAAGTTCTAGAACAACATATGCTCCCATCCAGACATCCTCTCTTTCAGGGAAGACCTTGCATTTTCCAACATGACAATGCCAGACCACATACTGCGTCAATTACAACATCATGGCTGCATAGAAGAAGGATCCGGGTACTGAAATGGCCAGCCTGCAGTCCGATCTTTCACCCATAGAAAACATTTGGCGCATCATTAAGAGGAAGATGTGACAAAGAAGACCTAAGACAGCTGAACAACTAGAAGCCTGTATTAGACAAGAATGGGACAACATTCCTATTCCTAAACTTGAGCAACTTGTCTCCTCAGTCCCCAGACATTTGCAGACTGTTATAAAAAGAAGACGGGATGCCACACAGTGGTAAACATGGCCTTGTCTCAACTTTTTTGAGATGTTTTGATGCCATGAAATTTAAAATGAACTTATTTTCCCCTTAAAATTATAAATTTTCTCAGTTTAAACATTTGATATGTCATCTACAGTGTGTTGTATTCAGAATAAAATATTGAAATTTGAAACTTCCACATCATTGCATTCTGTTTTGATTCACAATTTGTACAGTGTCCCAACTTTTTTGGAATCGGGTTAGTAAATATTTTTAACCATGGTGAAAATTCAGCATGAGCTCTGTAGATTTCAATAAAATATGATCAATGTTTGGTTAGGGATAGAGATTATGTCTCTGGTCAACTGAATTAAGGAAGTCAAAGAAGGTGAGAGACAATTTCAGAGGGAAGAAGAGGGCAAAGGATTAAACAATAGTATTTGGTGCTTGAAGCATGAGAGGTAAATCAAACTTCTCTAACGCTCTCATAACACATCAACGGTTAGAGGGTTCAAGAGTGCACAGCGGCAAGCCAATGAGGCATAGTGAGAATGTGATGGGTTTGTAATGTTCTGTGACGATTTTTGTCATCACCTGCCACACACTTCACTAGTATATGCTTCAGGACATTCACTGTGGGTTTAGACTTGCCATGAACACAATAATAAGCCAAAGCTTCGCCAGTGGGGGCTGGAGGTGCATTGTAGTGTGCACTTTGTGCTCTACTAGGTTTTGTTAAATGCTACCAGGGACACATAATCTTTAGTGGGGTAAAGTTTACTAAAATCCATTCCGTGGCTGGCTATTAAATTCTCTAATCTTGCCATTTTTCTACCTTACTTTTACCTAAAAATTAACCTTCAAATATTAGTTCACAAAACATTCATAAACGTCAAGTGTTTAAAAATGTAAATTTTATATACAGTGTTACACAATGTTTGTGACTGCAAAAAGAAAAGAAAAGAAAAAACAAACGTAATAGCAGGGAGTTGTAGAGTTCAAGTTCAATTTCAAGTTCAACTGGCACCTCATAATAGGTTATTTTCTTTATTTCTTTTTTACATGTTTTGCAGAGTATTGTAAGAAATTGTCATCTGATAATATTATATGTAACAATAATAATACATATGCTGATCTGGTTATCAGTTAATATTCTGCTGGATCTGTCTGCGGCCTTAGATACTGTAAATCATCAAATTCTTCTGTCCACCCTCTCATCACTGGGCATCACAGGGATTCCACTTTGCTGGTTTGAATCCTGTCTCACTGGTAGGTCTTTCAGGGCGGCTTGGGGGAGGGGAAGTATCCAAAGCACATCAGCTGGTCACTGGGGTTCATCAGGGATCAGTTCTTGGACATTATGGCTGCATCCGAAAACTTAGGCAGGTGACTTGCTGCCTCGCTGCCGTATCAGGCAATGACTTTGCAGGCAGCGTTTTTGCACGAAGGCACCTCACGAAACTGATTTTGGACAGGCTTCTGAGGCAGTGTAACGGTTAAATGATCTACAGCTAAATATAGAGAGCTTTGGTGATAACTAAGTGGATATTTAATTACTGCAATATTAATTTCTCGCTAGAAATTACATCAAAAGTGGAAAACTTTGATCAAAAACAAACATTTACACACAAACTGACCACCGAGCGCAACTTTCAGACGCCATCTTTATTTTTTGGCTAAACTGTCACGGAATAGAACGCACAGGATTGTGGGATATCAAAGGCAGCGAAGGATACATCTATGCTGCCTTCAAAAATCGGCCAGATGAAGGCATCTCAGGAGACAGGAAATGAAGCTAACATTGAATTCGGACGTGCCTTGATGCCTTCCTACCTTGGAATGCATCCTTAGAAGGCAGCATTTTTCAGTTTTCGGATGCAGCCTATATCAGGGGTCACCAGGAGCTTAGCTCCAACTTGCCTCAACACACCTGCCTGGAAGTTTCAAGTATACCTAGTAAGACCTTGGTTAGCTGGTTCAGGTGTGTTCAATTAGGGTTGGAGCTAAACTCTGCAAGATACTGGCCCTCCAGGACCGAATCTGGTGACCCCTGCACTATAGGCACATGGTTACTCATTTCAGGATTATTACAATTATAAATGTCTTTATTTTGACTTGTCATCAATTTACGGCATCTTTGCTGAATAAAAATATATATATTAACAGTGTATAGCATATATTATTAAAAGTTAATAATAAATAGTAAAAAAAGAAAAAAAAAACAGCTCCACTGAATAATTTATTCTTGAATATTTTATTTTGTAGTTGTTTTCCCTTTTATACAATTATTCAGGAAAGAACTAAGAGTAGACACCATGCTGTGCATATACAGCTGCCTATCAGGTGAACAATGTTGAAGCATAAAACCACTAAACGTGGAAGTGCTGTAAATGAGATGTCCTCAGCAAATTAACATTCCCATTGTATATCACTAGACCAACACCTTTAACTCTGTGTAAATATGTTAATGTAAAAAGAAAAACTAGTATGCAGCAAGAAAACAATAACTATAATCATGTCTTGAAAAAAAAAGCATATTAAAGTTTTCTTCTTTCTTAGCTGTGAAATTCAGCTGAAAAGCTGAAACAACTGCATAATGGTAGCTGAAAGCATAATCAAATTATTATTTAATAAACGAGCAAGCAAAGTGTAATTTTATGGAAATCTGCAGATCATTCTGTAGAGTTCTGTGGGCGCAGATTCAGTGTGAGCCTATTCATTACACAGCATAGCGATATGCACTCCAGGAGGTATTGGAACACTAGTTGTCACATTAGACTATGTTCTCTGTCTCATGGCAGCATGCCTAAAACATTGGCATGTCCAGACAACACAAGCAGCCAAATAGCTAGGTTACAATCAGCACTATTAGTTGAGTCCAAATGTGGAACAGAACGAATTGGACATAATGCTGGACATGTGTCAGTCCCTTTAGTGATTAGGGTTATCTCCTCTCTTTTATTTGTCCTCAGTGATTAGGTCCCCCATTACTCTTCAGGCCTATAGCTTGTGCAGCCTCATCTATAATTCACAGTGTGGGCACATCATTTCCTCTAAGACAAGATAGCAATTAATTAGTCTTTTTGTTCTTTAAAGGGACTTACTTTTAAAAGACCATCATGTTTTATTTTTGCTTTAATCACCATGTTTTCTGGTACGCCTTGATATTTTGACATATCAAGACAGAATACTTCCTCTATTCTGCATCTAATTTAAAGTGTACACTTTTTCAGATAAATAAAATTCACCATCCTATTCCAGTCTAATGTGCAGAGACAGCAATAAAGAAGCCATTTGTAGGCTGATTCACCAAAAAAGTGTAAACACTGAGGCTCTGTGGTGCCAAAAACATTCTGTGTTAGACTTCTGTGTAGATCGGGGGTGCCCAACCCTGCTCCTGGCGATCGACTGTCCTGCAAAGTTCAGCTCCAACCCTAATCAAACACACCTGAAGCAACTAATTAAGGTCTTCAGGCTCACTTAAAAATTAAAGGCAGGTGTGTTTGATTAGGGTTGAAGCTAAACAATGCAGGACAGTCGATCACCAGGAGCAGGGTTGGGCACCCCTGGTGTAGATAATACTGTAACATTAAAAAATTATCAGATTTGTACCTATAAAGATATAATTGGTGAGAGATTAAAGTAATTAATGTTTAATTCTAATATATGTGTGTGTGTGCGCGTGTGCATGTGTTGATGTTGTATAAGTATACATGCAGATTTTAGGCTATAGTTTGTTTGTTTTTTTTTTCTGTTCAAATGTAATACTTTATTTATTTATTTATTTATTTATTTATTTATTTATTTAGCTATTCTTAAATTTTTGTCTTTTTTTCCATCCAGGTCTCTCTGGAAATCAAAGTGAATCACAGAAGAAAATAAACACATTTCTCCACTGCATGCCCAAAGTCCTCAAAGTAAATTTTGCTAAGAAGTTACGTGTAGTTAGGACACGATTTAATATTCCCTACAAGGCAGAGCATTTATCGCGACTTACAAAGGCAAGGTCATATTCTGATGGAACAAGAGCTTGTTGATTTTTGAGTGCTTTACAGTTTGCTCACTTTCACACAAAACAGGATTTGCCTCTCTCATTGCATTAAATATGGTGTCCAGCTCGATGCCTGTACTACTGACATAAACTCAAATAGTACTGAGAAATAGATCAAAGCCCCAGCAATCGCTCGTTTGAAGCTGGAAGAGAAGAAAGCAATTAAAATCACCAGTTGTCTTTGCTTTCATTCATGTTTATGCCCTGATTTTAATAACTCTTGCACTTTCACTTTATTTTTACTTGGTGCTTTGTGTGTGTGTGTGTGTGTGTGTGTGTGTGTGTGTGTGTGTGTGTGTGTGTGTGTGTGTGTGTGTGTGTGTGTGTGTGTGTGCGCACGTTTTTGTGACATATCAGGATCAACTTTGTATAATAACATGGGTATGACACAGGTATTACAAGGAGAGGGTGACTTATGAGGACATAACCCATGTCCCCATTTTTTTAAAACGCTTATAAACCATACAGAATGAGTTTTTTTGAGAAAGTAAAAATGCACAAAGTTTCCTGTAAGGGGTAGAGTTAGGTGTAGGGCAATAGCACATACAGTTTGTAAAGTATAAAAACCATTATGCCCATGGAATGTCCCCACAATTCACAAAAAAAAACGTGTGTGTGTGTGTGTGTGTGTGTGTGTGTGTGTGTGTGTGTGTGTGTGTGTGTAAAAGAGAATCACTGTGAGATCTGACATCACTTCCTAGGCTTTGATAAAGATGAATGTTTTGACCACAACTGATCAACTGTTTATCTTCAAGGAATGATTGCTTTATTAATTATTTTTTTAAAACAATTCTTTAAAAAAAAATCTTTCTGGACTGCTACACCTGGGCACAGTTAGGAATAAAAGAGTCTTGGTGAAAATTTAAAATGTAATGTTCAAAAGTCAGTCAGGCTTTTTTTGAATGTATGCTTAAGAGACTCTTAACAGGCTTCCCTAATAAATCCCTCTTAATATTAAATTACACAAAGCAGGTACAGGTGGGATAAAAGAGCTGGTTATTAAGCATGCAGGTAACTTTTTTTTTTTTTTTTTTTTTTTTGCTAGTGGTATTTCACCTGCATTTTATTCACAAACTAATCCAGCTACGTGGACTGTGTTCTTTTAAAGGGATAATTCACCTTAAAATGAAAATTTTGTCATCATTTACTCACCCTTATGTTGTTCCAAACCCTAACACAATACATTGGTTTATCTTTAAAACACAAAGGCAGATATTTTATCTTATCATGTCAGTTAAGTATGTTGCACTCTATGTATGTGCATTGATCAATGTTTGAATGTGAATAAACCAAGCAAAAGCAGAAAAAAAGCTATTTCAACCAAGGAAGACCTAGAATTCAGAACTTTAAAAGAACACTTTTGATTACACTTATTTAATTATACATCTAGAGTATGTGTCTATAAAGCGATGAACAAGTAAATATTGTACTTTATCATTAAAGTGCATGTTGCCACTGTACACACCACACAACTCGAAATATCAGGCAGAATTGTTAAATGAGTTGTCTGGAAAATTTACCCTTTAGCAGGCAGTTATTGCCATGTGTCAGCAGTGTCAACACCTTTATCATGAAGTGTACGAGGAATGAAGTGGAACTCAATCTGCGCCTCAACCCAGCAATTTTATGACACACCTTTGGTGACCTCATCTGAGAGGGTCTTGCACAGTCATTTGGCCATAGACCCAACCACAAAAAAAAGAAATGACATAAAATACACACCACACTACACTACAACCACAACCACAAATCAATAACATCCAGGAACAGTAAAATAGAACAGAAAGTGGAGACAGAGAATGTTGACAAAAACAAGCTGAAGCAAAGTTTTCTGCACTTTGCTAGTTGAAAATGCCAAGCACTGTAAGGGAGTTCAATAGTCACTTAAATAGACCTTTACCTAACTTCAGTGTTCATCGTGGTTAATCAATCTGCTTTGTCTTCACCATATTTTGGCATCCCATAGGTAAGGCAGTTTATTTCTAATCTGGACAAGATAGAATGCTGCATTAAGACAGCATGAACAAATTATGGTTAGCTTGAAGACAATGCTCCAAACCTTAAGCCTTGATTGCCTCCTGACCATCCTTTATTAAGGGGCAATAGCCTTTCGCTTCACCTGTGACAGGCAATAGAATTCTGTTTAGCAACATGGCTTTGTGAGAGAAGGCGGCACTGACAGAGAAAAGTGACCTTTGGTTTTGCTGTGTACATGCATTAAGATTGTCATTAGACCATAAAGCAGCTGTGAGATTTTTCAGATTTAAGTAGTACATCAAGCAGCACTCTTAGCTTTGATTTATTAAAATAATTAAAAACTGTATTCTAAAACTGCATGCTCTGCAATATCTGCAAAAAGTTTCCCTTGCTTTATTACCTGCAGGTCTTTTCAATGTAATTCCCAGGTAGCCCATTTTATTCCAAGACACTATTCGGGAAATTAACCTTTAAATGTGGGTGATGGACTCACTTCATTACAGACTGTATAATGAGAGGTTTGTTGCAGTGCAACTTTTGAGGTATGTCTTAAATGTATTTGTGCAATTTTAGGATGTAGCTGAAGCTGAAGGTAATGATGAGCACCTGGAGGTTTTGGGGTGAGTGAATCTGTGGCTTGTTTGAATTAGCTTTCCATCTATAACAGTGAATACACATATAAATGCACAGCTAAACATAAAGGTGATAATTACCACTATTTGTCATATTTGTTTACTAGAATGACTGCTGGTTGAATTCACCAGTCAGCATGGGAAAAAATGTGTTTGCTTCATAACTGGAAGATACAAATCCTTGGTAAGAAGCAAATGATAATTTATGCCAGAAAGCCTGTCCAGCTTCTTGAAATGTTGAAAGTCTTTGTTCTTTGCTCACACATACTTTATTCCCAAGTATCTTTTGTTCCCTTCCACTCATCTTATCTGAGCCAAAGTTTCAGGAACTTTTATTACAGAAACTGGGGCAGGTAAACTTACATTGTCCTGTCGCTTAGCTCTCTTTATATAGCATCAGCCTTGCTGAGAATATAGATCAGGTTGCAGTGAAGTGTTCGCAGTGGCCTTCTGTCCTTGAGAGGCTGTTACAGAGATATCCTTAAACAAATTCCTAGAAATTAACATCCAGCAGGAAAGATTTAAGGCCTATTGTTCACTTTTGCAAGTTTACTACTAAAGTAATTAATCTCCACAGCAAAGAATAAAAACATATAACCTTCAGTTAACAAAAATTAATTACAATGTCGATTATTTGTTAATTATTACTGATGGGGGATTCACATTTTTTTCTTCAAAAAGTAATGAAGATTTGCAAAAAGACTCAAAAGATTATAGCATTGTCAGCCCTTTCACACCAAAAGTGAATATTACATGCAAACACTAGAAAGGGTGACAATTTATAATGTTTAATTCAATAATATTAGTTAATGAATCAGGTATGACTAATGTAATTTTAAATCCAATCTTAATTTATAAATATACTTCAGTTTGTTCAGATTATGTTCATGTTTGTTTGTTAACTTAACAAATGCGTGCAGTATATTGTCAACTGTTATTTTCCTAGCTATACTGCATCAATTGCTTTTGTTTTCTATTTTCAAGACAATTGTAACAATTATTATTATTATACATATTACGTATTTTCTACATATATAATAATAAAAAAACGTCATTAGAAGAAAAAGAACATTAGAAAACATTTAATAAAAAATAATTAATTTAAATATGCACTGTTTAGCTATTGAGGAATTAAGTATCATGGCCATGATGGTTTTACCAGGTTTAAGACTTTCCACATAGTCAAAAAACATTAACTAATAATGACATACAAAACATTATTATAATGTATTACTACAGTTATATATTCAGTCACTTTATTTTAAGGTCCAGTTCTCGTCCAGTTCTTGACTTTTGCTTTAATAAACGCATTTATTACTTATTAATAGTTAGTAAGGTAGTTGTTAAGTTTAGTCATTAGGTAAGATTAGGGATGGTCATCCAGAATATGTGCTTTGTAAGCAATAATAAACAGACAATATGTTATTAAAGGGGTCATATGATGCAATTTCAGTTTTTTCTTTCTCTTTGGAGTGTTACAAGCTCTTGATGCATAAAGAAGATCTGTAAAGTTGCAAAGAATAAAGTCTCAAATCCAAAGAGATATTATTTATAAAAGTTAAGAGTCAACAACACCCCCTAAAACTGCTCTTTCTAACATGCCCCCACATGTCTACATCACTATGTGGGAAGATTTGCATAACGCCGCCCAAAAGTTCACGCAAAGAAAGGCGGCGTAACTTTTATTCTCTCTGTTGCCACTGCTGCCATGTTGTGGAGTCGCTGTGTGGTTCAATGTGAAAGTGAAACTACTTTGTTTGGCCTTCCAAAAGAGGACACAACTAGAAATCATGGTTAAATTGTATATTTCAGCACTGTTCCAGAACAGTCCAACCCAAATATTCAGATGTGTGCTGCGCATTTTATGGATGATGAGGACTGTTTCCTGAACCAGTAGCTTGCAATGTGTCTGTGGCACAACGGCTGTTTCTATAAAGTTGGGCAATTCAAAATTTGCAAGGACAGTCTGGCGCTTCTGACTCACAGCCTGTAAGTACATTTTTTTATATTTAAATAATTTGCCAATGATGATTCAAACGCGAGTTCTGAGCAGTAGGCTTGTTGTTTCTCAGATCACAAATGCAGACATGGTGTTATGTTTATGCAGCGCGATACGCAACGTTAAGCGTAAAAAGACAGTATAGGTCATTATAATCAGCAATTATTTCCCCACTGGATGCAAAAAATACCTCGTTTGTAATGTGTTTTATTAGTTTTATCTCATCTAGTGATGTCCGGATCTCAAACGAAACTTTCTATTTAACCGGATCTTCTTAGTGAATCGGTCGAAACAGTTCACCAAATCAAACTGAATCGTTTGAAACAGTTCGCGTCTCATGTATGCACTAATCCACAAATTACTTAAATTATTCAATGTTTATAAACGTGCCTTACACTCCCTCTGATGCGAAATAAACCAATATCCCGAGTTATTCAGTTACTCCTAACAGTACGTTGACTGAACTGCTAAAAGAGAACCGATGATGGGATGTGCACGAGCAGAGCAGCTGGCCTGGGAGATGGCATAGTATGTTAAGAGGCGTAACATTTCCGTCAAATGCTTGAGGCGTTTGGCCAATCACAACACACTGGATAGCTGGCTAATCAGAGCACACCTCGCTTTTTCAGAATGATGAGCTTTGTAAAAATCATTATGTTTCAGAAAGGCGGGGCATAGATAAAAAACAACAATGAACATCATAAACAAAATACATTACACCAAATACACCAAATAACATTCTTTTACCTTAAACCGCATAAACACATTGCATTACACCAAATACACCAAATAATATTATTTTTAGCAGCATCATATGACCCCTTTAATAGGCATGCTAATAAGCAATAATCTATTCACACTGGGGACAAATATTTACTGAAGAAAAAAAAAGACTTATAACAACATTCAATGCCTGTCATGAAAGTCAATGCGTCAGCAGTCAACAAATCTCTAAAATAGGATTCGAAGTGGACCAGACTTTATCTTGCAATTCAGAAGTCTGGCTGTAAGGGTTTTTTGGTAAGACATTATAGATGTAAATTTAACATAAATGACACCAAGACTCCAACGCTCAGTTTAGATCATTACTATTTTATTTTCTCTGCCACATCTTCTGATCCATATTTACGGAATCTGTATTAACCTTGTGGATGAAAAACATATATGGATGAGGGAAATGTAATCTGTTCATGCTGGAGTTTGTTTCCGAAGAGAGTTACGGATCTGCTCTAATTCACCTCTGCATAATATCATGATCTGTTGATTAACACTCCCTTGAGCCTGAACTAACTCCACAAACAGGGAACGAAGCTTATGTTGCAGATTGGCACAAGGTCATTCCACCCCTGGTTACTGAAAATGTAAGAGGGCCCCCTTGCGCAACACTGAGGTCTCATTTGCCGGCTGCATTATCTCCGTGTTAAAATCCCTTGCCTAGTTAGCATTTGCGATGATGGATGGCATTGCACTAACCGAGCCTACATCCTTCTCACAGAACATCCAAGAACCTCGAAGTCTGATGATAGATTACTATTGCTTTATCTTGTACTGATTATTCTTGCCCGTGACATGAAGAGAGGCTGAGATTGGTAAGTGGTCTAGAGTCGTATTACGGGTACAAATGGCTTTATTATGCAAGGCTAGTTGTTTGTCATTGTTTGTAGTGTTGGCTGCGTTCAGCTGTACGCGTTTAGGTTTTTCACTCACTTTAAAATGAAATGTATTGGACATCATTGCTCTTGATAAAGAATGAGAGACGTATTCTCATTGTGCTTCCTTATGAGCATCGACTTTTCTTCTTTTCAGGACGAAATGGCAAAGTGTTGAAAATGTTTACTATAATATGTGTCAAAGCTGCACAGACAGAGTGGGCGTTTGATTACTCTATCAATAATTTATTTAAAAAAACCTTCATTCTTGGTGCATTGCCTGAAGCCTGATAGTTTTATTGATTAAAAACTATACGCATGCACAGCTAATGTTGCACTTTTTTGTGGCCAGTATATGCATTTATAATTTAAACAAGTGTCACAATTAATATAATATGAGAAATTAAAAAAAAAAAAAAAAAAAATCAAAACAACTAAAACTCTAGAGTTCATGATTTTGTTTGATCTATCTATTCAGGCTCACATTTTTCTTATGAAAGAAATATGCAAATACACTAGCAGTCAAAATTATATATATATAAATTTACTCTATTTTTGTTTAAATAGATGCAGCCTATTTGTTCAAATATATAAAAATCAATCAGCCTATCTATCTATCTATCTATCTATCTATCTATCTATCTATCTATCTATCTATCTATCTATCTATCTATCCATCCATCCATCCATCCATCCACCCATCCATCCATCAAACATGATTGTTATGTATATGAAAATAGGTTACATAAAGTTTCCACTTTTATCCTTTTTATCACTTTTGTCCGCTTGATCCTATTCCATCTCCTTCAAGCCATTTCTAATGCAGTTGTACCTGAACTCACTCACATCATTAACATATCCCTCCACACTGGTGTTTTTCCCCTCAACATTTAGACAGGCTCCACTACTTAAGATACCCACCCTCAACCCAACTCTTTTAGAGAACTAGAGACCAGTTTCCCTTCAACCTTTCATTGCAAAAACACTCAAATGAGCTGTGTTCAACCAAGTCTCTGCCTTTCTCACACAGAACAACCTCCTTGATAGAAACCACTCTGGCTTCAGGAGTGGACATTCAACTGAGACTGCCTTGCTTTCAGTTATTGAAGCCCTAGGACTGGCAAGAGCAGAATCCAAATCTTCAATACCACTGCTATGCTGCGACAGCTTGTCTAACAGACATTTTGTGGATGAAGGACCATCACCTTCAACTCAACCTTGCCAAGACAATTTCACCATCCAGTTAGGCACATCAACCCAAGACAGAACTGCTTGTGGTTCCAGAAAACCCATGGTTTCATCACAATTTCACCATCAAGTTAGGCACATCAACCATAACTCCTTCAAAAACAGCCAGAAACCTTGGACTTATGATTGATGATCAGCTAACTTTCTCAGACCACATTGCTAAAACTGTCCAGTCCTGCAGATTTGCTTTATTCAACATCAAGAAGATCAGGCCATTTCTTTCGGAACATGCTGCACAACTCCTTGTTCAAGCTCTTGTTCTGTTCAGGCTGGACTATTGCAATGGTCTCTTGGCAGGTCTTCCAGACAGTTCTATCAAACCTTTACAATTTATCCAGAATGCAGCAGCAAGATTAATTTTTAATGAACCGAAATGAATACACGTCACACCTCTGTTTATCAATTTGCACTGGCTACCAATAGCTGCTCGCATAAAATTCAAGGCATTGATGTTTGCCTACAAAACCACTACTGGCTCTGCACCCCTTTACCTAAACTCATTACTTCAGACTTATGTGCCCTCTAGAAGCTTGCATTCTGCAAGTGATTGTCGCTTGATTGTGCCATCCCAAGGAAGCACAAAGTCACTTTTAAATCAAATGTTCCCTCCTGGTGGAATGACCTGCCCAACTCAATCTGAGTCATTAGCCATCTTCAAAAATCTAAAAAAAACACATCCCATCTCAATCTTAACCTCAAACTCTAACACTAACAATCACAATTCTAATACTAAAAATAAAAATCTCACTAGCTTTCTAATCTTTTTGTATTCTATCTGATTTCTTTTCATTTATTATACAATTAACAAAAGCAAAAAAAAGACCTCTAACACTAGCTTGCTCTATTCTTTTTCTATTCTATCTGTTTTCTTTTTATTTATTATATTATTTAAAAGTCCTTGCTACTTGTACTGCGTTTAAGCTAACTGAGACTTGTTATAACACTTGTATATCATTGCTCTTTTGTTGATTTTGATTACTTCCATTGTCCTCATTTGTAAGTCGCTTTGGATAAAAGCGTCTGCTAAATGACTAAATGTAAATGTATCCTGTCATGCAAATTCCCACACATACTTGTAATTGGCAAATCTTTATACAGTAGCTACATTTTCGGTCTAAAACCATCTTCGTGTTTGTTCCCCATATATGCCATAAAAGGTCCTTGCCTGAAATATTGCTAATAAAGGTTTGCAAGCTTCAGCAGCACTTTTTTTTTATTATTATTGCACATTATAACCCAAGGCTCTTGTTATTTTATGAGTGTTTTTTTTACATGCAGCTTAGATAACAATTCCTCTGGGAAACATGCTATAGAGATTAACAACAACTTATGTGCTACTAAAGTTCCGCTCGCTGCTTCTGCATACCCAACACATGGCCACTGTTTCAGGACATGATTTTATGAAGCAACATAGGTGGGTTATGTGATTACTGAGTCATAATTAACAGAATGGATCTAAAAAGTTGTCATAAAACTATTACATTTCACTGTAGTAAGCAAACAAAATGGTTAGCAAGTCCACAGGCTGAGACATTTGAATACACAGGTAAACGTATCTACTGGGGATTAATGGTAAAGCAAGATTTAAATTCAGTCTCAAATAGGCTTTTTATGCACACATTAGATTTAATGTTTTACAAACATCAGACTATTGGAACCATCTGGTTTTACAACTGCAGTGTCACTAACATCACGCTTTCAATTTTTAGAGGGACGGTTGAGGTAAATGCAGCTGTGACTGTAATATCTGTTCTAGCTTTTACAATGATAGCACGCCATTCATATATCTCTCTGGAGTCATTTTAAAAGAGTACATTGTGTCAGAAAGTAGTTTCAATGCAAATGGGGCCTCAGTGAGATGAATAGCACAGATGCAGGTATCAGACGCGTCACTGTGATTGTCACATAGTGTAGCTAAAGATTGCCATCCTGTCTGAGTCATATAAAAAATATCCACGGCCTTACAATCTAGCAAAACTTTATCTGCTGAAAACCCAAGACTGCTGAATGTCTACTTCTTTTTTTCACCCACTGCCAGACCTTTATGCATAGCCATTGTTAACATCCCAGTTCATGATGCAAATTCACAGTGGAGCTGCTAGCATGTATTTCATCTTTACAATTGCAGGTATTCACTTTGTCGCTGTAAATTATAGCGTATCGAGCACTAGAAGGAGAACAGGAGGAAAGAGAGGGAAGAAAGGGAATTCAGTGTGTGTTTGAATGTGAGTTACGGTTGTTTTGTAGTAGTAGCTTAGAGGAATCCCCAGCAACCAAGCTTCTTGTTTCTCTCATCTACCAAAAATGAAGACTGACACATTTTTTGTTCTGATAAGACCAGGTTTTTCAAGTATGTCAACGCAACCTCATAAAAATTCATAAGTTTTGATGTAAAGATTGGTTCTAGAATATGCATTATTAACATATTGACAGAATCTGAACAACACATGAAAAACTTGTAGAGATATACAAATGTTTAAAACCCATTTTAAGTCATAGAATATTGACATTAACAAGTAGACTTCATAGAATTTAATCAATATGATTTTTGTTTGTCTGTTTGTTTAAATTAATCCCATTTATTTAGCCTATTTACATAATTTGACATAAGTTTCATTATGTAGGATTGTTTGGATCATTTCCATCATTTACCCAAGCCAAAACGTATTTATTACTTAACTACTTAATGTATTACTTAACTACTTTATTTGCTGCAGGACAGCTGCAGCTAGAAAAATTACAAATTCAACTAATTTTATATATTTATTTCTTTGTTATATTCCAAACCTTCTAAAACCATAATGTAACTCTTTATGTATAAGAATAATCATCTTCATCCACTGTTACAATCAAATGCTGCACTCATTTAAATGTACAATACAAAAATTTAAAGTTATTTAATATATAATAATTTAAATCATATTAAAATGTATTAAATTAAATTTCTTAAAATCCATTTATAGAAATTAATGTTATTTAATATATGAAGTTCTCTCACACTCACTCGGGGGAGGATCGAGGAAACTCGGAGATGGAGGGGAATTTACGATGACGCATCTTTATTTCTTTACATGGAACATTTGACAGAATATCCTTTAAATACCAGACATAACAATGGAGTAAATTAAACACACCTGAAATCAAATCAAACACAGGTGGAAACTTATGAACTCAATGAAATAATCAGGACAGGAAACACCAAAAACAAGAGCTAAACACTGGGAAACAGGGAGCACATGGGGAACAAAACACAACACAAGCCTGACATGACGCCCCCCTCCGGAAGGAAACAAACATCAAAGGGGTGGGAGGGTGGCCATGGTGGATCAGGAGACTTGGGAGGCCATGGCGGATCTGCCTCACAGGCCGTGGCCCCAGCCCCCGCCCTGGCCTGTATGGCTGGAGCCATACTACCCCCCTGCCAAAAATACTTGGGGAAGCTTACAGGGCTTAAATGGAGGTCTGGCACTCTCACTGGGTTTAAAGGGGGATCAGGAGCCCTCCCTGGGCCTAATGGGGGATCAGGAGTCCTCCCTGGGCTTAACGGGGGATCAGGAGCCCTCCCTGGGCTTAACTGAGGGTCAGAGAATCACTTACGAGGTGCTGGCACTGGAGGGCACTCTGGAGGTGCAGGTGAACCAAAGCGCTCTGTGGTTGGAGCCGACACTGAAGCGAGCTCTGGGGCTGGAGCCCACTGCCTTCTCTTCCTTAGCTTCCTCTGCTGGTTCGGGGTAAAAGGCGAGGTTGGCGGACTAGAGTGCTAAAGGGTAGGTGGGCTTGCCACATGAACGGCCGGCGGGTAGGACAACGGCACGGCCGGCACATTTCTCTGTTGAGAGGCCGGCCATCTTGACTTCCAAGCAGCCAGCGCTACTTGGCTGAGGACCATGGTGGCGCTTCAGATAACAGCGGGGAATTTGGGGTTAGGCAGGTGGTAGAGGCCATTGGGGAGGTATGTGGAGGTTCCCGGCATGGGATGAGCTGGGGAGACGCAGCGGATTCCTGTGGGAGTTGGATGACAAGGCTTGAGAAGTTTCTTTACTTACTCGACTTCCAAATCAGAACCATTTAAGAACAACACAAGATTAATCAGCTCGATCAAAGGAAAATCACCAGGAAGAGGAAGATCGCAGCAGATTATCTCGTCATCCAACCCCAGCAGGAAGCACGCACCTAGAGTGGCATCGTCCCAGCTCACCCGATTAGAGAGCCAGAGGAAACCCTCCACATATTGCTTCAACCTCAGACCGCCCTGCCTCAAAACCCACAGCGCGTCCTCAGAGACAGAAGGGAATTTACGATGACGCATCTTTATTTCTTTACATGGAATGAGGAAAATACACTAGGGAAACAGGTAACGATGCTCAAAAAAAAAAAAAAAAAAAAAACATTTGACAGACTATCCTTTAAATACCAGACATAACAAGGGAGTAAATTAAACGCACCTGAAATCAAATCAAACACAGGTGGAAACTAATGAACTCAATGAAATAATCAGGACAGGAAATACCAAAAACAACTGCTAAACACTGGGACACAGGGAGCACATGGGGAACAAAACACAACACAACCTTGACAAGTTCTTTATTAATTTAATAGGTCCTTGCTGAATAAAAAAATAAATATTAATAAAGAATGGTAGTGAATATAATTGTAAAATGCACCAACAGAAATTAATTTATATTGCAATTAGTTATAAATTCATAAGAGATCATGGTGCATATGAAGATATGACAATGCTTCTATTCTGAAGCAGTACTGCTAAGCATTTAGTACTCTTGCAAATATCTGTCCAACCACAATTTAAATACATTCAAGGTAAAATGGCTCAATTAATGTCAAAATAAGCTCAGTTGTTAATAACAGACAGCTGGTGCATTATTAAAGTTTGCGGATGGACTGTGCATATGAGTGTTGGTTTAATATTAACATCCTGCCTTATTGTCAAGGGCAATATTTCTGTAATTACAGTAGAGTGGCAGCAAATATCTTGTTTAAAGTTACTGGCTGTTCTAGAGCATATTGTTCAGTGCTTGAGGTATCCACAAGGGGAAAAATGCAAAGATGTGACCTTGGAATGGAACCCTAAGAGATCTACATTTCCTCATGTATTGCACAGCTAATGCAACTAAATTAGCTCATCTCATAGCAAATACATAAAAGGGGTGTTGATTACCGCTGAAATTAGATTGGTTCGGAAGGGGTGGGGGTTGCGATCACTTATTGGAAGTGAAAGATGTTGGGTTTCCTTATTAGTGATCATGGTGGCAGTGGAAGCAATGCATTACCCTCCGAAGGATTTTAATTTTCACATTCATCCTGTCTGGATAAGTGACAGAGCTGTTGGGAGTCAGCGTGTGTGTGTGCGTGTGTGTGTGTGTGTGTGTGTGTGAGTGAGTGAGTGTTGAAGGGGGATGGGTGCGCTTTGAGCGGTGTGATATATAAAACAATCGCTTCATTATTCTGTTATTATCTTAGGCCATGGAAATATATGCATGTGTATGTGTGAGTGAAGAGATACAGTAATGGTGTCTGCTTCCAAAGCCTAGCCTGACATTTCGATATCCGAGGCAGAGAGGGAAGCTGATAACTAGGCATTATGATGCGTGTGTTAGGCTTGAGCTGAAATCCTCCTGTAACACCACCGTATGAGAGACACAGGCGCTATGACAACAAGCCTGATAGAGCAGCCACTAAACCTTTTTGTCTTTTTATGGTGAATTTTATTGCAATGAATACAAATCACAGTGGGCCCTGAGTACAGCAGAGACAAGAATACAAATCTAACATGAACAAAAGGTAACTTTGCAAAGTGTGTAATCAAAATGAAAGTCATTCTAAAGATTCAAATATGAACCCACATTACTTTTAATCTGAAGCTAAATGTCAACTATAGCTGCAACAAGAGTGTCTTTGAGCATGTGGTAAATGTGTAGCTATACAATTTCTCTGTCCTGAACTTTAGAATGGAAGCAAAAATCTGTAAAACAGCGTCTATTGTTCTTTCTAGTAAGAACATTTTGTACAGAGAGAACCTTCTCAGCAAAACACTGCAGTACACTGGCGGGAAAGGGGTTTGGTGGTGGTGCTGGTTGGGGGGTGTGGGGGTAATCTAAAAATGGTAACATCTAAATTAGCTGGATTTATTCAAGTCAAAAATACCATGTAATATCGCCAATACAACCAAAACATATTTTATTCCACCAAAAATACTTTATAAGGGTTAAATTACATACAACCAAAATATATTTTATTCCACCAAAACTACTTTATAAGGGTTAAATTTCATAGAAGTATCTTTAAATTTAATTAAATTTAATTAAAGTATTAAATTAAATTACATTATATAAAAGTATAATGTGCAACAAAAGACATTTCACAAAGTACATTTAATGAAAGTGCAAAGAGACCAGGGGTTTCTCGTATGACATAACTCTCTGCTAAACTACCATTTCATGATGCAGTATTGGAAAAACTAGCTGATCAAGACTATTTCCCAAAAATGCAGGAAATTTGTCACATATATTGTTTGAACCATATTGGGTAGAACTGTTGTTAATAACATCAATCATGTGGTGGAGTGATAACTTTTGCAAATTAGTCAGTTTGAGATCAAATTAATGTAAGATTATTGCTGTAAGTAACAAACATGGCATTTGAGTACTGCTTCATTCTTTTGTTTTTTGCCAGTATCCTTATATCCTTATCACGCTGGGGTTGCCCTGTTGTTACAGAGCACATACTGTACACACATATGTTTTTGTTTGTTTGTTTTTTGGTACTATCAAACCATGTTTCAGAAGGAAACCCTGAGACTACCACAAATTTGATAAAATAAACAAGCCATAGACTTGTAAGTTTAGCATCACCATCTAACATTCTGTGAGTCAGGGGGCAAAATGATGTTTGGATCAAGGTTGATCTAGTGGAGAAAAAGAATGGGACAATGTATTTATATTCATTGATTTTACTCTTGACAATCTTTGGGTTTTACACATGTGGCAACAATCAGTGTCAAAATGCAGGAGCACTTTGTTTTCTTTATCTCCCGACTCTAATGCTATGTATTCACATTAGTTTGTTTTTGTGAATCACAACCCTATTTACTTACAGGTCACTCTTGAATTACCCTGGCCCTAAAACAGTTCAAAGTAGTAAAATGATCAAAAGCAAGTCCTTTTCTGTTCTTGCAGCAACTGTAAATAACACACAAGCCATAGTGACAGTTATGAAACTGAAAATCAGAAATGACAACTTCCATGCCAAAGGAAAACATAATGATTTTAATGTGAAAAACACCCTTTTATTGTAAAATAACATTTTATTTTCGCTTTGCATCTGCATTAGAAGTTTCTTCATATCAGTGTGTTTAAGATGTTTCAGTCTTGCTATATTTTCTGTTACTGGTTAAGGATGTCTTGAAATCATTATCCATCATTGTGTGTCCGTGTGTGTGAAGAGGTTTAATGGATCTAGGAAATCATTTTGTTCTCACAGAAGAAAATCAGAAGAAAAGAAAAAAATGCTTTTGTCCTGTCTTCCCCTTCATTACCACAGTTATAACATCATATTTCCTTCAGACTCATTTGATGACTGGTCAAACTGAGCTAGAAGACTAGTGTTTCCAGAATACTCACACCATTTGCTCTCCCTCATTGTATTTCAAACCAGTAAAAGTGGATTTTTGAAGAACATTATGGCCAATCTTTACTATACAATGACAACAATGACAAGACAAAAAACACCATATAAGCATCAAGTGGTCTATAACAATATGATCTCAAGAGTGCTTGTATGTACTTTTACATAAAGTGTCATAATTTTGACAATGTACTTACATTTGCATAGATAGAAACATACAATATTGACATATTTAAATAATCGAAAACGTCTAGATCCCCAAGGGAATGAGACGCTGCATCAAAACGCTTTGGGAATGCCTTCAGCATGACCACAATCTGAATCACGTGTGTAGTCAGTCCAAAGGATGGGTGAGACATCAGGGGTGGGGTGATGTACAGACCAGGGAGCTTAAAAGCATGTGTGTTGGATACAGCAGCAGCTTCTGGTGGAATAAAGGAAGCGCTTGCAGGGATGCTAGAAGTATGGCAATGTGACACAGCATCTCGTTCCCTCAGGGAACTAGGGTTACATATGTAACCTAGAGACATTTCCCTTCAGGAACTCGAACTGCGTCAAATGCTTTGGGAATGAGTATGCCCATGCGGCCAGACTTGCAAGTCCCTGCCTAGTGAGGAAGAGCACAGCTAAGACAAGAGAAAAAGGAGCCAGGAATGGTGCAAAATGCAGGTATAGAATCTGACAAGTAAATGGAGTGGACATCCCACAGCGTCCTGAAGGTCATCTTCTGGAGGAGTGAGCTTTGACCCCCAAGGGAGAGGGGAGATCAGTGGACTCAAGGCTATGGATAAGCATCCTGATCCACCACTTAACATAAGCTTCTCCTGGCCGGAAGCTTCAGCCTCAGCGGACCGTGGAGGAAAAATTTAACTAGTGGGTCTCTCCAAAAAGACAGACCACTGAGAGGGGCGTGGTAAGCAACTAGGGCTGCCACGAAAACCTTCAAGATGGAGTGGGATAACCCTGCGGAGAACCGTACCTGCAAGAACTCCAGCACTGAACCAACTGGGCAGTTAACTGTGTCAAGCTGGCAGTTGCAGCATCAAGAAGGCATCTAGAGCCTACCACTCACAGATGCTGTCCTAGCAGAGCTCTGGTCTCAATAACTCTCTGTAGTGAGAAGAGCTCCTGGAGTGGAGGCCTCAGCATGACAACTCTCCAACGAGGCTTTAAAACCTCTCCGTAGCAAAAGGAGACCTAACAAATTTCACATTGACCAAAAAGAGGGCCCACATAAGGATCTGGTGTGCCAGCCTGTAAAGGGGGCGTGAACACAGACCTCTCTGGTTGTTGATGTAAGAAACCACCGCTGTGTTGTCGGTACACCCAACACACAGTGACCTCTTAGTCTGGGAGGAAGTGTTTCAATGCTAGAAATATGACAAGCATCTCCAGGCAGTAGAAATGCAAAATGGTGAAATGGTGGCCGCTCTACAGACTGCAGGCTGGGAGGCCACTAATGACTGCACCCAACCGGTGAGGGAGGCATCCTTCGTTACCATACGCGATGACAAGGAGTCCCCAACACTGTACCGTGGAACAAGAACCAAGACTTTCTCCACATGTCTAAGGCACGAAAGCATCGCCGCGTGGCCTTGATCATGTGAAGTGGGTTGCCCCACTGTAGGAGTCTCATGAACTGCAGGCCAAAATGTTTCCCAATGGATGCAGCTGCCGTCAGACCCAGCAGTTTCTTAAACTGCTGGACAGTGTGTGACAGGGCTTCTCTCACTCCCGCGACTGCTATGAGGAACGACTCGATCCTAGCAGAGACAAAAGTGCCTGCATTGTGGTCGAATCCCACACCATGCCCAGATAAGTGGTTCTCTGTAATGGAGAAAGCAAACTTTTCTTGGCATTCAGTCTTAACCCCAGCTCTTTCATATCTCGATGCCGAACCACCGTCTGCTCCAATTGAGCCAATATCAACCAATTGTTGATATAATTCAATATGCAAATGCTCTGGAGTCGCAGTGGAGCCAGAGCAGCATCCACATACTTGAAGAAAGTGCGGGGTGATGAATGGCCACGAAAGGAAGAACCCGGTATTGGTAAGCTTCACCCCCAAAGTGAACCTCAGGAATTTCCCGTGTTGAGGAAGGATGGTAAGCATGCGTCTTCAGATCCATTGTGCGAACCAGTCCTCGGACCTGATCTGAGACACGACCTGATCTAAAATAGGATGCAATCACCCCTGCAGAGAATCAAGCCTGCAGGAACTCCAGCATGGAACCGACCGGGCAGTGAACTGGGTCGAGCTGGCGATCTCTGCACCAACAAGTGAAAAGTTTCCACTTGAGGGTGTACATCCATCCTTCATTGGAACAATGAAGTACCGCCATCTCTGCTCGAGGAGTCACCAACTTGATGGCCTCCTTCCTTAGGAGAGTGTTTACTTGCTGTTCCATTACCAGAGCCTGCAGTCTGCAGGACCCATTTTGAGACATTTGGCAGAAGTATCCATGCTGCCAGAAAGTCTACTAAGGGAATCACTCTCTTGAGACTGACCTCTGGTGTACTTAGAGTGGCTAGGTCATTGCCCTGAAGCAGAGATCCGGCAGGGGATAACTGATATAGCTGCTCAAGGTTCAAGGTATCTTTATTAGTACCCGAAGGTAAATTTGTTGTGCAGACAAGAGATTCAGCAATCCATCCTAAAGACAATCCATAAGACATACAATACTATAAATAGTATTGCGCCTACTCATCACGGGCTGAGCGGCCACACCTGCGTCCCATCAGCCGCTGCTTATTTAAACCCCGCAAGCGGGCACAGAGGTGAGAGATGTCTCCACAAGAGCCGGCTAACTTTGTCTTTTCCTCTGCCTCTAGACAGCAGCGTGTGACCGCCAGCCCCACCGCCACAGGAGAGCACGGACCCACACTGCACTAGCAGCACCTCACAGACAAGACGCCGAGCACCGAGCACCGAACACCCAAACCACCTCACCGCACCAATGGTTCTTTTAATAAAACCCACCCTTCGGGGAACTTACCCTCATCCTCGTGTCGTGTCCTACTTCACCCCGCCACAGAGGCAAAACAGAAAATGTCCCTTTTTACATAGCATCTGACAGCTCTTTTCAAAAGTCAATTTAGAATCTATGACTGTCCCGAGATATTTGCAGCTTTCTACACAATCCACCACCTGGTCTTTAATGATCATAGTGTCATAACGTAAAGCACAAGTTCTAAAATCTATAATCATGTCATTTGTTTGAGTTATATTTAACTACAAATAAGATTAATCACACCAGGTGACAAACTCCTCAATAATAGGACCGTGTCCATACTCATTATTGTGTAGCAAACTCACAATAACTGTGTCATCAGCAAATTTCAATATAGTCATATTTGCATGCTTACTTTGGCACATATTAGTATACAAAATATAAAATAAAGGTGAAAGAACACAACCCTGGGGTGAACCAGTGGACGGACATAATGGATCTGATAAAATACCATTTACTTTCACCCTCTGTGTTCTATTTGTCAAGAAATCCAGTATCCAACCCACCAAACTGTTGCTCAGCTTAAAATGCTCTATCAATCTCATAGCTAAAATGTGGGGTTGGATAGTATTAAAAGCTGAGAAAAAAAAAACAGTTTAGCATGAGTATTTCTCCCTTCTAGATGCTTAAACAAATGTTTAAGTAATGTAATTGTAGCGTCCTCAACTCCTCTATGTGCTCTATAGGCAAACTGCATAGGGTCAAGAGCTTGCTCAGTTTGCCTTACAATCTCTGTCTTCACAAGCTTTTCAAATGATTTCATTACAAGAGAAGTGAGGGCAATTGGCCTGAGGTCATTTAAAGCCTTGGGACTATTATTTTTTGGAGCCGGAATAATAACAGCCCGCTTCCACAAGTTAGGTATATTGTTGGGATAAAGACATATTAAAAATATCATAAAAGATACAACTTAATTGCTTTGCACAATATTTCAGTAATTTGCCACATATATTGTCTGGACCAGGACTCTTGTTTAACTTTAAACAAAGAAAAGATTTTTCAAATGCTCCTTGCTCTAGGACGAGATGATGATTATCTTTAAATTTACATCTCAATTCCTCAACTTCATTCTTAAAATCAAACTTATCAAATCTCAAATAAAATTATTTAGTCCACTGGCAAATTCACTATATGACCTGAAACCATCCATGGCAATATCAGTTCAATTCACACCCAAAAACACACATACCATAGCAGGGATAGGCAACTCCGGTCCTGGAGGGCCACTATCCTGCAGAGTTTAGCTTCAGCCCTCATAAAAACTCACCTGCCTGTATCTATCTAGTAATCCCAAAAACACTGATTGCCTTGTTCAGGTGTGTTTAATTAGGGTTGGAGCTAAACTCTGCAGGACAGTGGCCCTCCAGGACCGAAATTGCCTATCCCTGTACTATAGTTTTCATACCAGACCATGCTGAAGCAATATTCTTCTCGGCCAGTTTATTCTCTACTTTAGTTTTATACCTTTGTTTAACTTTTGGGATTTCCACTTTAACAAATGTTTAACCTCCTTTATTGCTGCTTCTCTTTCTGAGGTCTCTCCTTGACTGTAGGACAGCTTCTTCTTCTGTAAACTACTCTTAACTGCTTTTTTGACATCCAAGGTTTATTATTAGGGTAGACCTTATTAGATCTTTTTAGTAGTAATAATCATGCTCTCACAAAAAGTAGCATAAGAGCAGACTACATCAGTGAGTTCATCAATGTCCTTACTAGAGTCTTTAAACATCTCCCAGTCAGTGCAGTCAAAGCATCCCTGAAGACGAGTAGTGGATTCTTCAGGACAGTTTTTAACCTTTTTGGTCTGATTTTTTTTCTCTCTTAAGGACAGATCTATAAGTAGGAAGAAGCAGTACACAATTATGGTCGGCAGAATCTAAGGCAGGTAGGGGTACTGATTTATATGCTCACTTGACAGTCCCATAACAGAAATCCAAAGTCTTATTCTGCCTAGTTGGACAAGTTACATATTGGTAAATATTGGTCAAAGTCTTTTTTAGGGACACATGATTAAAATATCCAAAAATGAGATTGGGGGCTTCAGGTGAAATGTTCTGGAGTTTTTGCATCACATCAAATAATGTGTTTATTGCAGTAATATGATTTGCTTTAGGATGAATGTACACAGTTGTTATGAATATTTGTGGAAATTCATGAGGCAGATAGAATGGACGTAGCGATACCGATAACAATTCAGTGTCAGGCATACAGAGTCTTTCTCTAACAGTCACAGAGGAACAGTAGTCCTTGTTGACATAGAGACACACGCCCCCTCTATGTGATTTACCTGTTGTGTCGGCTCTCCGATTCAGGCGAAATGGAGTATCAAAAAAATAAAAAAACATATCACCACCCAAATCCTACTCCGTAAGCAAAAACTAACAAAACACCATAACACCTCGAGTTTATTTCTCAAGAAGGTAATGAACAGTTTGTTTCGTAAAGACTGAGCATTTCCCATAACCAAGGAAGGCAGGGGAATACGGGAAAGCTGTTGTTTCCTTAATCACAGAACTTCCTCTAGAGACCTCCCTGGAGGTAGGGAGCCTCCCAGAACCGCTTCGTTTCCAGGTGGAAGCTGAGAGAAGCGCTCCCTGGAGACCACTGTGTCCTGTAGCACCAGAGGTGGCAGGGTTGACAGACCAATCTCCTGAGGGCACTGAGGAAAGACGTGCACCGTATGATGAGGTGTACACTGCACTTCTCCAGAGGGCCCTGTCCTCAGAAGTCCTAGGCCATAGGTATGAGGAAGTTTTAGTCGAAGACTATCCAGTGAGAATGACGGTCCGCAGATCCGTCTTCTGTTTAGAAACCTTCGGCCCGGGGAGCGCCACTCTGACTCCCGATATTCTGGGGGAGTACGAGAAGTGAGGCTCCCCAAATGAGGAGATGGACCATGGCTGGGGCTGCTCCCTGGGCTCTGCGTCACCCCGCCCGTGACGTCTTGCCCATCCATTGGACTGATTACAGACGTGATTAAGAGCAGGGTCACACTTAAGGCATTCCCAAAGCGTTGGACACAGCTCGAGTTCCTGAAGGGGAACAGAACAACTTTAAAGATGTGCAAAGTGTAATATTGAAATTGCATCATTAATATTTTGATTCAATTATACTCAAATGCATTATCAGTGACATTGTTTTCAGTCGCATTTATGAAACACAGTTTAATATCTGCTTTGTTAAAGCAGAGTTACCAAAGTGTATGACCCTGATAGTTTAAGTGTCTTTGAGTCACTCCATCCAAAGCTGTATGAAAATATATCACTTTCTCTTATAAAGTTCCTCACCCTGTTCCAAATGCAGCATTTAATCAATGAGATCTGTCAATAAGTGTTCTGTTACACCATGCAGTATTACAGCATTACTGCTCAGGTCAAATTATGAAGGTAGTCTCTACAGCACAGGCATTTTTAGCTCTGCAGAAGGATGTTAATCCCTTATTCTCAAGTTCCCTTCATGATATGTTCTTGGTGTCACTGAAATAGATCAAGGCACTACAGGAAATTCTGAAAATTATGTTTTCATCAAATAAACCTTTTTTCTTCCTAGTATCATTATGTTTCATCGCCCTTCATCTTTAAATGATACAGTGAGAAAGCAAAGAAAAAGTCACTCTGATATGATTCTGTGGTGCCAAAACTGGAGATGTGAGGTGTTTAATTTTGCTTAATGTATTCAAACCCTACACAGGCCATTCATCAGAAGGGCAAGACATTGACCCCTTTCTTTGAAGCAACATTAATTCCTGTTTTTTTTTTAGTGATGTGGCTCTTATCAATCATTTAGAGATGAAGAGAGCAGCAGGTATGCCGCAGGCCAAAGACACCAAGGATTTGACCTTCTCTTTGGGATGTTCCTGAACTTTCTGCAGTGTTCTTAATGGAATGCTGCAGGGTTCTTTTCAATAGTATGGAGAGGAAGACAGCTCTGATGCTGAGTTTGTGTGTCAGAGAGAGAGGAAGTGTGAAAGAAAGGGAATCACAGTGTTAGAGAGAGGAAATAAGAAAGAACTGGAGGTGCGGGACCACTGCTGTGACAGAATCTGTAGAACATCTGTGCTAATTTCACCTTTGGTGTGAAGAAGTATAGCTTCCAGCTTCCTGAGAAAAGAATATTCTATATGCAGATGACAGAGGCAATATTCCAGTGCTAAGTTTACCAAAGCACTAACATTAATCATAAATACTGTAGCACTTAATCTCTACAGCATGTTTCCTAAAAGCACAGTATTCTAAGTAGCATGTAAAAACGTCTAAATTAACTAGAGCCTCGGGTCACTCGTAAGTCCATTACATTTCTTGGAGCTTTCACATTTGCTCTCAATATTTCCTCCTCCTCACATTTTCTCTAACCTGTGTAACTTAATTTCTTCAGTGAAAAACAAAAAGTGAACCTTAGAAGAATACCATAGTCATCTGACAGCCTCAAAAAACTGAGGCTATCAAGCTCCAAAATGAAAAAAAGTACCACTTAACTTATTTTAAAATTAGTCCATTCAACTGTATTCTAAGTTTTCTGAAATCATATGATAGCTTTGTGCGAGGAACATACTAAATTTGTAAGAATTTAAGTTGAATGATGAAGTGATGAAGAGCTATTTGGACCTTTTCTTTGAATCAGTTAATGTAGTTCATAAAACCCATTCTAAACCATGCTGACTGTTCTTGTCAAAACAGTTAACAGCCCACTGGACTGGAGTGAAAATTTCAGTCTGTTCACCAGACAAAGTATATCGTTTTAGAAGAGTTGGAATATAGTGCACAAGTCATATGGGCTTCTTTTATGGTATTTGTTTACTGTATGATACTTTTATTTTTGATTTTGAAAACCTAAAAACTCCAGTCCCCTATTGTTGTGAATTAATGTAAAAGATCAACTGACATTATTCGGCCAGTCCATTTCAAATGAATGGATGGACGGATGAATGAATGGATGAATTAATGAATGAATTTTATGTTCAAGTACCCATTTTTACCACGTGAAACAGTTGAGATAGATTGACCCTATATTCAAATTGTTCCTTTTACATTCTTCAGAGGAAAGGTTATAATGACTTGGAATTATGATAGGGTGAGTTAATAAATACAGAATTGTAAATTTTGGCTGAACTACTGAGTATGACTTCACATGAAAGAACATGAATAAAACATGCTTGTTGCTTTAGCAAAACTTTGATTACTGCTACTCCAAGACTTTTGGATTTCAAAACCTTTAGGTGAATGACTATCATGCCATATGATAGTAAACCAAATGCAAGGTTTATGCATAGTCAAAGCCTTCTTCTCTGTTTTAAGTGTATCTCTGTGGCAGAATTACAGTGCCACATACTGTGTCGGTTTCATGTGGATGCAGATATTTCTTGAGACGAGGGTATAAAAAAAGCTTGGATAGGGAAATCTCTGGCTTTGTGTGAACGTAGCCTAAAATGGTCTCAACAATCTCGGTTGAGAGATTATAGTTGAGGAGTGCCAAAATCCCTTCTGGCGATAAGGTAAATGTATACAGTAGGGCTGTCCTCGACTAAGGATTTTTCTGGTTGATTTTTTTTCTGGTAGTCGTTCATTTTAAGCATTGACTAATCAATTGACTAATTAATTGACTAATCGCATGTTTATTAATTAACCATTAATAAACCATTTAAATCATTATAATGAGCCTTTTATTGCCTACATAGCCTAATAAGTGCTCAAGCACACGCATAAAACTTGCCACAGCACACCGGCAGAAGTAATGATTATGAATGTGTCAGAGAAAAACAGTAAGGAGACTGTATTAACATTGTAATACAGTCGGTGACACTGACTCATCACCACAGTAGTGATGTGCCTGTATGCATGCTTCATACCGATTGCATAATCTGAGAAAATTTGTTATCCATTTGAATTGTTTCATTTGAAAGTAGACATTTCATTCTCTATGGATATATGTGTCTGTAAGGTAAAGTTATACACTGTGTTTCGTGCTCAAGTTCACAGACTGAGACGGCAGAAAGCACATCCTGTTTGCTTTCATTATTTCACAAAAGCACAATTTGTTTTTATTGTGAGGGCACACAAATAAACGTAAAGTCTTTACAGATTCGAAAGATGTATTACTCTTATCTGTATGACCATAAATGGCCAGTATTTCAAAAGCAAATGACCGCACTGGCGCCTTCATCTGTCCTGCAGTGAGCTACTGTTCAGCTTCACACTCCGCAGAGACACTTGAATAGAGTGCATTTCTCTAGGTTAACATTGCATTGACCAGACATGTCAAGTTGCTAATACTTACATAGTTCAGATGATGAGCCATATTTGAGGTCAATGAATGATGTACTGTATTGCCATAGACTAGCCATTAACAATATGTTAGTTACAGACTGCATGACTTCACCTGTGGAGTTCTGTGAACCGTGGGCCATCTCTTGAGATGTGAACAAGTCCACTTCTGCCTTGCCCCCATGGTGATTTATATATGAGACCACCATCATGTTGTCTTAAAGGACAAGAATTTGATAGCCTCTGAAGTCTGGGAGGAAGTGCCTCAGCACTAGAAAAACAGCCATCATCTCCAGGAAATTTATGTAACATGAAAGTCAAAAATCTCTCCACAGACCAGGTAGAGTGGGTGTCTAGGACCAGACCCCAACCTGTGAGAGAACTATCTGTTGTTAGTATCCCACGACAACAAGAGGTCCCCAGTACAGGTTGCAAGAACCAAGGTTTCTTCCACATTACTAGGCATCTGCACATAACCCTGATGATGCAAAATGGGCTGCCACTGGTCTTAAGCTACCAATGTAAACGATTATATACAACAGGCCAAAAGAAATCATGTTTGATGCAGCTACCATGAGCCCAACAGGTTCTAGAATTGTTTCACAGTGACAGCTTGGCCTAGCCTGATCTTGCCTTTGGCTGAGAGAATCAACTGAATATGAGCAGGAGTCCCATAAGCTTCCCGTAAACTTCACCCAGTAAGCAAACCTGAGGAACTTCCTGTATTGAGGAAGGATGAATATGTGGACATAGATCTATCCTTTAGATCCACGTCACAAACCTGTCCTCAGTCCTTATTTGAGTCACATTAAGCTTCAGCTTTAACCTGTACATACGAAGAGTACAGTTCAGATAGCACAGATCTAAAAGTGTAAGTAACTCCCCATCAGTTTTTGGAACTATGACGTACCTGTAAATACTGGAGCATCACTTGAGAAGAGGAAAACGTGTTATGGTCTCTTTGGTAAAGAGAGACAGAACTTCATGCTCCAGCACCTGAGCTTGCTCGAGGCTGACCACCATGGACAGAACCCTGTTGAAACAAGGAGGGTGAGAACCAAACTAAATTCTGTGTCCCATCTCTACAATCTGCAGGACCTATGGCAACAAATTGGGAGGAAGTTTCCACACTGCCAAAAAGTCTTTCAAGGGAATGGTAGCATTATGAGTAGTATGCCCAATGCCTAAAGCAAATGGTGGGCAATGAGCAACTGGGGGTGAGTATCCCAGTGCTGCAAAGAACCGGACTGATTTCCTTAGGGCACCACAAAGAAGCTAGCACACTTAGAGCTAGTGTGGACCACTTCTCCCTGGAGGGTACCATAAGGAAGGTGACCATAAGGATGGTCTTGTCCCTATCCTTAATGCCAAAGAGGTCCAGCCAGAGGTGTCTCTCCATGGTGACCAATGCTGCCATGGAGCGGGTTGTCTTCTTGGTGGCCTGAAGAGACAAGTCTGTGGCCCAATGCAACTCTTCAATTGTGTCGGGCCTCACATTCTCGACTTCATCCAGGTCCCTAAGCAGGTGAGCCTGGTATGCCTGCAGAATACACAAAATGTGCAGACATGCATAAGCTTGACCCGGGGGCAATGTTGTTCTGCAAGGCTTTGTGGGCAATTTTGGGGCCTTAAGGCATGATGCCGAATCAGGGGCGAGATAGCTGGCTAGTGTCTCTTCAACTCTGGTCATTGCCTCATGATCGATATCGTAGATACTCTGCTACTTTGTTTGCTTCTCTTTTAGAACAATTGATGATTATCTAATCAAGATAACAAAAGATGTACTACAGTGATGATAAAAACAAAGCTAAAATCGTATGTATTTCTGATTTGTTTATATGTTCTTATTGACTGCATAAACATATTGTCACACCCCTGGACTTATTGTGTGTGTTTTTGCCCCGTGACCCAGTTTCTGTCTCCCGTGGTTTGTTAATTAAATTCCAGGTGTGTCTAGTTTCTTTCCCATGTGTTTCATGTCCCCATTAATTTAGTAATTCCATGCAACTGTCTGCTCCTCATTATCCTTTCCTTTCAGTTCAGTTTTGTCTGTTCCAAAATCCAGTATTCCATTCTGGATTTACCCCTGTGTTGGATTAATAAAGACTCTCTCGATTATTCTCGACTCCGTGTTCCTTCTAGCACAGTAGCATGACAGAAGACCCGACCAGAAAAGTTTAAATTGTGTGTCTCCCCTCCGTTTGTTTTCTGGTTTTCTTCAGTCCGTGTTCCTTCGCCCGGCACAGTAGCATGGGGCACACAGAAGTTCAGGATCACCCACCACTACAGAAAAGTTTAAATCCGAGGACGGTCCCCGAGTGTGTGTTTGTGGTGAACTGGCAAGAAATGTGTCACAGTGCCCCTCCCGACTCAGAGCCAGCCCACCTTCATGTGTGTGTTGGTGTCACTGCTGTGTTTCGCAGAGCCAGACGCCATGACGTCGACCAGGTGTGTGACGAGAGAACCTACTTTGTTTGGCCTTCAAAAACACGACTAGAATCACAGGAAGTTGAACCCCCCTCTTCTCTCTCTGTCGTCTCTGCTAGTGGTTAAGTTGTATTTCAACACTGTTCCTAGAACAGTCCAACCCAAATATTCAGAATATCTGCTCGGAGGATGAGAGGACCTATTTCCTGAACCAGTAGCCTACAATTCGTCTGTGGCACTCCTCCTGGCTTCAACGGGCTTTTTCTATAAATTTATTGTTGTGCAGTTTCAAACTTTGCAAGGACAGTCTGGCGCTTTTGACTCACAGCCACAATATAAGTACGTTTTTTATATTTAATATATATATAATATATATATATATATATATATATATATATATATATATATATATAATACATGAAATTTGCCAATGATGATTCAAATGCAAACTTTGAGCAGTAGAGTAGGCTTGTTGTTTGTTGTTTCTCAGGTCACAAATGCAGACATGGTTTTATATTTACGCAGCGAACCAGTTCACCAAATCAAAATGAATTGTTTGAAACGGTTCGCAGCACGTCTCCAGTACGCACTAATCCACAAATTACCAATCCACAAATTATTTAAATTATTCGGTTTAAAAACGTGCCTTACACTCCCTCTGATGCGAAATAAACCAATATCCCAAGTTATTCAGTTACTCCTAACAGTGCATTGCATTGATGGAAAGACTGCTAAAAGAGAACAACCACACCCCCCTAAAATGATTCTAACATGGGTCTATGTACAAGAGCAGAGCAGCTAGACTGAGTCTCGTGCTGCTGGCCTTCAGAGGACGGCATAGTATGTTCCCAGAAGTAAGGGACATAACATTAGCCTCCCATCACACACTTAGCTGGCCAATCAGAGCACACCTCGCTTTTTCAGAATCACAACCCTCTTTAAAATAATAATCATCTCATAAGAAAAACAAATTGCACATATCAAAATATAAAAAACATAGAGGCATAGAGGAGAAACAATAATAAATGTACATTATATGGAAAAAAAGGGTTTTTTTTTTTTTTTTTTTTTTTTTTTTTTTTTTTTTTTGCATAACGCCAAATACACAAAATAATGTTCTTTATAGCAGCTTTAGCCCTTTAAATCATTGGGAATGCAAGAGTATTGTCAAGTCTGTCACTACTGATAAGATCACAAACATCAAACCATTGCAACTGAATGACTGGGCAAGGTTACAGGATATATATCTGTTTACTATTTATCTAATCAGAGAGGTATGTAAAATTGCCCCAAGTGGACTGTGCAGCTGGTGTCTGAATAAGCGGTGAGTGCCTTCTTCAATACTTGAACGAAGTGTGAATGACTCATCAGCTCATAACTAAGACCCCAACTACATGAGGCCCTCAACAACAGTTTATTGAAAGGGCCACAGAGCAGTAGATAGATTTAAAAAGTCCTTAAAGCTGAAAGAGAACGACCAGACATATGGCTCCAGAATTAATTTTTATTCATCCACCCAGGCTGCTTGATATGACTTCTCTTTCTGTTCCTCGCTATAAAAATACATAGTTAAAGCAGAGAGAGTGGATAACGTGAAGAGATGGAGAGTCAAATGGCATCACATCAACACCAAACTGTCCCTCGATCAGACTACAGAGTCTACAGAAAAGGAGTTTTCTCTCAACAGACAAGTTGATGTTGATGAGACCAACCCTCTGCAATGCTGAATGTATTTTCTTTTCAACACAAATGTGAACATGCTGCAGATCAGCAATAAATAGAGAGTTCACCAGCTTCAGTTCCTTGCTCTATTTTTATTTTGACTGAAAGACATTTCAATATATTTTACATAAATTTTATTTGAGAAATGTTGATGTTTTTTTTTTTTTTTTTCAACTGCTTACACACAAAATCTTTACTTGTCACACAATTTCTTAAACCTGACACTCAAACACCAGAAAGAACCACACACCAAATCTGTAAAACCATACACTAATTCTCGGCCTTTGACTTTTACAATTTCATAAAATACTTTTTTGCAAAGCACAACACACAATTCTCACACAAAAAAAAAAAAAAAAAAAAAAAAAAAAAACCTGTAACAGGAATTAATATTATGGCAAAGGTGTTTGCCAATGTTTGCTTTTGAAATGTCTTTGTGATATTTTGAATGCAGTGTTTCATTTTGCAAGAGATGTGAGGCATTTTGCATTTTGTGTGTGCAGTTCTTGGATTTGTGTGTAAAGTTAAAAAAAAAAGAGGCAACGTTTTTAAAATGTATGTAAGCAGTTGTAAAAAAAAAAAAAAAAAAAAAAAACTGTAACATGTTTATTTAATACTTTTATTTATGGCATACTTCGATGTGACAACATTTAAAAAAAAAAAAAAAAAGTGCTTGTAAACCCACCACAGAAATAGGACTTGATCACATTTGCAAGGTTATTTATTTTCATACAAACAGCTGCAGGGAGAATGAGAAGAGAAGCTCCATCCCACAAAGTTCAATGGACTACTTGCACAACCTCCACATTCTACTTATTATGGTTCAGGGATTTTGTGTAACAACATTCAGCACACTCACCTAGTTATTCATGTGAGTGTGCTGAATGTTATTCCGTTATTCAGACATATTATTCATGCAGACTTATTGTGTGTGTGTTTATATATCTTGATGTCTTCCTACACTGTAATGCATCCTCCGAAGGCAGCATTTTTCAGCTTTCAGATGCAGATATTTGCTTTGTTTCTGAATGAATCAGTTGTTTGAATGGATCCGTTGAATTAATAACTGAAAGGCTTATCATTAAAATAGACTTGCTGTAAACTAATGGCAGATTTAGTTTTATTTTAGATTTATCTTTTTTATTTATTATTTTAGTCTTTTCATATTCCAATACATACATGTGTATGTATTGAAATATGAAAAAGCTAAAAAAAAAAAACTAAATCTGCCATTAGTTGACAGAAAGTCTATTTTAATGAGTCTGTCTGAAATTAGTTTTGGGGGGTACCTTCTTGCACAAACACTGGCTGTAGAGTCATTGCATGATAAGGCAGCGAGACATCAAGTCACCTGCCTAAAGTTTCGGACAAAGCCTTTATGATTGGGACACTAAATCATTGGCTCAATCTCTTTGTATAAAAATGTGCATTGCTTGGAGAAAAACAAAAGTTCTGCTGTGGATTTACGAAATTTAGCAAAAACAGACAACATTTGGACAAAAACTTAAAATAACTTCTTGTTTACTGAACTCTAGTTCAAATCTACTTACAATTGTGCAGAAATTCGGGAAATAAACAGGGTAAGTACGCCATAAAGCAAAATGCAAGTAGACTGTTGTCCAATGAGCAATTAACAGCAGAAATGATTCTGAACATTTAGTTGACTCTAGTGTCTTACATGCCTCAGAAGCTATACACAATAACTGACCAGTTCAGGTACAACAGCCCAAGGTCTTTTTAAGTCTTTCTGCTGAGGTCGATGTGTAAGCTAAGTAAACCTGTGCAGTGACCTGTGTAGCAGCCTCTGTGATTCCTTGTCCTCTGAAAACAGGGACATTAGCTCCTCAATACACTTCAAGTCAAGTCTTGTATGGCTAAGGCCAGTTGTCCTCTTAAAGCTATTAACCTGTTTGAAGTAGGTCTTGTCCAAGCCAGGCTGCCAAAATAACATCTCTCTCTCTCATTCTCTCACCCTCCTTCTCCATGTAGGCTGTTCAGTTTGCTGTCAGTTAAGTGCTTAACTCCAATTGACCAGTGAGCATTCAACCCTGTCCCGTGAGGACAGACCAGGTTCCCTTGTGTGGAACATTAGCATGGTGCGCAATCCCTAAAGACAAGACAATGCTAGGTGGATCTTCTCCGATACCACAGGGAAGAAAGTTAATTTTCCACTGTCAAAGTCAGCACAGGAGAGTTTCAAAGCCTAAAATAGAGCTAGGCCAGACTTAAACAGCTATTGGAAAAAGTCCAATGCAATGTGGAGGACGTGAGGCTTAGACTGACGGAGCGATTAGTGGAGGGGAAAAGTGCAAAAGGAAGTGGAAAGGAAACAGGTTATCCATGAGTTTTATATATAGTTTACCAGAATAAACAGATCCACAGTCTCACAGAAACTGATATAAATAGATGTATTGACACTATACAGTATGTGTGCCAACTGTCAATTGCAGCTCAAAGTAAACAGTTTAGACAATGGTAAAATGGTCAATGACAATCAAGAAAAAGAAAAAAATATAGTACATGTGCCAAGTTCTTAGAAATACTGTATAGTCCTTAACTGTGCTAGTCTAATATGGTTTACTGTATGTATGTTTATGTATGTTTTCAAGAAAATAAATAAATAAAAGATTATCCCATATTATTGACCCAAAAATTACTAGTAGGTGCTAGGTGTTCTGCTCTCCTCTTCTTTTTCTTTCTTTCTTTCTTTCTTTCTTTCTTTCTTTCAGCAGAACACGGCTTCTGCAGATCAACTGAAAAAGAAGGCAGAAGGAAATGAAAGGAGAGGAAAGAGAAGGAAATAGAAATAGATTAATGCCTCCTCCTGATTGCACCATATTTGGCACTAGTGAACACACTAATTTGTTTTCGGTGGCTTGTGAGCATTGGCCCAACATCAGGGTGATGAAGTGGAGCCAAGCAATTAATCTCTGTTATGCCGGACGGGCTCTGATAAGGACTGATGGGTTCACCGTTTACGAACATCAAACTTTATGGAGTGGAGACGAAATCAAGAATCGGAGTTCACTGGAGCAAAGAGAGAGATATTAGGCACAATTTCACTCTAGGTCTCTATAAGGCTACCATCATCAAGAAAAACTAGTTGCATAAATCGCTTTGTTTGATATATACTCTCATTGGGTCACATTTAACCTTGCAAGTTTTTATGATTATATTTGTAAGTAAATCGTGTGCAAATGCTTTGACAGAAAAATGAATGATTCATCAAAAGGTCACACTTATGCAACACCAATAGTACAAACACAAATATGCAAAATTCAGTGTCTTTGTGAGCTTAGAAACATGGTGAGTAGATTTTTTTGTTGTTGTTGTATTGTTATTCATAAGATTGTTTCTGAAGGTTTTTTTTTTTCTTTTTTTTTTCTTATTCATTCACAGATCACTTACAAGCTGGGTCTATTAAACAATTTTGCTTAAGTAAAATTCTTTCTAAAGTTGAGACACGTGGATTTTATGAGCTTTGATGTATTAAAGGTGATGCATATAATTGTGATGCACTCAGATGAAGAAAGACAGTGGAGCATATTCACCGTTGACTGGCATAAACAAATCCAAATAAGAGGTAACCTTTTTCTCCTTCAGCATTGGGTTTTTACCTCAGGTAAGCTCCCCCCATAATTCAGTCAGAAATTAAAGGAAAAATTCAACCTTGTTAGACAAAGCAGATAGTCTGATCTAATTTTGTAAGTGCAAGCTGTATAGCTAGTCATTTTTATTTTGAAGGTTATGAAGGTTATGAAGTTTATGAAGGTTATGAAGTCTGAAAGTGTTTCTTGATTTTGATAATGATGTCTATTATTATACCTCAGATCACCAGTATAATAAATAAACAGCTAAAATCTCACAGCACCAAATACAGACTTTGGCTGTATTCGGACGGGACTAGTTTTCTAAACTGTGTTTGATTTTCTATTCTTATCACCTGACGTCTGCGATTTTCATGTACCAGTTTGGACGGGACTAACAACTCCATGTTTATTACAGAGGTGGGAGGGTCTGTTTTGTACATTTGGGCGTCACAGAGATCATGTGCTCATGCATGCATTGCATAGTTATTCATTATTCATTATTATTAATTTGTATTTATTTTTTGTAGTAAACCCATGTTTAATTTTCGTAAAGGTACATATGTAATGAAAACATTATGTAATTGAGTGCAGAAATGAACATCAGTAATCTTACCTGACCCTCATATTACAATAGTCTTAACAATTTACGTGATCTGGCTCTTGATTTTATTATTGTTATTTTGTTTTTATTTCTGTGCACAACGCAAACATGTTGTGAAAAAAAAATATATATATTTTTTTTTAATTATTACAGAGGTTGTGTGAGAAAAACACAGATGTGGCAGATTCAGATGGGATTAAAATCACCAAGTATGTCTACACAAATTTCTCTAACGACCCCCTGTAAAACAAGTCCTGTCGGAATAGGGCTTATGACATTATAAACATTTCTATATATGAAATTCTACGTAAAAGAGCTCAGACTGGATCTGGTGGTTAAGATGACCTCGGAATAAGAGAGAAACAGACTAATATTAGCGTAGATGCCATTCTTCTAACGATGTAGCAAGTACATCGGGTGTTATGGGAAGTGTTCCCGGTTTCGGTTTATCTAATTAATGCAGCCTAAAAATCCTTTAATGGATTTGGATATTAGAAGCGTATTAGTGTGTTAGCTCAAAATAGCCCATGTGAATTTACACTCATTTTGCCAGCACGGGTCACATATAACATCATTAAACCGTGAAGAAGTACCAAATTGTTGTGTGCGACGCAGCGCCTCGTTCCCTTTGGGGAATCATGGTTGCATACGTAACCTCGAGATGTTTCCTTTGTTCTCAGTGTTCCCAATCCTTGTTAGTTTCTATGGTTCCTAGGTTGATAAACACCTGTTCTCTTCTGTTAATTAGCTTCCCTGTGTATTTAAGCCCTGAGTTTGCTTAGTTTATTTTTTGCTTTATACTACCATGTAGTGTACTTTGTTGTTCTTGGTGTTTATTAAACTCCTTTTGTATTCCCTTTCACTTTGTGGGCTTTATCGGATTGACTACACAGCATTGGTGACAGAAGACAGAACCAAAATATGGATTTACTAGCCGTAGCAGCACTCTCTCAAGGAGCACACTAGAAGGTTTCTGCACTTTCTATCTCACCAGCTTGAATGAATGCACAAAGGCACACCTGTCCAGTGTTGGTCTTCGAAAGGATTTTGCCACCTACCTTGAGAATCACACCCCACTCCATGCACAGAGCCCACTGCAGATGGGGAGCCTGAGCCTGCTGTGATGTCAGCGCCAGACACTGAGCTGTTTATCTCCCTGTGGACCTTGGATGGAATGTCTGACCAGATGCATGAGCCAACAACATCAGTCATCACTGTGGTGGGTGTGCTTGAGGTGTTTGAGGGCATGGAATGGAGCCCATACTGTTGTGGCTACGGGTGAGCTTCCGATGGTCTCTGAGCTATTTTTTAAGTATTTGGAATATGATGTTCCCTTGTTTTTCCCATCCTCGCTGGTTCTGTCCAGCCCTGAATCTCCTGTGTCTCCACTGGTTCTGCCCACCCCTGAATCTCCTGTATCTCTGTTGGTTCTGCCCAGCCCTGTATCTCCCCTGTTTCTGCTGGTTCCACCCAGTCCTGAATCTTTTGTGTATCCGCTGCTTCCCTCCAGCCTGTATCCGTCACAATCAGCCTACCTCTCCCACTTCCTCTTTCAAAGCCAGTCTGTTGGTCCCACCTCCACTGGTTTCAGTCAGCTGCTTCTTGGTTTACTCCACTCTGCTCTGCAGATCTACCTTGACTTATCCGGTCTCTAGCTCTGACTCAGCAGGATGATCCACCTCAGGCTTCTAAGCCCTGGACTCTACCTTGCCCCTCCAACTCTTCAGCTTCTCCTTGGCACCATGTTCCCTCAGCTCCACTGAGGTCCATCAGTCGTCTGACTCCAATGGGCTCCTTTATTCCTTCGGATCTACCTTGGTGAGTCATCGACCTGATTTCACCATGGTTTTCCTCTCCTCTGGCTACACCTCATCCTTCCATCCCTCTGGCTTCTTCATGCTCCTTTCCTCCGGCTCCACCTTGATCCTCAGTCGCACTGGCTTTGTCCTGGCCTGCCAAGCACCCATTTCCACCTTGGTCCCGTGAGCCTGCAGCTCCATCTCAGCTCACAAGGCCTCTGGTGTCTCCATCTCCTCAGCTCCATCTGGGTCTCCATCAGCATTGGCTCTGTCTTCTTTGCGCCATGGCATATCATCGAGGGCACCTCCACCATGGCTCCTCCCTCCATTGACATCACTGTGTTTAAGCTGGCCGCACACTAGACAATTTTCAAATCTTAACAGATTTTAAACCCATCGGAGACTACAGACATGAAAACAGTTCAACTGATTTTTAGCCTTATAATCCTTTGAACGCACACAATAGATTATTCGACCAGACCATGAGACCACACACTTGTTGATTGTAGAAACGATTTCACAGGGACATGTGATCTCATGGACACTCGGGAGATCAAATGTGACTAGAGAAGAAAAACTAATTGAGAGAACAATCTACGCTGTCAGCTGGCTCTCCTGGTGCACATTCTGTTTCACAGTGAAAAACAAGTACAAGGTATAAAAAAGAATATGGGTGATGTTCTCTTCTTTCATGGCATGTTTGTGGCTGCCAAGTTTCAGCTATAGAAGCACGCAACATTCGGTAGGTGACCCTTTCTCGCTCTCATTGACTATCACGGGTATCACATCATAGGCAGCCCAATCAAGAGTCGTAAATATCAAACATGTAGCAGATAAATAATTGTAATGACACCACACAATAGAGGATTTTTTGGACAAAAAAATTTTTTTTGTGAGAAGCCGCAAATTGGGCCACACCCCCTGATCGTTCAGGAGTGCAAATCAGATTTAAAATCGCCCTTAGAATCGTCTAGTGTGCGGCCAGCCTTGGGGTGTTGATCGACTCTATCTACGTTTTGATTATCATTCTGAATCCAATTCATAGTCTTTTTTTTTCAGCTTTTTGTTCAAAATGTTATTTCTTTATTTTTTTTATGAAACTTACCCACATTAAATTTGCCATGTGTCATGTCTGGCAAAAAAATCAAATCATACTCCACATTCCATACCAGATGGGGGCAGTATGCCTCAATAAAGTGAATTGGTCTACTCTAGAGTAACAAACGAGAAACGGCATAGTCTCTATGCTCCGCCCCTACCTTCACAACAACCCTAGAGCCATAGCCGAAGTCTAAGAGGACGTTTTGCCTCCAGAGGAACGTTGGGTGATGTCAAGTGATTTTGAAACATGACATCTTCAAGCTACTCCCCTTCACCTTTACCAGTGAATATGTTCATATTCGTTTTGTTCATATTACATTTTGAGTTGTATATAGACATTATTTGAATTAAATTAATTTGACAGACAGCATTCTGTCAACATCATTGGTCAACATCAGACAGCTGATGTTGACCAAGCTAGCGCCAACCAACGTAACCAGAGCTGCCAACTATCAAGCATTCACCGTGAGACACACGCAATTGACTCTTTTCACACGCTTTCACGCCACACATCAATTTTCTCACGCACAGAAAACCCACGAAACAAAGAGGACACGGAGAGTTTTGGCACTTACAGAGAAGGTTAGTTATAATAAAAAAAAAAAATAACATTCTGTCAATTTTAAAACTCAAACGTAAACAAAACCGATTTGGCACTTGTAAAAAATACACGGCAGATCCCTAGCGCACGTTAACCGATCATCTCTACTATAGTAAAAAAAACACGAACACTGTTGAAAGATACAGTAGGCTACAAATGACCAAAATGTATTACTCATACATAACACCGATCAATCAGTGTTTTTTTTAACAACGTTAAGAGGTCAATAGGGCTGATAGTACTCTCTGTATGTTTACAGCATTAGGTGATTTTTTTATTATTTTTTTTTAGAAAACATAACACCTACCTTTAGTACCAAATATTTATCCACATGAGTCAATACTAAATCAAATCACAATAATTGAACTTAATTGAAATATTAAAAAAGCGTAGCATACCAGAAATTGTACCAGAGACGGGCTTTGGTAGATAACAGGTGAAAACCGGATCGGATCTGTGGGTAAGTTATAGCTAGCTAATTATCAAACGCAGCTACGGTTAGCCATTGCTAACATTAGCACATTTATCGAACAGCCTTCGATACATTTCTATGTTATAACTTCCCGAAAAAAATACGCAAACATATAAAACAAACTTCTAGCGAAATACTAACATGATCTTACTTACCAATCCAAAAGAAATGTTGCAAGTTCAGAGTCGAACCTCATTTCTTTCAAGTCCATCAGTTGTCTCCAGCGATGGAAAGCAGTGCTGATGTTTACTCTGGTTCGGCTCCTTTTCTTATCGGATTTGATTTGTGATTCGGAGCGCGGTTGTTTTCCCTGTAGCGGGTGGTGGTGGTAGGTGTCTCTTGCCAAGGGCTTCAGCCATCCTTCCGCTCTCTTCCCTGAACTGAAATGAAGTAATGGGCTGTACTTTCCACACAACTGACATCAGGTTCAAGTATGCCCACAAGCCGTGCGAGTTATTCGTGTATTGCAGGTTGGCTGGTGGTTATGTTGCCCGCATACCGCCTCCCATGGCCGAAACTGGTATTACGACACCTGTCGGGCCGTGGCTAGTAATGCTAATGCTAATTAAGGTTGATATCTCTGCAGCACTATAACTTGACATTTTTTTAATGACATCATCGCCCTTATTTCTTCTCATTCTTTTGATGCGTGTAGGTAATTTTTTGGATATTTTTACCTCAATTTTTACACATGGCACCTTTAAAGTGTTTAAAAAAAAGAATGCATGAAGCTAGAATAAAATGTTTTTGTTTACAAGCAGAAACCCTGTTCTTTCTTTGGATGTTTTGTATGTTCAGATATTCATATAACAAAATATATACAAATTAAAACCCTAATTGGGACATACAGTAGTGGTATACATAAAGTATGATGTAAAGTTAACTTAAAGAAAACTTATACTTGCAGTAAAAGTATACTTGCAGTATAAAACTACTAAACTAGTAGTTTAATGAGACTATACTTCAAAGTGTACAAACTATCAGTATACCTATAAGTTCACTTTTAATATAATTGCAGTACAAACTACAGACATAGAGGTAAACTAGCTGTGTACTCAAAGTTTGCTACTGTTATACTTAAAATATACTTAAAAGTATACATTTATATACTAGAAAGTGGGCCAATTTAGTCCCAAGGAGTATTGAAACAGTACACAAGTATACTACTAGAACGCTAATATTTGTATACTTGCTACATAAAGTATACTTAAAATATACTTGAACTTTATTTGAGTATACTTTATAAAATAGACTTGAAGTATACTACTTTTTGGTAAGGGCCTGCTCCTCATCCACTTCTTGAGCCCCCAACCTCCCACCTTTTAGGACATGCCTTTTTTGGGAGTGTGTGTAATATCACGTGTGTTTCTGTTTTGGATCATGTTTTTTTTTGTTTTTTTGTTTTTTTAGTATCAATGGCTCGTGATTGATTTACAACTGTACTCTCTTCTGTTAATTGGCTTTTTTGTGTATTCAAGCCCTGTGTTCCTTCAGTTATTTTTATTTTTTCAGTATAGTAGTGTGCTTTGTTCTCAGTGTTTATTAAACTCATTTTGTATTGCATTATACTTCATGCATTTTGTGTGTGTGCTGACTACACAGCATTGCTGACAATATTTCCAGCACAAAAATTTTGCAAGCAAATGCAAAGCTTCTCTGGGGAACACAGATGTTTGCGAGAGGATGCGAAGATGTAAGGTAATTGAAATTACACTTCTTCCCATCTCATTTTATTTAACATTGCATGTCTTTTTAAGGCAGTCCTACAACCCTGCTTCTGGAGAGCTAACATCAGGTCAAGGAAACCTTTCCAATGTAAGTTAAATATTAATAATAATTAGATATTACATATAATTTGGTAGTAAAACAAATTGCTACACATTTTGTTGGTGCAAAGGTGAGTAGCCTATATTAATTTTTTTAGCCTGTATTATCACTTGCAACTGCTATTTATCACTTAATTTGAAGCACCAGAAATTAAAGTGTGTCCCATCAGGTAATGAAAAGTTGTACACACACTTGTGGTCTTCATCCTCACTTAAATGCTTGGGCAAAATACAGGAAATACATCATAGAAGTAGTCAAGTGATCAAGTGCAAGACCACAAGTGTGGGTATTTGGACAAGGCATTCATCTCCTACACCATCAAACACACCTGAAGCAGATAATCAAAGTGTTCAGGGTTACTTAATAATTACAGGAAGTTATCTTGAAGCAGGGTTGGAACTGAATTCTGCAAGATGGTAGTTCTCCAGGAGCAGGGTTGGAGATCTCAGGTTTTAGGTGCTCTGTAGGTCTCGGATACCACATATGCCATAAAAATTATTCATAATTCCATGTGAGAATACATTGAAAATCCTCCATATAAGATTAAACAACCTCCTTTAAATGCTATTTTAACACTCTCTTATAAATCCATTATCATAAAATATCTCAAACTAATGTGCATTAGAATGAAGCTGCAGTGACAATGAATGGGGACATTTGTTTCTATGTTTCCTATCTAAAGTTGCAGTGGTTCTTTATTCTCATGACCAGTTTATTTAAAAAATGCAAATCGGTATGTACTTGTATGTCTGAGTGATCATCTGCTAGAGCATTGTCCTTCTCACCCTTGCTTGAGAAATTAACTGTAACTGACTTTAAAGACACAAGTAAATTACTGTGCTTATAATATATATATGTAATACTTTGGTAATACTTTTATATATATATATTATTTATTTATTTATTTTTTGCTTTAAAACACTACAGTATGGTAATGCAGTGTGCTTTCAATATTTCTATACTTTGTCACAATCAAAAGAGAAGTGTGATCATTGCTAAAGACGCTGATGTAATGGGAGATGTTAATCCTCGGGCACCTGCTTGGTTTTTTTTCCAGGAAGCATTATATGCAATAAAAAGGGAGCATTGTGATCATAGATTGTTTGGTAATACTTTTGCCAGAATCATGGACATGTTTTTCCCTCCCCATGTGCTCCATGACCCAGTTTCTCCCGTGCTTGATTACATTAATTTGGTTCAGGTGTATCTTGTAATTACCCCTAATTAAGCCCTGTGTTTTAGTGTTGTCTGCTCGATGTTTCCCCTGTCCGGTATTGTTCATCTCCTATTGGTGCTATGTGTGTCTCCTGCCTACCATGTGTAACCTTGGTTTGTCTATTAGAGACTGTTGTCCTGAATCTCCTTCGTCTCCCCACTCCTTCGCTCACTCACAGTAAGAATGTGACAACTTTAGTATAGGGACCAATTCTCACTATTAACTAGTTGCTTATTAGCATGCCTTAACACATTGTCTGTTTATTAGTGCTTATAAAGCACATATTCTGCATAGCCATATTATACCTTATATTATACTTTAAAATAAAGTGTGACCAAATTTATATTTATTTTTTAAATGTTGCTTTAGACCAGCGGTTCTCTATTCCAGTCCTCGTGACCCCCTGCTCTGCACATTTTGTTAAATTCATGTCTTGCACACTTCAATGCACTTTGAATGGAACATATGTTTGCTTCGAACTGGAGTCAGGGTGGAATATCCTGTGAATTTTTATTTATTTTTTTGTTTGTTTTTTCACTTTGCAGGGCACTTACGTTTGAATAGAACAAACGTCTGAAGCGACAAGAGACATACAAAATGTGCAGAGCAGGGGGTCGCGAGGACTGGAATTGAGAACTGCTGCTCTAGACCAGTTGTTTTCACCCCCACTGCACATTTTCTGTGTCTCCCTCATCTATCACACCCGATTCAACTCATCAGCTCATTAGTAGAGACTGCAAGACCTGAAATGGGTGTGTCGGATATAGGGAGACATACAAAATGTGAGGTGCTAGAGGTGCTTGCAGGACTTTGAAAACCACTGCTCTAGACAAACTGGCAAACATGACCATTGCAATAAGGCTATATTGTTTATTTATTTAAAGTGAAATAAGTGTTTCACCCTTTAAGGATCGATAAGGTGTACTTTTTTAAAAGGTGCCACCCCAGTGACAGCTTTCGTACCTTTTTCTGAGAGTATACTAGAACTGTTCATATATGCTAGTATACTGGAACTGTTCACATATGCTATATCCCAGTTTGTCTACTTAAACATTTCCCTAAAAGTATGTACTCTTTTTGTGAAGAAAAAGCACAAGAATGGGCAGCAGTAGAGTGAGGCCTTTGACTGCACTGACAGGAAGTGCAGGATTGCTCAGTTTAAACCATGATCATCCAAGTTCACCCTCCCAAACAACTGGTGGTTCTGGTCCACCAAGCCCCACTCCAGCACATCGTAAAGTTGCTTCCTTGCAACATTCATCTTTCCAGGATGCATCCTCCCAAAGCACTGAAGATTCCAGTGTTGGTTCCTCCAATCATCACAATAACACCTGATTTATTCTTTTTTTTTAATTTTTTTCTGTTGAAAATCTTCACCCCAAATTCCCCCTCTTCCCTTTCATTGGCTGTTTTTCCAAACCCCACTCCAGCACCCGATGAAGTTGTTTCACTGCAATGTTCTTAATCCAAAGTGCATCCTCCTACAGCTCTCCAAGGTAATAAAAGGCCAGATAAGGGTAAAGGGCCAGTTGTTCTGTTCATCTGGGCAGAGAAGAAAACCAAGAAAATAGAGAAAAAGAAAATAATGAAAGAACAAGTATAGAAAAAAAAAGTTTGCTGCTTGAACACTAAACAAAGGATGAGAAACTGAAACATTTATGGATCAACAAGCAAAACCATAACTACATCTCCCTCCTAATGCATCGCTTGGTGAATTTTATTTGTGTTTCTTTTGGAAGCTTTGAAACTCATTTGACTGAGGGGTTAGTTCCAGGTATGTTTACAGTTAAGTTCAGTTTACTGTCTCTGATGTGTAACTAGCGGCTCTAAATGTTGTCTTAAGTCAAGAAGAGTTCACAGGAGGCTATTGCCTGTGAGATGTCCTCCTTGATCCTTCCAATATGTCTCTTGTCATATTCTTGTTTTTCACATTTCTTACCCTACAGGTGCCTGTTATTGTAGAGTTTTCACCTATTTTATTAAATCCTCTTAATTAGTTGTGTGAACAGCATGACAAATTAGTAGATCTCTTGCTAAGTTTAAAGCTGTTATTTCTTCATGAGCATTAAAATCTTAATTGCATGCACTGTTCATGATCTTTAGCCTACCCAATAAAAAAAAAAAAAAAAAAAAAACATTTTGGATATGACGGGGCACCCATAAGATCGATATGCCTTTACATATTTAGAAGTTTAGCATGTGCAGGATGATGATGCATCAGCCAATGTGTTATTATGGGGATAGTACCCAAAATAAAAGTTGTCAAGTATTCAACATTTTGCCTGATACGCAGCACAACAGCTAGTGTGATATTGCTTCAAGGATTTATATGATGCGATTTCAAGGTTTCCTTTCTCTTTAGAGTCTTACAAGCTGATTGTGCATAGATAAGATCCTTGAAGTTGCAAAGACTAAAGTCTCTAAACCAAAGAGATATTCTTTATCAAAGTTAAGACTCTGCCACGCCCCCCTAAAATGGCTCATTCAAACACTCCCCCACATCTCTATGTCACTATGTGGAAATATTTGCGTAATGCCGCCCCAAATGTTCACGCAAAGAAAGAAGGTGTGTTTTCAGTAACTGCAGATAGTGTTGAAGCAGCCATGTCGGGGAGATGCTGTGTTTCTAGGCTAAAGCAAAAGCACTTTATTTGGCCTTCCGAAAGTAGACACGCACGTGTGTGTGTGTATGTGTGAGAGAGAGAGAGAGACCGGGTCACAGAGTCAGCTGTCTTAACCTCTGTAGCTTGTGTACTGCAAACACATATGAGCGTCATCACTGTGTCTGTCACGCAACTCTGTTCCCCTTTCGGGCTTGAACTGATGGTAAAACTAAGGACATTATTAACTGTCTTTACATTTATTTTGAAAGATGAAGCTCGTGATTATGGAAAGTGCCATTACATTTCCGACGAGTGCTTGTGGTATTCGGCCAATCACAATGCACTGGCTCAGTTGGCCAATCAGAGCAGACTGCGCTTGCCGGAAGGAGGGACTTTGTAGAAAATTACTCGTTTGAGAGAGGCGGGGAATAGAGGACCTACAATACTGTACAGTATTTGAAAAAATAATGTGTTTTTTGAACATTAAAGCATGTCAACATATTCTGTTATGCCAGATACACAAGATAATGATCTTTAAAAAAGCATCATATGGCCCCTTTAATTATAATAACATGCTATTAGAAAGTATTGTAATTTCATGGTGTTTTACAATCTATTAAAGATTGTAGAAAAGAGCTAAGATTTTTATGCAGTATTATTTTAGCTCCAAGAATAGTTTCTAATAGATCTTATTTTAACAGATGATTGTCTATAAGTATACAGAGTTTGTCTGCGTGTGTGCATGCACTTCCAAAAAAAGCCACTTTAATTTGTTTTTCTATTCTTAAAACTCTTCATCACTGGCTCTCTCTTCTATAATTTAATCTCTTTTGTCTCTTATAATGATTACAACCAGAATAACTATGATAATTGTTTAATAGGCCCAGTCTGCATGGATTCAAAGTGGAAATTTTTGCATAATTTTTCCCCATAAGTTCAAAGCTTTTTGTCATGCTTAACAAATGGCCTTGACTGTGGAGGCTTGCTTAAATATACTGTAAATGAGAGAGAAGGGGTCCCATAAGGTTATATTATTATACATTAATTAATTTGTTTTTGAGCACTGCATTTTCATCCATATGAAGATATGGCCTATAATATGATGGGCTCAGAATGCAAAGCTTTCTTTGATAAGTTAGTAATAAATTCTTCATATGTTCCGCATTACACCTCAATGTAATTTTACATTAGAGTGGGTTGACAACTCAATACATCCTAATTTTTATTCAAGAAAAAATTTCTGCATTTATGCTGCAGTTATCACACCCACATAGCAGTAACAATTACCTTAAAGCTTGTTCATAGAAACAATTTGCCATTGTTTGGAGGTAATTCAGTTGGGGCTTTTGAACACATGACCAATGTCTCACCTAAAGACCTGAAATCTCTTAAGAGAGCTTGTCAGAGAGCTAGTGAGTCTGCAAGGTTACAGTGGCAAAACAGAGTACATGCCTCCAAGCAAAACAGAACCCCAATTCATCATTCATATTTCTGACATATAACCATAACAATTTAATAATAATAATAATAATAATCCTGTTCAATTTAAGGTTAAAAGCTAGCAGTAATTGTTACCAGAAGATGAGTAAATATATTGTGACATTTATCAGGATACTAGGTGCCTGTACATTTGCAGCACTTATATAATGTTAATATATAAACATACCATTTGAATAAAATCTGCTTTGTAGCTTTATATAAAGGCATCATATGCACAGTGTTAAAATATGATTAAGGTTCATCAAAACTAAAAATGTCTAAACATAGACAATGTACATAATTTACCAGAAATAACTAAATATTTAACAGTATTTTAGAGTAAATATGTCATGCCCTGTAAAATTTATTTGCATTATTGTCACAGACCAATTAGTCTATTCAGCTTCCATTTTCCACTCCAACGCCCCCGCCCTCTAATCACTCATACTTGCTGTGTATTATTTCAAACCCTCTCCTCCAGGATCTGTTTGTGTAGTCTTAACCAGGTCTATGTACTATAGATTGCACTACACTGTCTGTAAGTGCTCTCATTTGTTTTATCTGTTGTTGATTCACGTGTTCTCATTTGTGTTTTCTATTTGTTTAATTTTATTTTGTTTCTGTGCTGAACCTCAACTCAGCATTTGGGTTCATATAACCTGCCTGTGTTTGATGCATCTCTGATATTCGGTAAGGTGACTTACAGGTTTTTTTTTTGTTTTTTCTGATGTTTCAGTGTGACCGTTTTCAGCAGTTTGTGCCTATATTTGTTTCTGGATGAATTTGTTTCTAGATAGAATGAAAGAAAAAAACATGAGAATCAAGAAATAAAGCCAACCAAAAGAAGAAGTGAAGTTGCAAGCAAATGATCATGTTTTAATCCTGGTTACATATCAGTCAATGCAGCATTCCAGCAATGATCAAGATACACAATATATACACAATATACTGTTCAGATTTTTGTTGCCTGTATATCACTGTACAGCAGCCTTAGGGGCTGTTCACTCAGAACATGTTTTTGCATTCAACTCATTCATCTCTTGTCTTTTACATTGTCTTGCACTGTCCAGAAAAATAAAAAAAATAAATAAATTACCTTTAGGGGTAGAACAGCTTGAGACAACAGCTTGTCACTCAAAAGTACACTGTTGCACCTTCTTTATCCCGAAAGGGTGCATATTAGTGCCTTAGGGTAGTTCTGCTGTCCTGCACCTCACGTTTTAATGTAGAATTATGTGCTACATGAACCATTACCATTTTTCTTGCATCTTTTTCAGCATACGGTAAGTGCTACATTTATAGAAAACATTTTAACTCAAAAACCTGCATTATATAAACATGTTTGACCATTCCAGGCACATGAAGAGAGGGGTGCTTTGGGGGCTCAAGTCCCTGCCCTTGTTCCTAAATTAACCAAAATGCCAATTTCTCAACAGTTATCAACAATAATATTGCAGTCAATGAAACAAAAAGCATCCAAATTATAATTATGACAATGGGTACAAAGCAGTAATGACCAACTCAAAACTCAGAAAATTCCTGTTTATTTTTACTAATATCAGTCTGAGACATCGTTGCTATTGTGTTACTATACTGTAGATTGTGTGCATCTTAAAAAAAGCCCAAAATCCATTGAACAATGTGAAATGGAGAAATATCTTTCCGATCTTATTCATAAATTGACTGAAAACTACGTAGCCTCTCCGTTTTCAGTTGTTGTTTTGTTTCTTTTTCTTTCTTTTTTTTTAAACAAACATGAAATACCTAACATGGAAGGCATTGCATTTAGCACATGATGAAACTATAGCTGCTTAAAAGAAGCCCAAGTGCCACCAACAGTAGGAAGACCAAATGTGCGATTTCCCAGGACACGTCCTGGCCAGGATTTCTATATTACCTAAAATATCCACGTTTTAGCTTTGTTTGTGCTGCGCAGACCAATTGTTGTATGACAAAGTACCGTGAGAGCGCTAGAGAACAGACAGCTTCTTGTGCTTTTGAATCGCTCTTACGGTACTTTGATGTCATACACCGATCGGTATGCTCAGTGCTGCTTCAAGTCCAACACTAATATGTACACGTATTTGCATCACTTTGACAATTCTCTGTAGATTCCACCTTCTCACGCACCACGATTGGCCGATTACGTACAATGTCTGTTATTGGTCAAACAATCATTACCTTCATAAAGTATGAAAACAGGAAACCAAAGCTTAAACCTGGATATTTTAGGCATAAAACCATAGACTTAAGTTTGGTTCTGGAGTGGACTATGGAGTGGTTTCTGAGGACTCCCGGACTGGAGCGGGTTCTGGATTGGACTCTGAGAGCTCCTGAAATGGAGCAGGCTCTGGAGTGGGCTCTGGAGTGGACTCTGAGGGCTCCCGAATTGGAGCAGGCTCTGGAGTCAACTCTGAATGCTTCCATGCACGCAGAACAGTCCAGAGGCCAAAGGCAAAGATGGCCTTCTTGACTATGGAAACAGCAGTGAAACTGGGCGGCTCTGTGGTGACCTCTGAGACCAGAGTCGGGTCCTCCAGGACCACCGGACTTGAGATCACCAAAGTTGGGCCCTCCAGGACCACCGGACTTGGGGCAGATTCAAGGACTGGAGCAGGCTCCGGGAGAACTTTTGTGGACCTTGCTGCCCTCCTCCTTCTCAACCTTCGCTTGCGAGACTGAGACCGTGAAGAAGCTCGGGCAAAAGAAGCAAACCAAAATTGTCAATAATAATGTTACAAACCACCCCATAATGCAACAAAGCTCTGTGGATTTGAACTATATTGTACATATAACACCTGATGAGTCCGAACAATGCCATCAAGCTTCCAACACACCAACAGCCGCTCTATTACGGATCATATGCAGCAATGCAGTATTCACTATGCCTCCTCTCTTGCTCACTGAAGGTTGCTGATTGATGTGAGCAGCCAGATTCTGAGTGGGTATCCCACTGTCACATAAGAGCTGAATGAATAAAAGATTATACCCAGTAAGCCAAATAGGCTGTAGGTGAAATCACATCACTCTTTACTGCAGGCAAAGTGGAAGCCCCCCATCACACACAGCTTGAGCCTGCAGTCTGTTTCACGCACTTACTTGCATTACATAGTGATTACACAGGTCAAAAGCATTTATGCATCACAGATTATTTGCATACTGACAGAATTAAATGATTTCTGTTAAAGTGAATGCATTCTCTGTTAGTGCCTTTATTATGTGAGTGTGGTTGATTGCAGTAATTATATATGAAAACACTGTGATCAGTGCTAATCAGAGCTTTTTTTTTCTTTTTTTTTTCTAAAAATAAACAATTAATGCAGCATTATTATTATTATTATTTTTTTTACTTCCTGAGGCTACACCAATGTCGTTTCCCCCCACTTCTGGTGGCTAACACTATTTTCACACTATTTGTGTGCTGCATGAATGATACTTTCAATACATATATTGTCTCAGTTATCGCATACAAATTTTGCTACTAGTGTTTGAAACACAAAGAGGTGGTAGAAGAGACAGAAATAACTCAAGTTATTTCACACTAAACAAATGCAAAGCTAATTGTGACATTTAAAGGGTTTGTGTTACGATTATTAGACATACAGTACCTTGCAAAAGTCATAGTCCATTAGTATTTTCACCAAAGGAAATGGTTTTAAGCCAGTTATTTATAACCTCTTCTGTGTGTCAGTAGGAAATATCAGTTTACATTTCCAAACGTTTCCTTTTGCCATTAATTGTAATAATCCAGTGAGATATTTGTATGTTCAAGGAGTCTGACAATAGCCAGTATGCTCCAGAAACAGAAACAGGGAGAAAAACAAAACAAACAAAAAAACAGACTAAATCCAGAATAAATGTGGCACAGTCGTCAAAACACTTGAAGAAACTTACTTGCAAAACTACAGTTTGTGAAAAGTTTAGGCACTTGTGTAAAAATGCTGTAAAGTGAAGAGAGCCTACTTTCCAAAGTAATGCCATAAATATTATTTTATTTATCAGTTTACTTCAAATAACTAAATCAAATCAACATTTGGTGTGACCACCCTTTGCATTTAAAACAGCTTTTGTCTTAGCAACACTTGAGCATAGCTTTTTTAGGTAGCTTTTCAAGTAGGCTTCTTCAAGTGTCTTGGAGACAGTTCTTCTGGATTCCAGTCTGTCTCAGTTTTTTTTCTGTTTCTTAATGTAATCCCGGGCAGACTCGATAAAGGTGAGATCAGATCTCTGGGTGGAGCACTGGCTGTTGTCAGACCATATAGAAATAACTGGCTTAAAACCATTTTCTTTTGGTCAAAGTACTAATGGCTTAAGACTTTTGTATGGTGCTGTATATACATTATAAGACTGATTCTGTAATGGTTAATGATAAAAATAAAAATAAGAAAACCCTTTGGTTTCTATTTGTCAACATTAGTTTAGTAATGTAACTGCATTAGTTTACGTGAACTGATCATGAAAAAGCCCTAAAGCATTCACAGTATTCTCAATTAATGTTAATTTCAATATAATGCATTATTAAAATCAAATGTTGTATCTATTAGTATTATGTGAAGGATCTTAATAAATGTGATAATTGTATTTAATTAACTAATGCTAATAAAGAATAATAAATACTGTAACAATGTATTATTCATGTAATGTTAACGTTACCTAAGGGAATCTTATTGAAAAGTGTTTTCAAAACATTTAATTTAATTTGATCATTTGCAATTCAGGCATTTTAAATATAAAGGCTTGTTAAATTTAAATCTGAATGACTAAATACTCATTTTATTATCAGAAATCTAAAATAATAAGTGTTTGATGCTATTACATTATACAAAATACATCTACTTTATGTAGACTGTGCATTTGAAGTACATCTGATTCAACTTGTAAATATAATTTTGATTGCAAATTGTAATGCTAGGTTGTTATTTACAGAAACCTGTGCAAATAAATATAAAACAAAATACTTATTCTGTGTGCTTTACCAATTTGACATTGGAGTTATTATAACACAAACACCAGAGAGTTACACAAGGTCATGCACAGACTACATACATGTCTGGTTTGCACATATTCAACATTTATATATTTTGTCCCCTCTAAAAAATGCATCTGAATGCTTTTGCCTAAAGATGAGATCTGATGAGGTTCCAAACTAGTGTACTTAACTTGTACTTTTAAGTTTGCCGTTACAGATGTGAGACTTTCATGCACAATCACTGATTACCATCAGATTTCTCCCCTTCTCTCTCTCTCTCAGCCTTCTCAGCTCTTTCATCTCTCTCCTCTACGTTAACTGATCACTGCAGAGAAAACCTTAAAGGACATAAATGGCAATCCAGTGATTTGTAAAATCAGAGCAGAGCCACATCGCCCCCATCTGGTCATAAGAGTAAATGTTTCGTCACCTCACAATGGCTCCCTCATGGCCAGAGGGATTTCTATGTTTAGCTGCAATACAGTGGTGGTTATGAGAGGCCTAATTATGCGTGGCCACCCCCTTACACGGCTGCCCCTCTCATACAGCCAGAATGAGCACATACTGTCAGAAACAGCTGTGAGGGGTGAGAGACTTGAGAGATAGAGAGAGGGAGTGAAAGCCAAGAGCAAGAAAGCCCAAGACATCATGTGATAACATTACAGATGAGAAGGAGAGAAAGTAATAACAGAGAAGACTGCCTAAGACAGAGACAAAAATACACCATCAAGGGAAGGAGAGTTCAGCAGAGTTTACCCTGGTGTGAGGGACAGATTAGAAATGGTTTGTTTCTAAGGGGAAGTCGTGACATTGTGGTTGTTTCTTAGGGGAAGTCATGGCCTAGTGGTTAGAGAGTTTGACTCCTAACCTTAAGGTTGTGGGTTCGAGTCTTGGGCCGGCAATACCACGACTGAGGTGCCCTTGAGCAAGGCACTGAACCCCCAACTGCTCCCCGGGCACTGCAGCATAAATGGCTGTCCACTGCTCTGGGTGTGTCTTCACTGCTGTGTGTGTGCAGTTTGGATGGGTTAAATGCAGAGCACAAATTCTGAGTATGGGTCACTATACGTGGCTGTATGTCACAACAATTTTTTTTTTTTTTTTTTGGTGCTGGTCTAGCTGGTCATCAGCAACACAACCTAGCTGGTTGACCAATAACGTCTTGATGGTTTTGTTTTATTCTTGCTTAAGAGCCATCATGCATCAATAGTGTCAGTAAGAGCATCCAGAAAGCAAGATACAGTGTCCTCCAAAAGTTTTAAAATGTTCTAGGCAAAGTATAATTTGAAAAAACATACTGTAAGCATGAATCATTTTGCAAGATTTGCATCCACCAGTCAGAAAACCTGAGAAACTGCATACACTGATAAAAATGGTTTTGTGGTGAAGTAAATAATGCAGAAAAACAAACATTTCTCCATTAATTAATTTATTTCAGGCAAGAATTAAAAAAAAAAAAGTAAATTCAATGTTAGTCCTCAATTTAAAATTGTAAAATTTAAACATTTTACTTGGAATTGTTTGTTATTTTTACAAAGATTGTTTAAGTAAATATCAAAGTCATGATCCCGTTGTTCCCATTATGTACTTGGGCATGAATAATTAATAAGGTACTTTTTTTTTAGTGCTATGTTGTTTGAGTAAAGTTTACAAACTGTGACAAACTTAAAATAATTAAGCAGAAATTACTCTAACTGCTCAAAACTTGCTTTTGAATCATCATTCTAACGGTCCATTTTAAAGGGGTCATATGATGCTGCTAAAAAGAACATTATTTTGTGTATTTGGTGTAATGCAATTCGTGTGTTTATACAGTTTAAGGTGCAAAAAACACATTATTTTCCATATAATGTACTTGTTGCTCCTTTTATGCCCCGCCTTTGTGTCGATTTTTACAAAGCTCATTGTTCTGAAAAAGCGAGGTGTGCTCTGATGGCCAGCTATCGAGTGCGCTGTGATTGGCTGAATGCTTCAAGCGTGTAATGGAAATGTTTAAATCCCCTTAACATACTGCTATGCCGTCTCCCCAGGCCAGCAGCACGAGACTCAGTCCAAACTCAGTTAAAATGGTTCAGTTCGATTTGGTGAAACTGGTTCGACCGGTTCACTAATAAGAAGATCTGGTTAAAATAGTTTGTTCATGATCCGAACAAAGACAAAACTAAAAACCCATTACAAACAAGGCATTTGATGCTCCAGTGGGGACATAATTACTGATTGTAATAGTTGCGTTGCGTAAATCTTCGTAAACATAAAAACCATGTCTGCATTTGTACAGGCTGTGAGTCAGAAGTGATAGACTGTCCTACTGCTCAAAACTTGCTTTTGAATCATCATTGGCAAATTATTTAAATATAAAAAAAAATACTTACAGGCTGTGAGTCAGAAGTGATAGACTGTCCTTGGAAAGTTTGAACTGCCCAGCTTTATAGAAACAGCCGTTGTGCCACAGATGCATTGCAGGCTACTGGTTCAGGAAACAGTCCTCATCCTCCATAAAATGCGCTGCACACATCAGAATATTTAGGTTGAACTGTTCTGGAACAGTGTTGAAATACAACTTAACTACTGATTTCTAGTCGTGTCCTCTTTAGGAAGGCCAAACAAAGTAGTTTCACCTTCACAACAAAACACACAGCGAATCCACAACATGGCAGCAGCGGCAACAGAGAAAAAAAGTTACGCCTTCTTTCTTTGCATGAACATTTGGGCGGCGTTATGCAAATCTTCCCACATAGTGACGTAGACATGTGGGGGCATGTTAGAACAAGCCGTTTTAGGGTGGTGTGGTTGACTCTTACCTTTTATAAAGAATATCTCTTTGGATTTGAGACTTAAGTCTTTGCAACTTCACAGATCTTCTTTATGCACCAAGAGCTTGTAACACTCCAAAGAGAAAGGAAAAATGTAAATCGCATCATATGACACCTTTAAATTTACTCATTTCCTTTGCTAATTTTATATAACTTAGCTAAGTAAATTTTACTTAATTCCATACTTAAATTTTACTTAAGATAAAATCCCTATTACAACTCTGATAGAAATATTGCGTTTACTTAATCAGTGCAAGCAGCAAAAGTAACCATATCCAACTTCAAAATCCACTACTTTAAACTTAAAACTGCTTATAAACTATTAAAACGTCTTCAAAGCTTTTTTTCTGGCTCGGATTTCTTAAGCTGACAACAAGTTTGTCATAAAGTCCCTGACACTGAGTATGGAGTAATATTAACCCGTTTAATCCCAATTTTTGTCCCAAAAATATCCAAATGATGTGTCATTTATTAACCCTTTGTAATCATAATTATTTATTTATTTATTATTTATTTATTTTATTTTATTGATTTTTTTTTTTTTTTTTTTGGGGGGGGGGGTATGTTTTATGGGGATGATATGCATACGGAATTAACATATTTCTGTAGTCATCAAAATTTGTATATCAGCCCAACTATTTTAAAGTTTCCATCATGTTCTAGGGTTACTTTTATACATAAAATCCCGTCTATACTAGCAGTATTACAACATCAATATTGTGAAATCAATATCTAGCCAGCAATACCATTATCAAAAAAAAAAAAAAGTTACTCAAATATCTAGCCAGTCGGTGGTCAAGAAAAAAAAAAGTTGTTCAGTTTTTTAAGGCGTCTAGAAGGCTCAACCCACCTCACCCTATCATCTCAATACACCTCTCTAGAAGGCTCAACCCACCTCACCCTATCATGTCCCTACATGGGATCTGCCTACAGTGTTGAGGGCTCTGAAGAGCCCTCCCTTTGAGCCGCTACAGTCCGTTGACCTTCGTTCCCTGACACTAAAACTGGCTCTGCTACTGGCATTAGTATCGGGAAAGCATATGGGAGATCTGCAGGCACTCTCTGTGAGCCCCACCTGCCTAGAATTCAGGCCTGGAGAATCTAAGGTCGTCCTGAAGGCAAGGAATGGTTACATATCTAAAGTGCCTTCTACTCCATTCAGAGGACAGGTAATAACTCTATTGGTGCTTCCTCCTTTGGAGCAAGACCAAGAGTTGAATTTACTCTGCCCTGTCAGGGCATTGAGATTTTATATTGAGCATTCCACCCCATTCAGGCAGATGGAACAGCTTTTTTTATTCTTCAGTGGACGCACCAAGGGGTCTCTGGTCACGAAGCATAGACTTTCCAAATGGATAATTGACACTATTGCGGTAGTGTACTCTTCTTTTGGCCAACAATGCCCCATGGGAGTGAGAGCCCACTCAACTAGAGGCATCGCCTCTTCCTGGGCTTGGTCTAGTCGTGTGTCCATTGCAGAGATTTGTGTGGTGGCCAGCTGGGCATCGCCGTCCACATTTACCAGGTTTTATAATCTGGACATCCCGGCCTTACAGGCCCGGGACCTTTCTGCACAACAGGCTCACTCTTGTAATATGACAAACCAGTGTTTTCTGAGGTTTGCCTTCTTCCTATACGCTCATGGCCCTCACTGAGTTCTGAGGCTGTACAAAAATACTCTTGGGATGTTTACTCAAGGATTATTCAAGATGATTACTACTGCCTCCTGCAGGGTTTTCCTGCAAAATACTTGGTCCCTCTGGGCCCCTTTCTGGTGCTTAAGGCAAGTTCAAGTATTGTCATTCATCTAGCATAGAACGGCGGGATTGTACTGGTTTACCATAGTGTCTTAAGCAAGACACAGTATGAGTGTATCAATAGGGTGATACAGGAACAAGTACTGCATTGCTGGCCGTGCTATGTAGCTGCACGACTGGGTCATTGCTTCAGTTGAAGTGACCTGAGGATCCTGTGGCAAAATGGCAGATTATATAGCCAGATGGCCCCGCCCATTCTGGTGGGTTCTGTTGGACTTCGTTGCCATAGGCTCATGCAGCTCCACTGCCAAGCCGTTGGTTCGTTATAAATTAACTGCAAAATCCAATTGGGGTGCAGTAACACTGCATTATTAAAAAGGCTTCAGTCATCAGGAAAAATGGGTTTTCCCCATAACATCTTAAGCAAGACGCAGTACTTGTTCCCATATCTCAGGGAACCGAGGTTATGGTAGTAACCAAGTACGTTTTGTTCAGACTGAAACTCGCGAATTCCCTCATCATAAGAAACAATGTGCAGATGTATGCACAATGTAAGTGATTAATTTATCATACAGATTATAAGAGGAGTTATGAGTGCTGACTGACTGTGCTCATTTAGAGTGAGTTCTTTCACTGCATGATTCAGTCTAATAAAATGCATTTAGAATGCTCCCAAAATTCAAAATATGGGGCAGAAAATGTGTGTGTATATATATATATATATATATAATCATATACACGAAGTGATATTAATTTAATATATAATTATTATTTCCATATAATTAATTAATATCACACGAAGTGATATTAATTTAATACAACAGTTCAATAAACAAGAAGTTAATATTAGAGAGACGTACATTTTAGACACCATGTTGCCTATTTTTGGCTCTATTTCGCCAACAACAATTCCAAACACAGTCACAGCACTTTTTTGTGTCTCTGAGCAACATGACAGGGTTTCATTCCTGGATTAATCAACCATTTAAATCGCAATGACTCACTTATTAACAATGACTTGTTGCCACCTACTGGGGGTTTTAATTTCACATTAAAAGTACCATTTCATTTATTAAAATAATTTCAAATATCAGTATTCAGCGTTTTAGGATTCAAATATCAAAACATTATTCATGTATAACTTCAGGTTAAAGCATCACATGTCCCTTTGAGCTGCATTAAACAGTGTGTAAATACATTTAAAGGTCCCCTAAAGTGCCTTGAAACATGCAGTGTTATTCTATTTGGTGACGTAGTGATCATAATCATGCTGAATCTGTGTATTTTTAAAAGTGTTTAATATATGCCGATTTGCGCATATATTTCGCTCCCTGCGATCGCATCTCTGGACCGGTGTCCTGACATTTTATCTTACCCATCAGATTTTCCTACCAGGGTTTACTGCGCATGCGCACATCAATATTGCGTCCTTTTTCTCATGCTGAACAACAATATTTAATACATCTGCATTACTGTAAGGGTAGGTTTAGGGTTGGGGTAGGTGTAGACTTTAATAAAAACAATCTAATAGGTAGAAAAAATATTTCATGTAGCTGTATCCCTTCTAGCTACAACCATGAAAATAACACATAATTACTGTATTTGCATTACTGTAGGGGTTTTTTTAGGGTTGTGGTAGGTGTTTGTGGTAGGTGATATTAATAAACCATAACTTTACTGTAGCATTTTTCATTGTCGAATTGTACTACCCACTGTTTTAATGGGAGGTAGCAAAATCTGACAGGGTAGGACAAATCCACAGAACACCGAAGCCAAAATCCGGAGTAGACTGTGTGCGCTGCCGCGGTTAGCGTGACACAGCATGAAACCGACCTCATTTGCTCCAATCGAAAGCATATTTACACTGTCTGAATTGTTTCCTATCGTCTATATTGTGCACTACGTGCCATTCACTGTACAGGAAATACTACACTGTGAACAAGTAATCGATCTCAGCTGCAGCTTCAGCTAACACTTATAGAAAAAAAAAAAGTATTTGTAGCGTCTATTTATAGTGTAGGGGGGGGACGGGCGCTTCAGATTCTAGAGAGCATTTGATTGGCACAAAAGATATGATGAGAAGCTGAAGTACGATTACTATAGGTTTTTGCTAGTTTCAGCCCGACGCATTTTTGTTTTTAAAAGAGAGTTTTTGCTAGTTTCAGCCCGACGCAGTTCTCATATTCCTGTTCTATGCCTCGTTGTTTAAATAGCAAATACATTTGTGGCCATTTGTACGCCCTTGGGCGTGCTGGTCTAAAAAAAAGGTGTTTTCAGGCGTATTGTTGGCGTGTTGCTATTCTGAGGAACTGAAAATAGACTGCGCCATAGACCAACTCAAACCTGGTCTAAAGTCTAAAGTCAATGGCACAATATATTTCTTTGTTGTTGATTTTTAAAGAGCACGTTAGTAGAAAATGCACCTCTGGGCAGGTCCACAACGCGCGTTCACTTTGCTTATAACACACAGGGACGCGCAGCAGCATACAAACATGCCAAATATTCCAAATGAAAGATTACAGCTACATAAATATAAAAATGTCATATATGTCATAATGGATAGTCATTGTGTGTATCAGAATTATGCTACCTATTTGCTTGCGCATGAGCAGATCCGTTCGTTCTCTGGAGACAAAAGCCCCAAATACAACTTCTCCAATCATTATACTAGCAAAAGTGGATTCGGAAATGCCCTAAGTGCACCTGCGCCATGCGCTTTAGACCATTCACTTAGATTGTTAAAATAGGGCCCTAGGTGTCCGTCTAAGGACCCACAAACAAACTTAGGACTTAAATAAGTTTTTTTAGCATGGTAATGCCAGAGCTATATATAAATCTCTAAACTCTAATTGGCAGTCAGTCAGAATATCTATAAAGGTGTGCTGAGTCTGACCTAGTAATGCTCAGAAAAGAAACCTGTGTAATTTTATCCCAGTAATCATTACACAGCTGCCAAATGAACATGTCTGACTGTGACATTTATGTATTGCCATTATTATGAATTAAAAAAGGGAAAACATTATTGCTGGGTTTCAGAGACAATAGCAAAATTTTTATGTATTTACATTAGGATTTATGCTTTGTCCAAACCCCAAGCTGATCAGCTGTTCTTTTTTCAGCAGCAGACAAATGCAAATGGAGTGGTTGCTCTGACATAAAAGAGCAAGATCTTTTCTCTTATAGTAGACTTGTTGGTTTATTGACAATTCAAGGTACAAAAAAGGTTCAACAACAAACACAAACACAGGAACTAGACATGCTTTCTTAAAATGTCAGCTAACTGATGGCTGAAGAAGAAAAAAAAAACAGCTCAGTGTACCTCAATACATCCTCTCAGAAAGAAGCTCAGAGGCTCCATCAGTATCAGTGTGTGAGAACTTTGGTTTTTTCATCTTTTTTTAAGCCACACAGAAGCGCTAGCATGGTCAGTGAGATGTTTATCAAGCTGTTATTCTCTTTATTGTGACAGTAGGAGCAAGGGTTGGTAAGATCGCAATGTCGTATCTCACCAGCTCCTCATATCTCTTCCTCAGCTCACCTTCAGTCTTTGACAGATTCCTGGTTTGAGTGCTCATGGATTAGTGGTGTTCTCAGAAAACTTGGATATTTCTATCTGCTCGCTGACATCAGATGTTTTTTTGCCCTGGATCAGTTTACCAATGGGGAAAAAAAACAGAGGGGTGGCACAAGCAAAATAATCACATTATTACACCAAAGCAAAGAGCAATCGATGGTGTAATTTTGTGCTTTTAGAAAATGTAACTCAGCGGATAGGGAAAACGTATAGCTGGAGAGATCTTAGCACTGATGGTGCTCTCTCCTAAATGGAGGGCTCATTACTTTAAAGGGAACCAGGGTTGTTTTCCCACAAAAATGTGGCTCTTGAGAAAGCTTTTTGTTCAGATAACATATGCTTTTACCAAACAATTGAGGTAAATGTACTTTTTTCTCAGTATTCACTTTCATAATATTGATTGATATCGTCATAGATGAACAATAAATCCAAACAGGTATGGCCTCTCTTCTTGTTCCTGGAAACAAAGCTGGTTAGCTGGTTATCTAACTGCACAGCAATCAATAATTGCATATTATGTGTTTTTTGTACATACTATTTGTCACAATTTTGTCTAATACTCATAAAACACAAGGCACTTTGGTTCAGTAATCACAAATGTTTCTGCATCTGTGCACACAAGGATCAGGATACACACGCACATGTTTTATTCATGTTATGAGTATTAATCACTGAATTAACCCATATATTTAAGCAATTATGCATGGTCAGCTGATGAATTTGGAAAGTTGTATTGTGTCATGTCTCATGTTATGGTATGAAACCTGCTCTTACAAGCCACATATTTGACTAACAACAAAGTCTTGTGCAGACTGTAGTTTGTTCTGGCCAAGAAACACTTAAAAATATAAGATACAATGATATTTGACATATACATTTGATTAGCAGTTTTGTAACCAGTTTTGTATGAATATGAGCCCATGCTGTTGTTGTTGTTTTTTTTTATTATCAGAACACAAGATAAAACATTTCCATATCTGAAGAATGTAAGGCATGATGTAAGGCACATGCAACACTTTTTTCACTCTTGCTTATTATCTACATACATTCACAGAATGCCTTTGGTGGTGTTTTTATTTTTATAGAATATATTGTTATTCTATGCAATCATGATTTAAGTTGTTGCTTAATGACATAAATCAAGTGTAGTGTTTGTTATGGCAGGTCACGTGAGTCAAGCTTGCAGCTGATCCACGTCTACCTTTAGGAATTCGACTTCTATCACGGCATTCCTATTTAAAGTGATAGTTCTCCCAAAAAATTAAATATTCTATCATTAATTACTCACCTTAATGTCATTCCAAACCCGTAAGATTTATGTTCATCTTCAGAACAACAAATAAAGATATTTTTGATGAAAACCAACAGCTTTCTGACCCTCCATAGACAGCAACACAACTACCATATTCAAGGCCCAGGAATGTAGTAAGGACATCGTTAAAATAGTCCATGTGACCTTAATTTTATGAAGCTATGAGAATACTTTTTGTGCACAAAGAAAGCAAAAATAATGTCTTTATTCAACAATTTCTTCTGTTCTGTGTCAGACACTCGTTTACAAGAGTACCACATGTGTGTGCACTCCTTTGCTTGTAAACTGTCGTGTCCTCTTCATTTAGCAAGCAATAATGACTTGTGATGACACGAATCAAAACAAAATAACTGATTTACCAGAGTTTCAGATTTTTTCACACATACTCAATTCAGTTCTTCTCAGCGCACTCTCAATCTGAACAGCATTATGGACAATGTTTTCTTAAAGGGGAACAGCCCAATAAATGACTATATAAACTGTTTCTGTTCTTATTATTGAAAACAATGAATTAAACATTGCACTAATGTATGACTAATATTAATCTAATTTAAGTCACAACATCCCCCCCTTTTCCCACACCCCTTTGAACTACTGTTCATCAACTTAAATCTCTAATGCATAAAGCAACTGATCAGGACTTCTTAACACAGTTTCTTGTGGATGTGTGAACAGCACAGGATCTAACTTTGCCATCTCTGCCTGGAAACACCTTTTCAGTTTTTCCTAATTTCCAGGTTTGTCTTGCCATGTTGTCATCTTGTATTAGAACAATGTCGCCTGTTTTCAGCTCTGTAGGTGTCTGTGTGCCGCAGGAATGTGCAGATTTCAGGTCTAGCAGATAGACTTTTCTCCAACGATTCCACAGATTGGTCATGAGTTTGTTTCTGTATCTCCACCTCCTGGTTATCTCTTCCTTACTCACAGTGGTATGATCATGGTCTACAGGGAATGGTTTTGGGGGTTAGTTAGTCATTCATCATCCAGGAAGTGTGCAGGTGTCAGTGGCTGCGGTTCATCAACCTTGTTGTGGACAAAAGAGGTCTAGAATTCAGTGTGGCTTCTACTTCCGTGAGAAGTGTAGACATTTCTTCAAAAGCGAGTGATGCTCTTCCTAGCACCTTTCTCAGATACGTCTTTACAGAGAAATGGGTGTCCTTTCCCCCACAGTTCGCTTTCCTTTAGATTAACTGCAGTCTGACCTCTGGTGGGGACATCTGCTGGACTGGCCTTGCCTTTACAGTTTGACCACATTGCAGGGTTGGTTAAGGACTGTATTTCTGCTATTCTGTTTGACACAAACATTTTCCATTTGTGAGCTGGACTGCGAATTCACTGTAGCACTATCATTGAATCTGTCCACAGGTGAACCTGTCAGCGCTCCATATTCAGAGGCTTTATCAAGTTGTTTCCTAGGCTTGCTCCAATCACTTCTCCCATTAACTCAAGACATGGCAGGGACATCTTCTTTAGCGGGGCTACCCTGGACTTTGAAGTGCCGAGTAGTCTTTGTTCCATCATCTGCCTTTCGTAGCAGGTATGCTACTATACTGTAAGCTTTCTCACTTGCATCACAGAACATGTGAAGTAGTTGTGCATCGTGCTTGTGTTCAGATTTTATTCCATACCAGCAGGGTATAACTATGTGGTGGATCTGTGGAAGTTCTGAACACTACCTTTGCTATTCTTGTGCAAGATCTGTAGACAGCTCCCCATCCCAACCGAGGCATTTCATTTCATTCCATCCCGAGCAAAAAGGCATTTCACACACAGTGAAAGCAGTTAGAAAGCCTATTGGGTCGAATATGTGAGCAGGGAGTTTCAGAACGCTCCTTTTGGTGTTCTCTCTTTTTGCTACAGTGTCCAGAAATGCAGTCAAATCAAAGACAAAATCATCCGTTTCAGTTCTCCAGACCAAGCCTAGCACCTTCAGTACAGCTCCTGGTGTCTCTGTCTCTGGTGCAAGTTCAGTCATCCCCCAGCCATAGCCATTCATCCATAGCCCCCAGATATGAACTAAAAAATCGGCGGGCCCCACAACCACTGAGGCCTGTGGGCCCAGTTCATCCTTCTCCTCCTGTGAGAGCTATCCGGCTACTGCCACAACACCGGGGCCCAAGCCCTCCATCTGCTGTAGGTGAACCAAAAACAACTGATAACAACTCTCAGTGACATGTGTCAGGTCCCCGCTATGATAGCAGCAACATTCACAAATGTTTACAGAACAAGCGGGAACCCAGTGTGTCTGTAGCATTGCCTATTTCTGTTTTATCACGTGATAGAAAGTCTAAGGCCTTTTACCATCCTTCATCTATTTTGTAACCAATTTAAGTGTAACCATAATGAAATACTGTTATTAAACCATTTCAATTATAAATTCTGTGCTAACTAGTCTTGATTCAACATTAACATTAAAGTGATACCTATTGCAATACAATATAGTCACGTAATAGCAACACTCTCCCACATATTTGGATTTTCTAACTGCACTTATTTCCATCATTTGTATAAGTGGGAGTGGGTGGTAATAGACAAGAAATGTACAGTAAGAAGGTTGTAAGTAGCTTCAATAGTTCCATTACTGTACAATCCGACAACATTCAGATTATCTCCTCAGGGACGGAAGGGAAAATTTTTAACGAAAGTGACATATTGTTTGTTTTATGGAGAAAAAAGTTGAGCCTACCTTGTGCAAACTCAAGAAAGAATATATAGATACTAGATGTTCAGATGATGAAATGTTCAAATGGTGGGACATAATTGGCAAACATCAAAAGAAATCAAAACCTGGTGAGATAATTGAGGCTTTAAACTTCATAAGCTGTACTCAGCTACGTGATTTGATGACACATCTATATTCAAGTATAGATGCTAATTGTAAAGTATTGCATTCTAAAAATGCAGAAATACAAAAGTCAGAGGCAAAGATTCAGGATTTTCAATTACAGCTAGATAAATTACTAGCTGAACAGTTAGCTCTGAGTGAAAAATGTAAAAATCACAAGGGCACCATTGCAGTTCTCAAGGCTAAGCTAAATGCACACGAGTCCGTGTCTCCCAAAACACCTAACAGCGATAGAGCTAAAAAGCATGTTCACTTCTTGGAAGAGGTGACTTGCTGTGATGATTCTAGAACTTTTAGTTCAAACGAAGCATGTGCCACTGCTCAAAAAGAATTGCCGATTTCAGTTCTTAAGGTGATGCAGCACCGTAATAGCGCAGAGTCGTGGACCAAAACACATGGTGTAAAGGAAGCATTAGAGAGTCATGAAAATCCTCAAACTTCAGGAGATCACAGCAAACAACCATGTGGCAAAGATAGCAGGTTTTGTAGTTCCTGTCACAAAATAGGCTATACATAGGAAACATTCTGGTCACTGGGAAGGGGTAGACCTCCACCTTATTTTCTGAAACATAGGACATCACTTTCTAAGGTCAAAGATCAGTGGTTTACATGTGACTATTCATCCTCGAGTAAAACTATTAGTGAGGTAACCCTAACCCTAACTGCATTGTTCCTGCAAGGCCTCCAGCAATTGACTTCACTTGCTAGTGGGTTAGCAGCTAAATAGCAATGAGTTTAATATGTAAACATCCAAATTTCAATGATCCTGTTTGTATTTTCAAATTTGTAATTGTGCTAAACACATTGTGCGCATAGAGCACATTATAGTTGTTTGTGTAACTACATGTGCACAAAGACTAGCTGACTTTATTCTTTTAAAATACATGACTGCTTTACTTTAAGTGTGTGTACTGTAACGTTGTAGATGCTATGCATCTAGACCATGTGTCTTGTGTAAAATTGGAAAAACTGTAATACTGGAATTGTATAGCAATTTCAAGTTGCATGTTTGTCCTATGTTGAATTTGTTTGTCTCATGAGTGGTTCACTCTGCTATTTTCCATATAGCTGCAGTTAAACCATGTACATGAGCATAGAATTGCCATGTGGCCACAGTGTGATTCACAATTGTCTTAAAAATGAAAATGGTTTTCCTCACAGCAGAATTCATTATCTCTGAACTTTGCATTTTATCACACTTCTTTAAAAAAAAAAAACATTGGTGTGAAAAGCATTTTAAGCCAGATCACACCTCATACTCACAATTTCAGGCTGGCCCCCTGTTCCAAAAGGACTAAATTTGCATCACTATTGTAAAACTTCCTCACCTTTGTTTGGAGCATGATTATGCTGACACAAAGCCATAGCTAAATACAGCCAAATAGATAAAACTGTTTGATCTACACACACAGAGTCAAATCTACATCTTTAAGTCTATATATGTAGACTGTATTATAATTGTGAATTTCATCCAATTATTGTTTGTTTTGGTTTCTTTGGGTTTACCTAATCACTTAGCATCTCACCAAGTATCAAATATAAATGAGTATTTCTCATTTTTGCCAAGGTACAAACAATTTCATTGATATATCATGTAACTAATCTGATTTCTGTTTCTTTCTACAGTCGTGGCCAAAAGTTTTGAGAATTACATAAATATTGGAAATTGGAAAAGTTGCTGCTTAAGTTTTTATAATAGCGATTTGCATATACTCCAGAATGTTATGAAGAGTGATCAGATGAATTGCATAGTCCTTCTTTGCCATAAAAATTAACTTAATCCCAAAAAAAACCTTTCCACTGCATTTCATTGCTGTCATTAAAGGACCTGCTGAGATCATTTCAGTAATCATCTTGTTGACTCAGGTGAGAATGTTGACGAGCACAAGGCTGGAGATCATTATGCCAGGTTGATTGGGTTAGAATGGCAGACTTGACATGTTAAAAGGAGGGTGATGCTTAATATCATTGTTCTTCCATTGTTAACCATGGTGACCTGCAAAGAAACGTGTGCAGCCATCATTGCGTTGCATAAAAATGGCTTCACAGGCAAGGATATTGTGGCTACTAAGACTGCACCTAAATCAACAATTTATAGGTTCATCAAGAACTTCAAGGAAAGAGGTTCAATTCTTGTAAAGAAGGCTTCAGGGCATCCAAGAAAGTCCAGCAAGCGCCAGGATCATCTCCTAAAGAGGATTCAGCTGCGGGATCGGAGTGCCACCAGTGCAAAGCTTGCTCAGGAATGGCAGCAGGCAGGTGTGAGCGCATCTGCACGCACAGTGAGGCGAAGACTTTTGGAAGATGGCCTGGTGTCAAAAAGGGCAGCAAAGAAGCCACTTCTCTCCAAAAAAACATCAGGGACAGATTGATCGTCTGCAGAAAGTATAGTGAATGGACTGCTGAGGACTGGGGCAAAGTCATATTCTCAGATAAAGCCCCTTTCCAATTGTTTGGGGCATCTGGAAAAAGGCTTGTCCGGAGAAGAAAAGGTGAGCGCTACCATCAGTCCTGTGTCATGCCAACAGTAAAGCATCCTGACACCATTCATGTGTGGGGTTGCTTCTCATCCAAGGGAGTGGGCTCACTCACAATTCTGCCCAAAAACACAGCCATGAATAAAGAATGGTACCAAAACACCCTCCAACAGCAACTTCTTCCAACTTCCCCAACAACAGTTTGGTGAAGAACAATGCATTTTCCAGCACAATGGAGCACCGTGCCATGAGGCAAAAGTGATAACTAAGTGGCTCGGGGACCAGAATGTTGAAATTTTGGGTCCATGGCCTGGAAACTCCCCAGATCTTAATGCCATTGAGAACTTGTGGTCAATCCTCAAGAGGCGGGTGGACAAACAAAAACCCACTAATTCTGACAAACTCCAAGAAGTTATTGTGAAAGAATGGGTTTGCTATCAGTCAGGATTTGGCCCAGAAGTTGATTGAGAGCATGCCCAGTCGAATTGCAGAGGTCCTGAAAAAGAAGGGCCAACACTGCAAATACTGACTCTTTGCATAAATGTCATGTAATTGTCCATAAAAGCCTTTGAAACGTATGAAGTGCTTGTAATTATATTTCAGTACATCACAGAAACAACCTGAAACAAAGATCTAAAAGCAGTTTAGCAGCAAACTTTTTGAAAACTAATATTTATGTAATTCTCAAAACTTTTGGCCACGACTGTATGTTGTCCATTTCATTTGAAACAATGATTGTTTTTGGACAATTGAATATCTGTATTTGGTTACACAGAATATTTTGCTGATACTCTTACTGATGAAGGGGGTGTTAAAACCAACAACTGTGGATTTTATTAAAATGCAATTTATTTAAATTTTTCCAAAAACAGTGTTTCAGATCATCTTTTGTTCTAACCTTGACCATCTTTTTAAGTACATCAATTTAAGGGCTTTTTATCAGAGACAAATTCAATCTGACCTCATGCCATGTATAATTTTGCTGTTTGCTGTGCCATATAATCTTTTGAAATCACAGGATCCCAGCTGCACAAATTCACATCCTGTGTTCTGCCTCAGAAAGAGGAACACTGGGGTTCTACCCCACTTCAGTGCCTGCTCTTGTGGAGGTGTGAAGTATTCATTGGATGTTTTGCATGTCTTTGAAGGTGCAACACCATCCTTCTTCTCAAACCTTATAACCAGTAACTTAAACAACACTTGCACTATTTTTGCTACTGTTGGGAGACTGACAACCCCCCCCCCTTCCTTCTATTGTGAGAAGATCAATAATATCATAAAGGCGATTAGCACATCCTCAAGTTATGCAGAGGTCAGACAGATTCGACCGCAATATCAAAAAGAAGTTACTATTGTCGCGTTTCCACCGAAATTACCCAGAACAATTGTACCAGAAACTTTTTTCCACGGGAACTATTTTTCCCCCAGACCTGTTGCTTTCTGCATTTCCACCGCGGTCTAAAGTACCGTAAAGATTTTGGCAAATAGTCTGGTGACGCAGGTCTACGTGCGTTTCTCAATACAAAGTATGCAAATTTTGGACTTGCATTCTCGGTAGTTCGGACTTTGGGAGTTCGACTCGGGAGTGTGATCTCCCGCCGACGGGACGACGCAAGTCCAGTAACGTTAATTCTGCAAACAGCAGCGTAACGTTACTTGATAACATCAGTCAGCTCGCCTTGACTACTTCAATTTTCCTCACTGTATATTTACAATAAGATGGAATAGAATATCAAATACCACTACCTCCTTTCGTTTTCATTTAAACATAATAATAGCCGAAGAAATGTACTTAGTTCAGGGAAAGGTGTATATATACAGCCTACATTACAATGAAATTAAATATTATATGAATTGCCTCATTTTATTTTCATTTTAACATATAGATAAATTGAATAAAGACCAAAGATAACCTGTTAGATTTACCCAAAATGAATTATATTTTATGTTTAACCACTAAAAAGACATCAGAGCCAGTGGCAAATGTCAGAAGGACTAGCCGAATTGAGACTGCTCTAGGCGGATACATGAGCACTGAGCTCCCGCTGATCGCGTGGAGCTGATAATCTCCGAAATCGGTGAAACACATTTTTAAAAAGGCTGTCTTTATAAATAAACTGCAGATTTGAGTTTTTAACAACTACATTCTCACCCTGAAATACTTTTAAAACTACATTTCATGACACAATAACAGTTATATTTAGAAAATTATCCAATTAAATGGTGGTTGAAATCACAGTGCTGCGTGAACTCAACCAATCAGCATGCTCAGCGCCCAAGTCCCACCCCTGAAAGTTCTGGACTTTTGAAAAAGTACTACCTTGCAAGCAGGGACTTTCTGAGGTGCATTTTTTTACCTGGAACTTTATTTAGATCCTGGTTCCTGTGGTGGAAACACACAGAGTACCAGCCCAAAGTCCTTAGTTCCTGGGTAAAGTTCCAGCGGTGGAAACACGGCTTATGTATGTTTTTGAAGCAATTGATAGCAAAATAAACAAATTAAAAAATAAATAGTACAGTGCCTTAAATTGTCAACCTGCTATCTTGAGACACTTCCCACATATTTTTTTTTTTCAAAAGTGTGCTTAACTGTTTAGAAGCAGATCTCTTAGAAGTGGTGAATGAATTACTTAGGGTGACCAAAGGGGCCATTTTTACGGGACGCACCCTTGCCGGGATTTCTTTAATGCCTAAAAATTCCAGGTTTTGGCTGTTTGCACTGTGCAGGTCAATCGTTGTATGAGATTCACGAGAGCTATAGAGAGCAGAGCAGATGGATCCTTATGCTTTCGAATCGCTCTCGCGGTACTTTGATGTCATTTAATGATTGGTGCGCAGCAACGTCTCAAGTTGAACGAACAAACAAACAAACACGTGCTCGTATTTGCATCACTTTGATCGTTCTCTGTAGATCTCACCTTCTCACAGGCCACAATTGGTCAATTATAAACAATACCTGCATGTTATTGGTCAAACTACTTTGGATGTTTTAGGCAATATAAAAATCCTGGCCAGGACATGTCCCGTATGAACGGCACATATGGCCACCCTAGCCTTACTTCTTTCTGGGACCTTTTCAAACTCCCTGAAAACTGCAGTTATTAAACCCCTTCTGAAAAAGAGCAATCTTGATAACACCATATTGAGCAATTATAGACCAATATCAAATCTTCCTTTTATAGGCAAGATTATTGAAAAGGTAGTTTTTAATCAGCTGAACAAATACTTAAAATTGCCATAGAATGCAAAAATCATTTTTATAAGGTGTTTGAACACAGTGAGCTGCAGTGTGTGAAAACAACCAGCCTATAATGGTAAAAATCCACCCACTCATTGTTTTATAATCCCAATATATCATAAACAGTCTCTCCACACTAGCAGTTCCAGATTTCTTACTACTATGACGTCATACTCGGGAAAGTCCCACTCATTTGTGACGCTTTCTACCTTATTAGCATATACACAGCCCTGAGTGAGAAGCAGCGGTCCGCCATTACTTTTTTCTTGCTGTAGCTGTTGGAGAAACAATGTCAATGCCAAAGAGCCTTTAAAAGTGTCGTGTGTTGAAATGCACCAATGAACATAGGAGACTCCATAGACCGCTGAGGACACAGTGGTTAAATTTCATTTTCGAAGGAAATGTCCCGGTAAAAAAATGGAAAAGTCCTATACATTTGTGCTAACTTTTTATGCCAGACTGCCTCACAAACGAGAGTCAGTTCAGTGCTGGAGTTGTGCAAAGATTGCTTTTGAAAGAGGGATTGATACCAACGCTTCGTTCACAGATGTCCAGACTCCAGACAAAGTAAGCATCCCGCGTCATATTTTGTTTTCCAAAAGAGCTTCTTGGCTCTCTGTAAGGCTAATGTTGCTAAAACTACCATTGTCTCTGCCTGTTTTCACTAATGCATTTGGAAGCAATGTGAGGTCAGTAACACGGTCACCACCAGTTTAACCATAACACAGGTATGCCCATGAGCATGAGCTCTTGAAACTCCGCACTCTTCTGATAAGGGAGGTGGGAGCACCAGCTCATTTTCATTTTAACGGGACAATCACAAAAACAGCGCGTTTGGCTCATACCCTAAAAGTGGCAATTTCAACAAGCTATGAAAAATTATCTGTGGGGTATTTTGAGAACTCCACCTACACACTCTGGAAACATCAGAGAACAATTTAAAATATTGCATCAGTGCATTCTATGTCAACTTTAAACTCAAATGGATACCTGGACAATTTTCAATGTGGTTTCCAACCGCATCACAGCACAGAGACAGAGCTCATTAAAATAATAAATTATATTAGCTTTAATTCTGATTCTGGCAAAGTATCAGTGTTGGTACTACTAGATCTCAGTGTTGTGTTTGACACTGTCAATCATAACATACTTCTAAAGAGACTGGAAAACCGGGTCAGGCTTTCTGGGATGGTTCTCAATTGGTTCAGGTCATGCTTAGAAGGGAGATGTTATTATGTGAGTATAGCACAAATAAGTCTAAGTGGACGTCCATGTGGAGTTCCACAAGGCTCAATTCTTGCACCGCTCTTGTTTAGCCTGTATATGCTCCCACTAAGTCAAATAATGAGAAAGAACCAAATTGCCTATCACAGCTATGCTGGTGATACCCAGGTTTACATAGTCTTATCACCAAAACTCCCTCTGCCAATGCATTGATGAAATTAACAGTTGGATGTGCCAAAAGAAGAGAAAACTGAAGTCACTGCATTTGGAAACAAAGATGAAGTTCTCAAGGTGAATGCATACCTTGACTCTAGGGGTCAAACAACTAAAAATCAAGTCAAGAATCTTGGTGTGATGCTGGAGACAGACTTTAACTCTTTCCCCGCCATTGATGAGTTATCTTGTCATTTAGAAGACAACGTTTCCCCGCCATTGACGAGTTTTTACAGCTTTCCGTGTTTTCACTGTTATACACTCAGGGGTGCTATTACACATCTTCTGAAAGAGTACAAAACCTCCCGAACACAAACACACATGAACAGGATGGAAAAACTAGTGATCTTGTATGTAAACAGATGCATATGATAAATAATGACATCAGCAATAGACAGCATATAAATGAAAACTGCATAATGTTATGGAGTAAAATGATGATCCAGGAAGTGGTATATGGCTGTGCAAGCTTTGGAGGTGTTGATGGAAACAGTAAACTTTTTTTACTGGATTTATGCTTTGAAAATCATACTGAATATTATTCAGATGTAGTTTTTGATAAAAATGTGATTTTCTCACCTTTTTGCTCAAAATTATAAATTTTTATGAAACCTACCTATATTTAAGTGTTGATAATAGGTAACTAATAAGGACTGCCTCCCACCCAAACTGGATACACAGCATTTGCTTACCGTAGCAATAGGAGCACAGAGGATGCAGTGTGCACAGTGTTGCACTCTGTACTTACACATTTGGACAATAACAACACATATGTACGGATGTTGTTTGTTGACTTCAGCTCAGCATGTAACACTGTCATTCCCTCCAAGCTGACCACAAAACTTGGAGACCAGGACATTAACACCTCCCTCTGCAACTCGATTATGGACTTTCTGACCAAGAGAGATCAGCATGTTAGATCAGGCCACACCTGCTGCACCACCATCACACTCAACACCGGCATACCACAGGGCTGTGTGCTGAGCCCATTCCTCTACTCCATCTACACCCACAAGGGAGGAGGTACACCACCTCACCTCATGGTGTGCTAACAACAACCTGCTCCTTAACACCAGCAAGACAAAGGAGCTCATTGTGGACTTCAGGAAGAAGAAAGGAAGCACGCATGACCCCATCCACATTAACGGGATGGTTGTTGAACGTGTGTCCAGCTTCAAGTTCCTGGGAACCACCATCTCTGAGGACCTGTCCTGTCCTGGACCACAAACACCTCCAGCCTTGTCAAGAAGGCTCACCAGTGCCTCTTCTTCCTCAAGACACTGAAGAAGAACCAGCTGTTTCAGCCATCCTGGTTGGATCGAGAGCATCCTGACCAGTTGCATCACAGTCTGGTATGGGAACTGCTCAGTTGCTGACCGCAAGGCACTTTAGAGGGTGGTGAAAACCACCCAACGCATCACAGGTACAACACTTCCTGCTATTGAGGACATCCAGAGAAAACGCTGTCTACGTCGAGCTCACAGCATTCTTAAGGACTCCTCTCACCCTGACCACAGACTGTTTAACCTCCTGCCCTCCCGGAGGTGCTTCAGGAGCCTCCGGACAAGGACCAGCAGACTCAGGAGGAACCAGAAAATCTGAGCATATCACACCAGTCTTCAGGTTCTTACAATGATTTCCAGTTGTATTTAGGATTGATTTTAAAGTACTTTTACTGGTTTATCAATCACTCAGTGGCCTAGGACCTGAATACATTGCAGGTATGCTTACTGAATGTAAACCTAACAGACCACTGAGATCATTAGGATCTAGTCAGTTAGAAATACCAAGGGTTCACACAAAACAAGGGGAGTCTTTAGCTATTATGCCGCAGATGGAACAAGCTTCCAGAAGAGATCAGATGTGCTAAAACATTAGTCACATTTAAAACTAGACTCAAAACGTATCTATTTAGCTGAGCCGAACTGATTGCACTGTATTTTATGTATAATAATTTTCTATTTTTAACTGTTTTAAATTCTTTTTTTTAATTATTATTTTCAAAGGTTTTTTTAATGATTATTTTACTTTCTTTTATGTAAAAACACTTTGAATTACCATTGTGTGTGAAATGTGCTATATAAATAAGCTTGCCTTGCCTTGATATTGTTGTTTTCCATTTCTCCTTTAATTCTGGATAGTTCGTTGTCCATTTGCAAAGGTCCATGCGCTGTGGACATAATATTTCAGGCATTAGCAGTTATGGAGAACGCATTCTCAATGTCACTTGCAATTGAGATAAAGTCATTGACTTAAAGTGGTTCCTTTATTATCTTTACTACCTCAGGAAGTTGGGCTTCATATTTCTTCAAATGTTTTCTCAGTGTAGCCGCGAGGAGAAATGGGCTGAGGGAGACTCCAAACACCACCCTCATTATTCGTAGCCAGTGTTGGGTAAGTTACTTAAAAAAAATATAATAATAATTAATTACTTTACTAATTAATAATTCTGTCTGAAAAGTAATTTAGCTAATCAATAAGTAACTTAAATATTCAAATCGCTAATTAGGCTAATTAGGTTTATATTAATCCCTATAATCCTTAAAGCATAAACAATAGAAATTAAACTGTGTATTCTCTCAATTTGAGTCAAACAAAGAATAGTTTAGCCTTTTAGCTTTAAAAATAAACGTAATACTTAAACATTTTTATAAAATGTCTATATAATCTTTGGTTAACAAATATAAATACTCTTAAGAAAAGTTAAACAATACATCTCAGTTTGGCAAGATGTTCAGGAAAAGCCTAACTAGTAAAATCCGTACAGGTTTATGTAAAAATAACACGACAACTAATGAAGAATAAATGACAGAAATGATCTCCTCCACTGAATAAAGCCACGTCAGATCGTGCTGTTGTTCTTTGGTAAATACCAGCTTATTGCTCATAGCACGTCTTCTTTCAGAAATGATGAAAATTAGATGAATCTTGATTTTTTTTTTCTTATTGTTTTTCTCTTTTCTCTCCTTTTTTTGATTTGAGTTCGTTCATTTAAAAGTAGACACTTCAAGCTTCAGATACTGGAAAGACTGTACCTCGCTTTAGTTTCATAAGGATTACATAATCAGAGAATATTCGTTTTCAGTTTGAATTTCTTCATTTAAAAGTAGACACCTCAAGCTTTCAATAGACATTATTTCTCATGTCTCTTTGTAAAGTATTCGCTGAGTGTCCGTTCATATTTGTGATATGTAGAAAGTTGCTCACAGAGACTGAGACAGCAGAAAGCCCTGATTGTTTTGTTTATTTTACAAAAGCACAATGTTTTGTTGTTATTGTCAGTGTACATAAATAAAAGTAAGCCCTTCTTAGATTTGATTAATTTTAGTGTTATCTGTATCTGAGTATTTAAGGTTTCTCTGTGAATCAGGAAATACTAAAAGTGAACCCGCCGGCATGCAGAGGGTTAAAGACGCTGCATTCAATTTTATCTTTAGAGTGAAAATTTACATTTCAAATTCAATATTGATTTTAGAACTGTTGAAATTATTTACAGTATGTAACAAGTACTTTATAAGTAACTGTAATTAAATTACCTAAAAATGAACAATCCCTTACTTTACTTTATCAGTGGATAAGTAATTTAATTACAGTTCTTAGTAATGTGTTACCCTCAACAGTGTCCGCAACACACACAGCTTCTAAACTTTGTCTTCATGAGGCAGTGCCACAATCCAGAGGAATTGCACCACATCTCTGTCCTTCTCAGCAAGAGATATCTGCTGTAAATGCAATCGCATGCAGTCTGAATTTTTGTTAGTATACTGAGCAGATCTGAATTCAAGTTAGGACCGGTAAGCAGACAGTCATTAAGTGATAAAGAGTCTATGTCATGTGATGAGGCATCAAACACTGCTCTGAGATTTATTGTTACCTTGTCTTAACGGAGAACAGCATGATGAGGCATGTAGTATTTCACAGCAGTCAGAGATGACTCCTTCTCTACCGCATCTTCGACAATGCCCTGCTTAAGGTATTCATTCACAACTTCATCATAGCGGTGACACAGCACTACATCTGACTGCAAATTTCTCTTAACGCCTTCAAATCTTTTCCTTGCAATTCTGTAGTTGTCTGGTAGTTCTGGCTTGTCAGGTTGCCAAGGCAGCTCACTGTATATCTTCCATCTTTGTACTGAGTTGTCTTTTCAAACTTGTGAAGAGCTTCCTCTTCCTCAGGACTGTCTGTCTGCTTCATGGTGAAACCCGTGAGACTCTATTTCCCAAAAGGCTTTCAGATGCTCTGAAACCAGTGTGTCTTCAGTAACTTGTACTTGAATGCAGGCTGCATCAACAACACTGGACATTTTGACTGGGCCTTGCACTGACCACACAAACATGCTCTCAACGTCTATAAGTACATCTGTAATTCTTTTAACTCAGCCTGACACTATACACCAGTAGTAGTCTGCACCAATCAGCATCGACAACTCTGCATCATAAGTGCCGTCGTCTGTGTAATCTGCTAACTGCAAGCCTTTTCGTTCCAGCTCTGCTTGGATGTGCTCACCTGGGATCTTCATCAAGGCAATGCACACTTGGGGTGTCTAGAGTGCTTCTATTTCAGTTTTCTGCCCATTATTTCAGATGTTCTGCAGAGGTTAATTTCACTGTGTTGCGTTTCGCTGTTACTAGTGCTGCGGAGCCAAAAGTATGAAGAGTGACTGTTTCTTGATTGATCACAGGTAACTTACAATGTGTTCTCACTGATGAAGCTTATCCAGTAAGCAGTGAATGCTTCTACATCCACCAGGTCCTTCTGCACATGCTCTTACAGTCCACAGCAGCACAGTGTTGTTTTGTTTAGCGGGCTGTATCTTTACTGAATGGGAAGCAAAGGAAGAGACTACATTGTCCTTGCTGTCATCAGTGTCAGAAGTACATGTGTCTCCTTTCTCACATACAGCACTGTGGTGTCGGCCTCCACATACATTACAGCACAGTTTAGTGTTACAGAATCTTACGATGTGTTCTGGCCCAATACAAAGCATTGTCCCATCTTCATCAGTTATTAGTATATTATGTTATTAGTTTCGGGACACAGTTCTGTTTTGTGTGCTGCACTCTGACAGAAAAGGCAGTTCTATATTCTTTGACTGGTGGTTTTCAGTAATGCTATGCTTCATTTCAAACTATGTGTCTTGTCTTTTAACTGGTTTCTGAAAGCTTTGACTGTATTTGGAACTACTTGGCTTAATTGGCTTGCATGGTCCTTTCTCTGCTTAGAATCTCTTTCTGCAGGAATTCCATAACTTCTAAGACTTTCAATGCATCACTGGTTCCTCTCTGTAGACTGTATTGGAGAGTAATGTCGTCTGGAATCATCTGTAGCAGAACAGGGCACAACAAGCTGCCATACGCCTCTGATACAACTCCTAACGATTCTAAGCTGCGAATATGTACTTCACATTCATCATAAAGTTGTCTCAGAGCAGAGACGTCGTTATATATCTTTACTTGGCAGAGATTCATCAGTTTGGTCATGTGTGCGTTAATAAGCAGGTTCTTTCTTCTGAACCGATTCTGCAGCAGCTCAATCTCGTGATCATACTTACTGTCTGTTAACATCAGTCCCGCTTAAAGTTTAATTAATTAAACTTTTCTGTTTTGCTTAGCGTATCATTCTTGTGAATAGCGGTTTCAAACTGAGTCCAAAAGTCTTGCCACAGACTGATTTTACCGTTAAACTTGTCGATAATCAACTTGGGCAACTTAACTGTTTGTTGTTCAGCAAGGGCTCTGTGCTGCTCGATCTGCTGCCTTTCCAGTTTCTCTGTATCATTCTGTGTGCGTGTGATTTCGTGGTGATAACTTGCTCTTTATAATCCTCAACATCAACACCAAATCATCGGTGTCCATCCATTCCTCGATTCTAACATCCAACTCCAGCAGCATTTCCTCTTTTTCAGATAACAGGGCTAACAGTTCACGTAGTCGATCAATGACCGGATATTCTTTGTCTACCTCTGTTTCAATATATTGTAAAAGTCTTGTAGTGGAAGCGCATACAGCTCTCTGTTTTCTGAGTAGTCTTTCAAGTCGCTCTTCCATTTCGTGTGTTGCTTGCTAGTTTCCCGGGTTTTAGCACCAGATGCTTTGTCATGTCTTCTTCACTTAGTAAGCAATAATGACTCGTGACAACTTGAATTAAAACAAAATAATTAATTTACTGGAGTTTCAGGTTTTTTACAGGGATGAATTCACTTTAGCAGCGCATACTCAGTTAACTTCTTCTCAGCGCACTCTCAATCTGGGGTGTGTTTCCTGTACAACAACGTAACTCACTGATTAACCACCATAGTAGGATGCATTGTTGTTAAAACGAACTAGCTAGTTATGAGTGTTTCCTGAACACAGTTGCATCTCCGTCGTTTGAACCACATTAGTTCAACAACATAGGGCCATTGTTAATGATGTCACACACATGTGATGGATGAAAAACTTCTGCTATTTAACCGATTAGACATCTCTAAGAAGCTGCTGTATTGAACATGGCACCTGATGACTAATTTACTATTTTTTGTTCCCTGTCATGTTGCTTTATTTGATGTTTGGTTAATCGCGGGTTACCTCTTACGTCATACTCCAGGGTTCCCTTTAGATATTTATGCACATGAGCACTCTTCAAAAACGGTGCTTTTAGAGGACGCACAAAAATACATAGATTAAAATGCATTTATATTTAGATAGAATGGAATATATAATTTGTACTGCATATTAGCTTGATTATTGTGCCCAAGACCACATTTATTTAAGCCCATATCCTTTGCTAACAAGAAACTATACTTCTAACCACAAGTTTGTGATGCTGTTTGAGAATGTACATTTTTACTATACTTTCGTTAAAAACCAAAACATTAAACAAGGTTTCGATAAAAACCAAAACCATGAACTATGTTGGTAACAACTGAAATTGCAACCATAGATGGCTAATAATGCTTTTGGGAAACGCACCCCTGAACAGCATTATGGGCAATGTTTTTTTTAAATGGGAACAGTCCAATTAATGACTATATAAACTGTTTCTGTTCTTATTATTGAAAACAATGAATTAAACATTACACTAAGCATTTATGACTAACATTAATCTAATTTAAGTCACAACATAAACAAGCCTCAACGCATCCGGGTTCTATGTCAGAATGCCAGCTGTTGAGTCAGCAGAACTACACGCATGTGTTGTGGTACTCTTGTGAATGCACAGTGAAGACTGACATGGAAGAGAAGAATTGTTATATAAAGTCGTTATATAACGACTCATTGTTCTCATTGTTTCATACAATTACAATCGAACCACTGATGTCAGATGGACTATTATATCAATGTCCTTACTATGTTTCTGGGTCTTGAACGTGGTAGTTGTGTTGCTGTCTATGCATGGCCAGAAAGCTCTTTCATCAAAAATATTTAATTTGTGTTCAGAAGATGAATGAAGGTCTTACAGCTTTGTGATGACATAAGGGTGAGTAATTAATGACAGAATTTTCATTTTTGGGTGAACTATCTCTTTAAGGTCTATTCAGCATTATTCAGCAGCTTTATTGCTTGGCTCAGGAGAAAATTATTCTCCTCCATCCCCAACTCCTCCTATCGCCACATTCAGACTTGGCTTTCTGATATTCATATGGATTTCTCTTGTTTTAAACAATTTTAAGGTTGGTTAAAGGTGCAGTAGGAAATTAGGAAATCTTGGAAAATGCAAACTTTAGCCTGATAGCACTGAAAGCGAACGTCCCACCCTCCCTTGCAATCGCCGTCCAAAGCCACGCCCCCTGAACGCATATACGCTCACAGACCAGAATACCAGAGACAACATTACTACAATAGGCTACATCAGTGGTTCCCAATTCCAGTCCTCACCCAACCCAACACACACACACACACACACACACACATATAATATAGATATCTCTTATCACATGCGACATTTGCTCCATTCGACTGTTAGTGCCCTGCGAAGTAGACATCACAGGGTATTCAGGACTAGAATTGGGTACCACTGGGCTACATCATGTGTCATCAGTGAGAAAACTTTATAGTACAGTTAGTAAAAGTACTACAATACCAGGAAGGAAGATTGGGTTTTTGATATTTGTCTGCGTGAACAGGGTGTGCAGAGGTATGCTAATACATACATTGACAGGCAAGTAGGAAAGCCAATTAAAATGATCGGACTGAGCGTTTTGACTAGACAAACATTTCTTGGTCCTACGCCTTCCACAGAATATATAAATACAGATAAATACATTTAGACCTTAACTTAATGATTGCTATCGGTATGTAAAGAGACTTCCAACCAGCATAACAAATAATGTTTCTGAAGACAATCACCTATTGCACCTTTAAGGTTGGGGTTAGCTGCACTAAAAACACATAATGCATATCTAATACAGCTGTTCATCCCTAAGTAATATCTCTATTTCACTCAAGTTTTGCTTTATCTTCTCAATGTTAGTTAAATATGGCCATGATTAAACAATAAAGGAATCAGACTGTGGCATTTCCTTTAAGCCTGTGGTTTCACGGTTTTTAGATAATCTTCATTTTGTTCAGTGTCATAAACATTGTGACTGTATATAAGACATATTTGGGAAGCATTAATGCACCATTGCTGACAACTCAGTACCCGGATTCAAAAATAACCAGAGGAGTGGCAAACATTAGACTTGTAAATTTGTGGCAGACTGATCAGAGCGGAGTTATGTTTAAAGGTCATCATCACAATGAAGCAAAAGTTGTGTAAATATGTAAGTTAGGCATTACTTTTTTTAATGTAATATCTTATTTCACTTTTCTTGCTTTTTTCTAGAGCAAACTTAAGCATTTCATGTTTAAGTGATAAAAATTGTCTTGAATCATGCTTCATCGTGTTTTGTTTACATTTGACTTCAGACTGGAATGCTTTTGCGGTTGGATTTTGAGAAATACAGCTCACATATTCTCCCCTCCTACTTTATCTGGAATGCAGCATAAGCAGTGTGTCTGCTTCCTTTCATGATGTAATGTGGTCAGAATAACATTTACAATCATTTTTCATCATTTATTCTGTATGATATTTTCTGAAGTAATTCAGACACATAAATTTTGCTCTCTCTCTCTCTCTCTCTCTCTCACCCCTTTTACAACTTTTACAAAAGCACTTGAACCTAATGATTATTATTATTCATTTAATCCCAGTGCATTTTCTGGCAGACACAAATATATATATATATATATATATATATATATATATATATATATATATATATATATATATATATATATATATATATATATATATATAGCATGTATTAAATCAAAATATTAAATTAAATAATATATATGTATCTCAAATGCCATATATGATACAGTATTTAGGCTTTTCTAAGCAAATCAATAGGCTACATTTTCATTTTCAACTTGGAGGTCCAGTTCCAGTAACAGATATCTTTGGAATTTTTTTTTTTTTTTTCTCCTTCACCATAAAATCTCTGTTGAATTTCATTAACTGTTGTGCTCTTTAATTTGCAGCTCATGCTTGTTACACTTATGGTACATATCTCTCTAACATCATCTATCACTCATTGCCTGACCTCACTGGAGTGCCCCTGAGTTATTCAATGTTCTTTCATGATGTTGGAGGAAAGCTGTCGCTTATCTGCAGGGTTGAAAAGTTATGGAGCATAAAGTCCTCTGTCTGAAATTGATAAAGCCTGGAGGACTGTGTTTCCCATCAGGGCACAAAGCTTATCAGCACAACCAGCCTGGAGTGATCGCCTGCAATGCTGTGCTCTGAGGACCAAGACCAACCCAGGAATCCAGCCAAGGGAACATTCTCCCTGGAGACTCTGTTGATGTGACTGAACTGGAGGCTGTTCTTTATTAAATGTAGGAATCCTGCTGTGGTTTAGGAAGTTTTCAAAAGGGTTTACTTCCTAAGAGTCAAAACATGTCGAACTGTTGCTTCTGTAGAGTTAGCACTTTAAACTGACATTAAAAGAGGGTTGAAGTTGGAGTTTGAGGTAGAGGGCTGCATTGGGATTTGGTCTCACGGGAGTGGGCGGTTTTATCTTTGCTGCTGGCAGGAGTAGGCGGTCAAAAAATATAGCGCAGGTCTCGGGAATTGTTATAAGAATGATGGAGTCAACAAATGAAGTTGAGAAGAAAATTAAAGATGCTGTTTTCCTTACAAAAGCAAAGCAAGGCAAGTGCAATGATTGAAAACAATTTTCAGTTGATACTGAAAGAATGGAAAAGAATTGACCTTTGTAAGTAGTGACAAATGAGGAAAGGTGTTAGTATACAATGGGCACAAAGCTGCTACCTCTGGGTTAAGCTAACATACCTGCTCCATTTGTTATTACAAATATGTTTAAATATGTTTTTAGGCTCTAGTTGTGATACTTTGTTTTCAAATTGAATAGAGTTCTATTAGACTAATAAAAATGGCCCAAGATTTTTGTCATGTGTGGTGCTATACTTTAGCATTATTTTGTCTTATTGTCAGTTTAAATTAACGCAATGTTTTATGTCGGTTATTCTGAACTTTAAGCATAGCCCTAATGTTTGTGGGAATGCGGGCAGGAGTGGTTACAAACACAAATCATCCATAACCATGTGTCCCCCAAAACATGTTCAAAAATGTCTCACAGCAAGAACTGGCAAATCTGGTGCAGTCCGTGAAGATAAGATGCACAGCATAGGATAAGATGTTGTTCACGCCAAATTCTACAATCCAAATATTGCAGCATAAATCAAGACCCATCAGACCAGGCAACCATTTCCAATCTTCTATTGTCCAGGTTTGGAGATCCCATGCATATTTTAGCCTCAGTTTCCTGTTTTTAGCTGGCAGGAGTGGCACCCGCTGTGGTCTTCTGCCATTATAACCCATCTGCTTAAAGGTTCAGCGTGCTTTCAGGGATAGTCTTCTGCATATCACGGTTGTAACAAATGGTTATTTGAGTTACTGTTGCCTTTCTATCAGCTCAAACCAGTTTGGCTATTTATCTCGGACCTCCATACAGATCGCGTTCCATGTTCCCCTTATTAAATCGTGTTCCGGGGGCATCCCCCTCGGTAGAAATCACGTTTTTCCCTCGGGGGTGGGGGGGGGTCCGCCTCTTCCCTTACGGTGCTCCTGTATACACACACACACACACACACACAAATATATATATATATATATATATATATATATATATATATATATATATATATATATATATATACTGGCAGGTCACATTAGTCAAAGCATAGCATTAGTTCTGGAAGGTCACATTAGTCAAGCTCATGTCAGCTAGCTCTCAGCTGATCCACGTCTTCCTATAGGGATATGACACCTATCACGGCACCTATATATGAGATTCTTGAGTATTATCAGCAGCTTTCAAGTTGCTCAATAGCTAATTACCCTCCTCCATCCCCAACTCCTCCTCTCATCCAGTCAAGATTTGGCCTTCTGATTCCCCTTTAAATCAGACTAATTTTATAAAATGTTTACATTAAATTATTAAACATAAATGATATCTGCAATACATAATAATGATGATTCTGTTCTGTTTACCCTAGGGAGGTTAATGCTGCTCTCCCTGCTCTTATCTATGCTAGGCCACATGGATACGCAGGGAGTTCTTGCCCAGAACAGAACCATACCGCCAATCAAAATGAAAATTTTCCTTTTGACCAATACAACATGTTATTGTGATAAAAAGAACAGACCAATATGGATTATTAACTTAGCAAGAGAATTTTAGCAAAAGAGATTTTGTTTGGACGAAAACTGTTACAGAAATCTTATCCTTCACAGTTACAGAAAAACCCAAGGTATATTTTCTCAGTGTGACAATCTGTCTGTTTGACCAACCAAACACTTTACTTGACATTGTATTTCACCATTAGTGTCCATCACAACCCTGACTACAGTTTGTGTCTGCGAAAAAAAAAAAAAAAAAAGGTTTATGTGTGTGTACATGTGAATGGGACGGCGTAAGCTGGAGGCTCATAGGGCAAACTGCTGTGACGTTTTGAAAATTGAGTTTCTCCTGGCAGTGAGACAGTCGAACCAGGACTGAATCCAGTTGTCCCTTTCTTGTCAGTAGTGTAATGCAAGGAGCAGAGGTGCAGCCTTCCCACACACAGGCAGTATGAATTAAAGCAAACGAAGCAGGGAGGGAGAGATAGACACACGCAGTGAGAAAGGGAGGCTTTCATAGAGGTGTTCAGTGGGAGGGAAAGGAAAATGGCAGCTTTCATACAGTACAGAAAATAAAATGGTCACTGCAATCTCTGCACTATGGGAGGCACTGCTGCCTTGCACTTTACATCTATAGCGTGCTTCTAACAACGGCCTCTGTCCCTGATTGCCTCCACTCCATCAACAACAGAGTGACACAATCTGTACGCTCATAAATCCTGCTCACTATCAGTGATGAAAGGGGGGTTATTTCTAATCATGCCTGTGAGAGATGTCTTTAATTTCTCTATCTCTCTCTCTCTCTCTCTCTCTCTCTCTCTCTCTCTCTCTCTCTCAGGGTGGTGCTCCCTCTCTCTCTGGTTGGTCTCTTGGTATTCCCATCGCTGACTGACAGAGTGAGTGCCTATAAAACATGCAGAATGCCATCTGTGACTTTTCCCTTTGGGCATGACTTCTAATCAACAGCAGTCACAGAGCTTTGTTCATTTCTTTTGTTCTATTGATGCACACAGCATCACAACATCCAAGCCCTTCAGTTCAGTTCACCGCTGATAATTGGATTGCATGAACAGTTTTGTGCACGTCTATGTTTGTGCAGATTTATAAATATCTTATTCTCTGGTTCACAATATGCAGTATGCTATGTTTGTGTCAAGTGAAGTGAGTGGAGTTTTTACTAGCGTGACTGATATTTTTTTTATTTATTTTTTTCTGCAAGCTGTCTCAGTTTGGAGAGGACATTTTTAGTTAGCATCAAACACTTGTATGTTCAGATCAGAATATATATATATATATATATATATATATATATATATATATATATATATATATATATATATATATATATATATATATCTATCTTCAGTGAAGTCTAAAGTACTTGGAGAAACTACCTGCCTTTCATCACAAAAACAGTTGGTAGACTGGTGCATCTTTGCTTATGTTTTTGTTGTTGTTGTCATTTGTTTGTTTGTTTGTTTGTTTTCCTGAGCCCAAAAAATATCACTAATTACTGTGATGTCACAAGAAAATGATGTCATCTGACAATGCTGATTGGCTGTTTTTGAAAAGATAATCCTTTGAGCAATTGAGCAATTTCTTATTTATTATATGATATACTCTTGTGAAAAAAGTACACTTTAGCATACTTTAAAAAAGAGCACTTCTTACTGAAATATATTTTTTTAAAGAATATACTTAAGTGCAAACTAATTGCATGTTAATTGCAGTTAACTCAAAATCTATTATAGTTTAAATTTGTACTGGACATTATCCAGTATTATCATGAACATTTCCCTTAACCCTAAAACAGAACACAAATGAAATGCAAAATTTATTTAAAAAAAAAAAAAACTCATGTTCAAAATAAATATTTTTGTCATTTTGGTTGAAAATTGTAAGCCAAGGTGAGGCAAGGCAAGTTTATTTATATTGCACATCTCATACATGATGGTAATTCAAAGTGCTTTACATAAAAGGAAGTAAAATAATCATAAAAAAATCACAACAATAAAACAAGGAATTTAAAAACTGAAATTGAATAAAAAACTGATTTAAAACAGTTAAAAATAGGAAATTATTATATTTGAAATACAGTGTAGCACAGTGCATATTCAGCTAAACAGATACGTTTTGAGTCTAGATTTAAATGTGGCTAATGTTTTAGCATATCTGATCTCTTCTGGAAGCTGTCGGAAACCAGACTGAAAATTATCCATTTGAGTTTAAGTAGTAGTTCAGCTGATTAAAAACTACATTTTCAATAATCTTGCCTATAAAAAGAATATTTGATATTGGTTTATAGTTGTTCAATATGGTGTTATCAAGATTGCTCTTTTTCAGAAGGGGCTTAAAATCTGCAGTTTTCAGAGATTTTGAAAAAGTCCCGGAAAGAAGTGAGGCGTTCACCACTTCTGTGTACTTGAACATGTCTGTAATTATACATTTTTATTGTTCTATTTTTTGCATATTTGTCACACTTGAATGATTCAGATCATCAAACTAATTTTAATATTACACAAAGATAACCCGACTAAATACAAATAATGATTTCATTTATTGTTATTGATATTTGTCACACTTGAATGATTCAAAAAAATTTTAATGTCCACAGAAACCTGCCTGGCACCACGTGAAAAAGTAATTGCCCCCTCAATCTAAAACTGGTTGTGCCACCCTTCGAAGCAATAACTGCAATCAAGAGTTTGCAGTAACTGACAATGAGTCATTCACATCGCTGTGGAGGAATTCTGGCCCATTCTTCTTTGCAGGACTGTTTTAATTCAGCCACATCTGAGGGTTTTCGAGCATGAATGGACTGTTTAAGGTCATGCCACAGCATCTCAATCAGATTTAAGTCCAGACTCTGATTTGTCCACTCCAAAACCTTAATTTTGTTTTTCTTGAGGCATTCAGAGGTCGAGTGTTGCTGTGTTTGGGATCATTGTCCTGCTGCATAACCCAAGTGCGTTTAAGCTTGAGGTCAAAAACTGACAGCCGGACATTCTCCTTCAGGATTTTCTGATAGAGTGCAGAAGTCATGGTTCCATCAATTATGGCAAGTTGCAGACCAGCCCCAGACCATCACACTACCACCACCATATTTGACTGTTGGTATGATGTTCTTTTTATGAAATTTATTAAATGGGTTGGTTTTACACCAGATGTAACAGGACACACACTCCAAAAAGTTAAACTTTTGTCACATCAGTCCACAGAATATTTGTCCAAAAGTCTTGGGGATAATTAAGATATTTTTTGGCAAATGTGAGACGAGCCTTTGTGTTCTTTTTGGTCAGCAATGGCTTTTGCCTTGGAACTCTCCCATGGATGCCTCAGTCTCTTTCTTATTGTTGAATCATGAACACTGACCTTAACTGAGGCAAGTGAGGCCTGCAGTTCTTTAGATGTTGTTCTGGTTTCTTTTATGACCTCATGGATGAGTCCTCATTGCGCTCTTGGAGTAATTTTGGTAGGCCGGCCACTGCTGGGAAGGTTCACCACTGTTCCAAGTTTTCTCCATTTGTGGATAATGGCTCTGACCGTGGTTTGCTGGAGTCCAAAAGCCATAGAAATGGCTTTATAACCCTTTCCAGACTGATACATGTCAACTATTTTGTTTCTCATCTGTTCTTGAAATTCTTTAGATCGCGGCATGATGTGTTGCTCTTTAAGTAAGCTTCATTTTGTCAGGCAGGTTCTATTTAAGTGAGTTCTTGATAAAACAGGTCTGGAAGTAATCAGGACTGGGTGTTGGTAGTAAAATTTAACTCAGCTTTCTAAAATAATGTGGTTAATCACAGTTCTTTCATGATTTAACAGGAGGGGGGCCATTAATTTTTCACTTAGGGCCAGGTAGGTTTGGACAGCTTTTTCCCTTAATAAATGAAATCATCATTTAAAAACTGCATTTTGTATTTACTTGCATTATCTTTGTGTAATATTAAAATTTTATTGATGATCTGAATCTTTAAAGTGTGACAAATATGCAATAAATAAATAAATAAATAACAGGAAGGGGGCAAAAACCTTTCCACAGCACTGTATACATACACACAACAGTTTTCATCCTGTATGTTTATTTTTTATTTTATTTTTTTATGGTAATGTGGGATGACATGGAGCATCATCCAGTGTGACATCCAGTGTAACATCTGACATGATGATGTGAATTCACGCTTTTAAGATATAAATAAATAATTATTCAGTGATAAAACATCTACAGTAATATAATTTTATATGTTTAAATATGTTTATATTTTTAAATATATATAAAATAACATCTTCTTCATCTTCATTCTCTTCTTCTTCTTCTTCTTCTTCTTCTGCTTTTAGCCAGCATAACTGTGTAGTTATGACACCTACCAGTAAGGGCTTAGCATCTCTTTTTTTTAAGCATCCGATTTTGCACTTTTTATTTTCACTTGGCAATTTATCAATTTCTACACTTACTTATTTCCTTCTGTCATCAGATTTTCATTCTTCTCTGTTTCTCTCCCTTCACAGACTGAGGGCAAAATGGAAAACATAAACATAAAACATCTTACTGCAGTAACACAAACACAAGCTAGGGGGCAACAGTAACCACCTAACAGATGTTCAGGACAAGAGACACGTCAACACAGGGATATGTAGACACACTTCCACCCTTCTTGCAGGTCCCTAAATGAGATATTACACACTCAGTGATCTGAGTGATGAGTAACCGAAGCAGATGCCTGAAGAATCTGGGCCGTACATATAAGCTGAAGTGTTTGCATGTGGATTTAACACAGTCAATCATGATATGCAGAGGACTGTTGCACAAAATAAACTTTGTTGTTGTTGTTGTACAGTATAGTACAATTTTCCCAGTTCTAGTTGACTTTGATTCCTACAACTGTAAAATCCTCTATGAATAAATGAATCCATCAATTACTCAGTCAATGCACAGCCATCTTTTTAACATGACTCCTGATGTGCTGCCTGCCACTTCTGTTCTTGATTAATTAAGAGCAATAAACACAGAATCTGAGTGGTTACTCTATAAAAAGCAAGCAAAGTTTCTGAATCACCTGTTCCTACAGATGGGATCCAGCTGCTGAGGAGTTGGAGAAGGAAGTCTGCTGTGGATCTCTCCATTGGGATGACAGCCGTAGGATTTGTCCATATGGATGGTGATTACATACTTGTATACATCTAAAGCAAACATTTCTGTCTGAAAATAGAAATTTCTGACAGTGAATGAGAGCATACTTTAAAACGGTGCATTTAGAAATGAAGGGTAAACAAATGTAATGAAATTTTCCCAGAACTTCTGCATATAATCTCCCTCGTCCCACTGCAGTAGGAGCAGCTGGTCATCTTCAGCAAATGTTGCCATGCTATAAATGGCAACCCAGACAGCTGAATTATGGCGTAACCCACTTCTTTTTCTGCAATATAGTCTTTTTATAAGACTAGCGATCATAGCTTGGTTCACAAACAGGAAATGCATACAGGGTTTTTGTCTTGCTCTGCTTATCCATTTCACTGATTAATGTTTTGCCTCTTTATGAACTAACAATGTATTTTGCAGTACACTGTAAAATGCAGTTGATTTATTTAAAGGACTTCTCGTTTGTCTCCATAACTGAATTCAGCATTTATATGTGATTACATAAAAATGAAAAGTAGTCTTGGAATTATTTGAATGTTCTGGGTTCAGCCTTCTTATCATTTCCAATTTATTGTTGCAGAAAAGAATGCATTACATGCTAAAGATGTCAAATTTACATTCTTTAACATTTCTTCAAGGGTGAGTGAATTAATTTTTTTTTTTTTAAGATTGTTTTGTCTTATTTTCAATCATTTTATGTCCTCTTGAGGCACCCTTGGAAGTTTCTGAGTCCCTATGGTTCAGAACCACTCTACTATCTCTGGTGCATGACCGGTGCTGCTCAGCCAATGAAATGAGAGAATAATGGAATTCTGCCTCATCCACGTCACCCATTGATTATATAATTCCTCTGATACACTATGACCATGCTAAATAAGATGTTGTAGACCCTTTGTTCCAGAGCAGTTTGTTTCTATCAGACTAAAAAGGTTAGGTGATGTAGAATTGATTCATGTTCAACAAAGGCTATGCCAGTTTCTGTCAACATGAACATGTCAGATTACCAGCCATACATGTTGCAGCAGTGTTTCAGAATGCTACACAATCTAAATGTTAGAGCTGACATTGTGCGTGCACTGTAGCTGACTCCAACACTCAGAAACGCAGTGTTCCAAGGGCATTGGTGGCGGCAGCGGCTGTTACCCTGTCAGTGAATATGATATGTACTCAGACTGACAGCCTCTGAAAGGCTTAATGGAATTCTGCAAGCTAACCATGCAAGCCAACAGTCTATTTCCTCCCCCAATGACGGCTGAATGATATGACATTGCATTACTTGCTACACAGAAAAGACTCAATCATCGTTAGGTTACAAAATACATACATCAGAAAGACTGAGAAATACTCTTAGTAGCTTATGAGCCTAAGCTGAAGACGTGCTCCACTTTGATCTGGAGAGGAATGGTGTAACAGCTTTCACAGAAACCATCTATAATAAAAACACACTGAGCTGGTTGGAGCTTCTCTGCTTGAGAGAGAATAAAAGGCACTTTCCATAGGGTGATATTATATAAGTAAAATCTGTTTTATGTACTATATTTTTTTTCTTCACATACTTCAAATAAATGATGTGTTTGAACTTGTTGAATGTTAAGCTGAACACATCACAACAATTTATGTAAGATTATTTAAGTAATTATTTATTTAAGGCTCACATAATGTTATTTCTTTAGTGCCACGATTTTAAGGAATTGTATTTAAATTAAATAAAAATAATCATCTTAATTTTAAGTTTTTTTTTGTTTGTTTGTTTGTTTGTTTTTACAAGATGCTTTAACAAACCTACCTGTAGAGCTACAGTACTGTTTAAAGTTCTAGGCACTTGAGGATGCTGTCAAAAATAATGTAATAGATAAATAGATTTTTTTTAAGAATTTCCTTAAAGCAGCTTTTGGCCTAGGTGCACTTGTGCATAGTTTTTCAGGTAGGTATTTTGAAGCATCTTCATGTTGTTCCAGACAGACTGGATGATGATGGTGAGATCAGATCTCTGTTTGGGCTGTTGTCAGACTCCTTGTGCAAAATGTCACTGGATTATTACATTTAATGGCAAAATTAATGTTTGGAAATGTTTTGGATTTCCTATTGACACGCTACAGCAAAACATAGAAATAAGACTTAAAACCATTTTATCTGGTGAAAATACTAGTGATCTAATATTTTTGACCACCAATGTAAATATTATTGTTTTGGTAATTAAAACTAATTTATTTTTACTCAAATTTATTTAAAATATTTTTTTTAAGTTTTTCATTTTTGGTGTATTTTATTCTTAAGTTTAAGTTTATTCAAATGCTTTGAGTTTTGAACAGCCCATTATTACAGTTTTTCTCATTCGCTTTGATGCATTTCTCGAATCATATTTGCAAAGAAGTATGTGCCTTTCTCAAAACAATTCGTACAAACAGCATCACACAATGGATTACCTGCAAAAGCCTGTAACTTACTCAAAATCTTTAGTTCATCTCTCAAAAGTAAGTATTTATGTCAGTCAACATATCAGTGCCATCAGAATGAAAAGTCCTTGAGTCATTGTTCAGATAGTCAAAATGCTTGGTCATGTTGTCAATATTGTCTCTGTCTCTGATTCTTTGTGTTGTTCTGCATCCACAAAACCAATTCAAAGAGGTCTTTTTTACTCTATGTTGATGTATTGGAAAAAGCATCAACACCTGGCTATTCCTCCAACTGAGACTGGAATAAGCTATTTCTAAATATTTTAGTAATCTGTTACTTAAAAATGCTTCTCAGTTGTTGCAATATTTTATATAGATATATTTTTTCAATACTTTTGAGTTGCTGTTGTTGCAGACATAGAGGCTTTACACTATATTTAAAGTTTGGAACATTAGGTCTTCATTTCTGTCATGCTGTGTTTAAGCATTTGTAAAAAAAGATTAGAAAGATCTATGATTTTGGTAGGGGGTAAGCTTACTGTATGTGAAAAGAAAAATTAAGCATTTTAGAAACGTGTTAATTTACTGAATATTGTGTGAAAACAACATGAATTGTGTTAAAGGTATGGTTACAACAGACTGATGTTGTGCTAATTGTGCATAGCGTTTTGAAAATGTGACTACAGATTGGACAAACAGATGTTAGCAATTGAAAAAAACTGTAAGCAATTTCAGAGAACTGGTTTATCATTAGCTGATCTACATTCTCTTCATTAGTGAAAGTCAAGATTCACCTGCACAATTTATGACAAATTTACAAAAACTAATAGAAATGTGTAGAAAATGTGCTTGACAGTTTATGACAACTAGATCAACCATTTTGCATTTTTAATGATTTTTATACGATGAACTAATGCCTAGATGTTTTGAGGGGTAAGACTGTTGCACAGAGAACTATATAATACATTCTGAGCAACATGACATTAGCAACTGATAATGTAAGAATACGCAGACAAATAAACATGATCAATTGCATGAATGTACCAAAGCCATCGCAACTTGTTCAAAAGAATGAAAAAGTGGTTTTAGGATGTGTATAAATAACTAGACGATGTGGAAGTTCAACAAGTAGTTTTGAGAATTTCATTTCTGAAATGAGAAATGCATCAAAGTGACTGAGAAAAACTGTAAAAGCTTAAGAAGAAAATTGATAATGGCACCTGTAAACTAGTTTAGGTTTAGATCACTTCCCCATGGCTGGTCAGAGAGTACAGTGCATAAATAGACTGACACTTAAGTTTTACACATGGGTCAGTGAGTCTATAACAGTAAGTGTGTGAGCCGGTCTGGCCATGTGTGTGGGCTGCAAATTTTGTCTGTATGGGGTCTTGAGCAGCTGTCCTAAATTAGTAATTTAAAAGAGTGTGCTTCAGAAATTCAAATACAAATTCCCATTCACATTTCCTCCATTTTCAATGAAAATTGTGCCTATAACCTCCATCATATACATTCCAAATAAATAGGCCTAAACTAGTGTAGTTATACTGCAGATATACTACCCCCCGTGCAGAATCTGCAAAATCAATCAATAAATAAATAAATAATACAATTGCTTTTATTTAGCATATGAATAAGCCATAAATAAGTATTTTCACATAACAGATATTTACATATAGTCCATATGACAAAATAATAACTAAATGAACATAGCAACCCATCCTTGCCTTCTGCAAGTCTTGGGTTTTTAATAATTTATGAACTTGCCATTACTGCTTTAAACACAAAGCTCCAGTGGAGGACTGTAACTATCAGCTCTCTACTCTGTGTTGTACAATTTTGTTCAGTATTATGTTAAGTATTATTTGGACACATTGACCTAGTTGACTGAGAATTATTATATATATACCATAGTATATTAGATAGGCTATGTTTTTGATTATGGTCAAGAAAAAAAAATAGGCCTATATAATTATTTATTTATTTATTTATTTATTTATAAACAGTCTACATCTTAGTAAAATTTAATTTATAAATAGCCTACATCTTGTCTGAAATATGAAAATTCTCCTGTCAGAAAGACTCACGCTACAACGTGTCTTCCTCCCCCGAAATAGCATCCAGTACCCAAGGCGTGGTGATGTCTACGTTTTCTACATGTGCTACAAACCACAGGGAAAATACGTACACTCAAGCTGTCAGTCAGGAAAGGCTCCGCCTTTTCAGACGTTCGATTGGACATTGCAGATAGCGCGCTGCCTATGATTGGTCGACGCCGCTGTCTGTCAGTTTTCAAGAGTTTCTCTGCTTCCTTGCCGCTGAGCGATGTTTTGAAGGGGAAATGGGTTCAGATTTCTTTGATGGGGACGGAAGGGGGAAGTAAATAATCGAAAAGTCTCTAATATCGGGCAATATACATAAGCGACTATCAACCAGCGTCCATGCCGTTTCCTTGCTCCTGAAAAAATTCAACTGGATAACCTCCTGGATTCGTAAGACTTAAGTTTGAATTCTGTCCACTCCTGTCTTTGTTAACGTACGGTAACGTAAGTCGTACAGGCAACGTCTGTAATAAAGTACAGAATAAATTACAGTACCATTGGCATGAATAGCTTAACATTTTAATGACTTTATGTTTACTAGGCTTTACTGTTCTGATACATTTCTGGCTACCAGGCGATGGAAAGCAGAGGATCACAGTCTGGATTGTGCGAACAAAGGATATGTTAACTTGACCGAAACGGATCAATGAGTATATTATCAATAGCGCGTTTTCCAAAAGCGGAAATACTGGACTTGATATCTAGAAGTTGCCATTAATGTGGCTAGAGTTAGAAAATTACACGGAAGAAGATGGCAGCAACTAAAGGCAAAGCTGGACTAAATAATGAAAGCAGTTCTGGTCGGGATAGTGGCAGGACAGACGCAGGAAGTCCCACGTTATCCGCAGGGGCCGCATCCCTGACCATCAGCAGGACCTACACACTAGATGACCTGGACACCATTGCCACTGTTGGTAAGTTAGCCCTTATGCATCAAATTAAAACACGTTTTTGTCAACAAATATTTCCTAAAACGTTTTCATATTCTCAGTTGTGTACACCCATGTTTGTCCCACCAAGTGGCTTTTTAGTATCATTTCAAGGTTCAGTTTTTAATCCTAAGCTTATCATTTAGACTACCCAACTATACAAAGAGACAAGCTAGATCTGTATAGCAGCATATTAATTTGCCCTGGGAATTCCCTTGGGGATGACTCCAGTAATGAATGGTTAGAGAGTCAATGGGGGGAGTCGTGGCCTAATGGTTAGAGAGTCGGACTCCCAATCGAAGGGTTGTGAGTTCGAGTCCCGGGCCGGCAGGAATTGTGGGGTGGGGGGAGTGCTGTACAGTTCTCTCTCCACCTTCAATACCACGACTTAGGTGCCCTTGAGCAAGGCATCGAACCCCCAACTGCTCCCTGGGCGCCGCAGCATAAAATGGCTGCCCACTGCTCCGGGTGTGTGTTCACAGTGTGTGTGTGTGTTCACTGCTCTGTGTGTGTGCACTTCGGATGGGTTAAAATGCAGAGCACTAATTCTGAGTATGGGTCACAATAGGCTGTCAAGTGCACCTGCATGCTTGCTTTACCAGAGCAAGATAATGGGCTGTCAAGTGCACCTGCATGCTTGCTTTACCAGAGCAAGACCTAAATATAGTTCAAAGTTATGCATTGTTGCTTGTTACCAGTAGAATTTAGTCACACTTACAGTACGCTTATTTTATATTTAATTGAGGCCATTCATGGAAACTAACATTTCAACTGGCATTTGCTGAGCATTTGCTGAGCAAACTATTACATTTATCAGGAGTGTCTCCGATCATATGTATTTGGAAAGGGTGAATGGTGTTACTGTTAACTTTTCACAAATGAAAATAACTGTGAGGGAAGGTCTAATTTTCAGAACACCAGGAGGTTTTTTGGAAAAATGTATTTTCGCAGTTGCATCAGCTGACTGCTCAACACCCAGGTACACAACAGTACAACCTTTTGAACAGTTTTCATTTACAATGAGCATGTTTACATGCATACCAATAAGCTGTTAACTCAAAAATATCAGCTTATTAAAATAACCAGTTTTCCCCGTTTACATGCACATCAGTAACATGACAACGCAAGTAAGCTGCGTTTAAATGACTTCATTAATAAATCAGGTTATTTCCCTGTAGTGACGTCAAAATATAATCATTTGCGTATCTGACTCATTTGTCAGTTGTGATGTTAAATTAAGCTTGCAACATGTCGGGAAACGTACAGCTCGTATATTATCCTCTCATGCAGTTATAAACGCAGCATTGTGACTGAACCACTTCTACTTAAGCTGCACGAGATGAGAACACCTTTTTTTTTTTTTGATTCGATGAGAACAAATTTTTCTGAGTCATGAAAAAGTCTTTACTGGAAGATGTTTGCTTGGTGTAGATGCACTTAAATCTGCGCTAACGATGCGTTCCTGTCACATATCACACATCTGCGCTTCAATAAGCCGACAGAAAATGGGCTATTGTGTTTACATTCTGTGCGAAACTGGAGTAAGAGGCAAAAAAACCTACCTGTTGTTGCGACAGTTTTATACTTACGCCGTTTATGACCTTACTTTGACAAAAGAAAACGGGTTACCGCGTTTACATGATCAAATGCGTTTTCGGCTTATTAAAGGGGTCATATGATGTTGATAAAAAGAAAATTATTTGGTGTAATGAAATGTGTTTATGCTCTTTAAGTTTCGATAAACAAATTATTTTCCACATACTGTACATTATTGTTTCTTCTCTATGCCCCGCCTTTCTGAAACACATTGATTTTTACAAAGCTCATCAGTCTGAAAAGCGAGGTGTGCTGTGATTGGCCAGCTATCCAGTGCGTTGTGATTGGCTGAAAACTTCAAGCGGGTGACGTAAATGTTACGTCCCTTATCATACTGTGATGGAGCGACGAGACAAAACATAAAAAAAAAAAAAAAAACATTATAAACGAGGCATTTGTTGCATCCAGTGGGGACATAATTACTGATTATAATGACTTTGTCTTTATAAATACTGTCTTTATAAATACTGTCTTTATAAATACTGTCTTTCTACACGTTGTGTTGCATTGCGGGCTTGCGGCAACCACATGTGACGACCCCGGGCTGGACTCCCCTTCGTCCATGGTGAAAGCCGATCTGGCAATCCACAGCGTGAAGTTATGTATTTCCTCAGCGATTAGCACGGATCAACTCTAGGCATGACAAAATGGATATCGTCCTCTTTTGAAAGGCCAAACAAAGTAGTTTCGCTTTCACCATGAAACACAGTGTCTCCACAACATGTCGGTGGTGGCGGCAACAACAATACTACAGTGAGAATCAAAGTTATGCCTTATTTCTTTGCGGGAACATACTATGTTCATACTATCGCTCACTGACTATGTTTTGAATACAGCTCTTTTATGATGAACATGTTTTTATGATCTCTGTAATCAGATTCAAATTTATATTTTGGGGGGCATGGTCACAAATATCAGCATGATATAATTGTCATAATAAAGAAAAAAAGCCTAACTGAAGCATAAAGCAAATAAATTAATACATTTATTAGTCAAGAACGCATTGAAGTAAAAGGTTACAGTGAAGGCATTTATAATTTTACTGTTCTTTGAACTTTGTATTCATCAAAAAAATCTTGTATCTTGTTTTCCACAAAAATGTTAGTAAGCACAACTGGTTTTAACACTGATATTAATGTTTCTTGAACAGCAAATTAGCATTTTAGAATTAATGGTCGACCAATATTGTTTTTTTGACAGCCGATGCCGATATATTGAAATGCAGTGGGGGGGCGATATAAAGCCGATATAATTAAAAAAAAAAATTGTAATTAATATTTAGATTAAAAAATAAATGTGTAAAATAAACATACTTATAAACATACTTATACTTTAGATGATCTTTAGATGATAAAGTATTTTTCAAAATAAATAAATATTTAATAAAAATATAATTAAAAAGGAAGTAAACACTGTAACCAACAGGGCACTCAGTATCCTGGGAAGTTTGTGTGCATTGGGAATAATATTTTTCAAATAAAGCCAGGGTAACACTCATTTCACATACAGCACACAGAGAAAATTACATGAATATGACAGTGGGCAAATGCAAAAAGCACAGCATTATTTGAAATCACGAGTTTAAAGTTTAAAGCATTCAGTTAACATGGACCGACCGACCGTCAGGCAGAAAACACACGATCATGCTGGATAAAAATGCACACTTCATACATACTTATACTTTAGATGAAATAAGTTTGTATAAATTAAAATATGAAAAATACTGAAAACATATAAAAATATATTTAAATTATATAAATGTGTATTTGCTAAATGCTGACCGCAAACGAGAAAGTATTATAATATTTGCCTATTACTAATAATATAATAGCAATCTGTGTGCTCAGGTGCTGCCACTCCCACTGTCAAAATAAAAGTCCTGCCTCGAACACATCGGGCAAGCAGAAAAAAACTTATCGGCCGTTGCCGATATTTGCAAAATGCCAAATATTGGCCGATATATCGGTCGACCACTAATTAGAATAATTTCTGAAGAATCATCTGACACTGAGGACTGCAGTGATGGATGCTGAAAATAAATGACAAATATATCAAATTAGGAAACAATTATTTTAAATTGTAATAATATTTCACAGTATTACTATTTCTGGTGTGCCTTTGAAAGTCCACCGACTCAGCAACTGAAATCCTTTTTTAAAATCCAACTCATAATGTTTCTCTCATCTACATTTTATAGATCAGTGTGCAGAACTGCGTATGGCAAATTTACTACTTCTAATTTATGGTTGTTCTTTTCTTGTCTTTAAAATCTAAGCCAATAAGAAAACTGAATATCATGTATTTTTGTTCTTCACGTTCCTTACGCCCCTGAAGACCTCTCTATCTTAGTTCACTCACACCTCAAACACATTTTAATTAGTTTCATTACACACCTTCTCTTCTGCTTTAAATACATATGTGCCGTGCAATCAGATGGAACAAGGCCCGTCTGACAAGGAGTAAATCTCATGTGACTGAATTGTATCTGTTTATAAAATGCTCAGTTTCTAAACAAGCCCCTATATTTATATTGAACTACATGGCTACAACATGTTACCTCCTTTCTGAGCACCAAGTGATTTCAGGCAAAAGCTGACAGGATTATTATTACTCAAGCCATAGAACAAACATCATGACTAAGAGGACAACCTGCATCATTCTAGTTTGCACTAGCTCCACCATTTATGTTTAACCATAGATGACAGTCATGTCACTTACATCTTGAACACTGCTAATATTAGTCCTGCTATTCTTTTTAAGGCCTCCTGTCTAAGTTATTAATAGTTTTGGTGATATCTACATCTTGTAGCTGGACTGTAGGACAGCTCATTGTTTTAGGGCCTCAGGGTGAGGAGGAGAGCAGTTCATGTCTGGGAAAAAAAACTGGTCAGTTCAGAATGTGTACTACACAGGCATTTTGCACATGTGTCAGCATGTTTTGGTTTTGGTTTTCTGGTGTTAGTTGTTGTCTAGGGTTGGGAACCCAGAAAAAGAATCGGAACCATAAGCAATTTCTAAGTTTCGGTACCGAAAACGGTTCTGGTGCGACATGTGACCAAGCGCTGTAAGCAGCCTTGCACTGGTGTTCTGACGATTTGGTGTTTCCCGTAAAGGATGTCACAAACCAAATAACAGAAATGCCACCCTGCCTCTTTAATTACTGAGCATATTGTTTCCAGTGACGTGCATTCCACAGACACGCGGCGTCTTTAACTGCCGAACACATCGTTTCTCACGACTGTATGTGCCCCATCTCCTCTGACAGCACATCAACTCACATCGTCCGAATCAACACCCACCAACAAATCGTAGCACCTCCCACCAATAAATTACATTATATTTATCCCATATTGTCATTAATATACATACTGACTTCAACTTGGACCACTAAATAAACAGACTGCTATTGTTATGTAAGTATGAGGGTTAGATTATTTAGTGTTCAAGTCATTTCAAGAGTGATAAACAAAGTGATAGAAAATATTATTTTTCATGCATTTTAAATGTTTAAAAATGTGGAAACCACTCATTGCATCTCACCATCTCCTGACTGCATTATTATTTGTAAAATAGAGGCTTTATGGAGTGTGTGTATACATGGTTATAAGTATAACAGTTTATATTTTATTAATTTAGGGAAATGAACAAGGGACTATTTGGCCAACCAGCATATTCCTGCTTGAAAAAAAGCAAAATGTTATTGATAGTGTAAAAAAAACATCAACTTTGAAGTAGGGCTGGGCGATATATCTAACGATATAATCATGCGCATCTAGTCAGTAAAGCCGGTTCCCTGATTAGCGCTAAATCGCCATCAACTGCTTTCAAATGGAGCGGCATTTAATAGACAGAGCCGTAGATCACTGACAAGCTACGCAATATCGCGTTCATTATCGCAGATGTATCGCCTTCGATAATGAACGCGATATTGCGTAGCTTGTCAGTGATCTACGGCTCTGTCTAAATGCCGGTCCATTTGAAAGCAAGTGATGGCGATTTAGCGCTAATCAGGGAACCGGCTTTACTGACTAGATGCGCATGATTATATCGTTAGATATATCGCCCAGCCCTACTTTGAAGCACATGCTGATTGATGGACTAGCATTACTCAACATTACTTACTACCTTCCAGTAACACTACATTCAATGAAGGTAAAATGGAAAAAAACATAATAATAGTTTTTGATTGGAACCGGAATCGGAAAATTTCTAACAATACCCAACCCTACTAATGAAGATCCGTATACTATAATATATGTTGACTTTTGACATTGCCAAACTTTAAATTAAGTTGACAGTAAGTAATAAACAGTATTGAGCATTGAGAAGTTGCGTATTGTGCATTTTTCCTTACCACTATTTTTTAATAGTTATTTAATGATTTTAATGGAACCGGAACCGGAACTGTTAGGCGGAACCGGAACCAGAAAATTTCTAACGATTCCCAACCATATTGTTGTAACACTGTATTTTGATGACAGTTGGTTAAGATTCCCCTTGTTCCTTTTTTACTCCCATCAACACTCAGTTGCACAGTCACATTCAAAAAAAGGATAAGCTACAACAGTTACACATGTCAACTGTAAAGACAGCTGGAGGAACTTCGGCGTGACCAAAGCTGATGCTACAATAGCAGTATGTAAATTTGTTCAGCTGAAATATGTAGAAACATTTCAATGCATCACTCATTTTTCCTCTGAATTAAAAAAAAGTGAGCTAATTGCAACTTTGAATCTCATTGTTTCTCACAAATTTCTCGTAATTACATATTTTGTCTAGTAGTTGCAACATTGTCACACTGTCACTTTGTCATGTTTTAAACTCACACCTCACATTTACCTTTTCATTTATTTGTTTTATTCCAAAACAGAAACTGTCTTCCATACTGTACACTGTAAATAGTATGTTGAAACTCCATCCATGTAGCTCAACCTTGTAAGGTTTTAGTTTCTCGAGAATAAGCCTGTCATGCTGGATTCCTGTTGGAAGCCTATAGCAAGCCAGTGCAGGGTTAGCTGGGCTCTGTATGCCGCATTGAAGCCTTTCTTGCTTTAGTTTTACACTGTAAAAAAATCAGAAGGTGAGAGAACTCTGTGAGACAAGCAGATTCAACTTTAAGTATGCACAACGCATAAATTACTGTGGGAAGTAGGGGTACTGAGGGGGCTGCAGCACCCCCTGTCTTGTAGCCCCAAAAAAAAATGGGGGTGCTGGGGGTGCGGTGTTGACAATAAGTAAATAAAACTTTTATAACAATAAATAAATAAAATAAATTTTATTAATTTGTATATTCTTTAAAATTCATTGAAAAATGTAGCCTAAACCTATGACAGAAGCAAGAGTTAAGTTGAGCTAAGATAAATCAAATTGACTGTGAAAGTCATTTCAACTTATCAAACTGACTTAAAAAAATAATTTGTTGCCGTGACTTTGAGCATATTATTACCTGTAACATCTGTGCCGTACCCACATTAAGATTAACGACCATTTCTACAACCATTGCAAAGAGACAGCAGAGGAAGAGCGACAGCAGCAAGCAATCCCACTTTCTGAGAATGGTAGATTATTTTGGTGTTTAATGCTTTCTTATTCTTGTAACAAAATGAATGCTTAAGGTTGTAACAAAAAAAAAAAAAAAAAAAACTTTGGGGGATTTTCCTCTTAATTCAAATGAATGCTTAGTTTGTGGCTCATTAGGCTATAATTAATAAAAAAAAAAATTAACAAACAAAAACAAAACATAGACTATACAATAAAATAATAGCTACAATGACATTCTCTTATATTAAACTTTGAACTTTTATTAACCTAACAAAATGAATAAGGATAATATGTTTTACCCTGCACAGGCCTCCAATCTAGGTCCTAGCCCGGCCCTTGCACGACAGCTTATCAGAATTCTCGGCCCAAATCCGATTGGAGCCCGTGTCTTTTTTTTTTCTCTTCCACATTATACACAGCTGCTGTTGCTGCCATTAAAATAGTTCCATTTTGTTTTTAATGGCAAAATCTCATTTGTTTCTTTGTGAAGTTAATTTAGGAACTTTTTTTGTTTGTAAAGTTTAGTTTGTGTATATATATATATAATGACCAAGCGGCCAGCGGCAGACAGTGAGTTGATCATAGCCTGTTTGTTCAATTTAGCCTTCTCAAAACATCACGGCTTGAAATAAAATAAAATCTGTAGATATAAAACACTTCAAGAATATTACAATGTTAGTTTAAAAGTTTAACATAGTTAAATGTGCGCTGTAGTCGCTCATCCGGAGAGTGCAAGCTACTTGCAAGCATTTTTTTTAATGAATGGTTATTTTGTGCTTCAAAAATAATTATCCACCGTGACTGGATAACAAATAGTTATGCCATTATGAGTCCCAATACTTTGACTAAAACGCATTACTCAAGTTCAGTGTTCGAACAGCACCCTGTCAGTTGGACCATCACCACCAAATTTAATATTTAAAATTTAGATTTTTCTTTTAAATTTTAGATTGTTTAATATTCTAAACTGCTTTTACTTTTTGGCTGTAAATTGAACTTTTTTATATATTGTCTTTTCTACATTTGTTAGTTCAGTCTACCTTTACCAGTTTTTTTCTGACAAAATGGGAGTTGGATCTTTTTTAAAGTGTGCTTTATTAAACATGCTTCTGAGAAATGCAGTAAGCCTAGGGGTATAATTGCTGTATCTTCTTCGTCATCATACATACTCAGGCTACACCACACACAAAGAACAAATCCTTGATTTTCACATAATTACTGGAGCAGGCTCACAGGTTTTTTTTTTTTTTTTTGACTGGATACGTAAGTGCTGTTTCCAAGAAACAACCATCTTTGTCATATAAGTGATTTAGTGTACAAGGAAATTGCTTTGTGGTCTAAGGGAAAATGTTTCTCATAGCATTCTGAAGGGCGATCTCCTGCATAAAAATGGATTTGAAGTGTATACTATAGCATTAGGCCCAGCATACATAATCCAGTTTGTAGAGCTTTTTGTGGGATGATAAAGATTTACCTTCTATGATGAATGATTTAAGCTCCTATCCGAATGCTCTTATCGTTAAATTGTCATTAAAATAATGAAGAAATAATTGTCAAAACTCACTTTTTTTCTCTCATATTCTAATAATTGAATAATAGAAAATGAAAGAATGAATGAATGAATGGATAATACGGCACTAGTGTTCTTTTGTTAACTAAGGGCAAATGCAGCTCAAACATTTTAAGGCATTTGATATCACAGCAAGGCTGAATGCAGCTCAGTGAAGGTTATCCCTGCCCAGCAGTATAAAGTCAGATGCGATCACAAACTATTAATAAAACACGGGTTTCCTAGTAAAAAGCTGAAAATAGGCTTTACTGAGACGTTACAGCCTTTATAAAGACCAGTTTTAGAAAATAGTTTACCAAGAAGTTTGAGTTGAGTTTTATTAAACATAAAAAGAGACAGTACATCTGGATTACACTTCTTTGCCAAAGATAACACAATAAAGTAACAAGACTTATTTCCATTTTGGTCCTTTATATTAAAAGAAAACAATTTTTCATGACACCAGACATTTTTGCTATACATTTCATACTAATAATATATATATATATATATATACACGCACACACACACACACACCACAGAGATGATCTTCATAACCATAATAATACAATAATCCACATCAGTCAAATGTAACACAGCCTATCTAAAAACATTCTCTTCACTCTTTTACTAAAACCCATAATCCATCATAACCTTAATGCCCAAAGGCAGCTTGGTCCACTCCTTCGCACCAGAATGCACAAATGCCCTTGGACCATACAAAGTCTTAAATTAAGATCCATAATGCTCTGTCAAGTAAAATGACCATGTCTTAATTTAACCTGAGAAAATTTTAAATAAACTGTATCTCTGTTATAATTATTCTCTGTACCATTTTTTAATTCAGAAGTGCCAAAAAAATTTTTTTTTAATAATTAATCATCCAAGCTGCCGGAAAATGTCTATTTTCCACTAAAACATTGTTATCCTAAAACTAATCTAACTAATTTGTTTTGCGACTTTTGTAATTTGCCATCCACATACTGGGCAAATCAATCATCAAAGTGCTACACATTCAAAATGACAATGAACAAGTCTTCTAACAAGAACTCTTAAACTTATTTAAAAAACTAGTATATCTTGCCAATGTATTTGATTGAAGCGTTAAATTTCCACAGCACTTTCCAAGCAATATTTACTCCAAGCCAAGATAATTAACCAATGTTCTGTTTGCTAGGACATAACTATGAACTTTCAACAGCTAAATCCTTTGCCTTATGCAGTTTATAATTTGAACCTAATAGAATGGGTTCTGATTTACCTAAATGTAATAAAAGCTTATTTTCATTCAGCCATTCCTTCACCCTAACAAGCTCCTCACCTAATTTCTCCTGAATTTGTTCAGTCTCCATATCTGCAACTAAAAGAGCTGCATCTTTTTTTTTATCTTCTGAACTCTCCCTGTTAGATAGGAAGCTAACCAAGATTTTACTGTACATGAAAAACCCAAAGCACTATCTAATAATATTAAATGGTTAACAGTATCATAAGCTTGCTGCAGATCCACCAGAACATGTTTCCTCTATCAGTCTCTTTCCTAATAAAATCTGTCAAAATATAATATGCAAGTGTCAGTTGAATAAGACTTCTAAAACCTGACTTAAAATCCTAAATTAATTTATTTTTACTTAAATATTCATAAATATGTTAGAAACAAAACTCAATATAGAAACTGGTTGATATTTTCTTAAATAATGGAATAATTTTTGCTATCTTCATATCTGCTACTACTGTCCCTTTTTTCAATGAAAGATTGATTATGTGAAAGTAGGCGCAATACTACTAGCTCCATCCCTTAAAAACCTTTCATCCAATTTCATCCTGTTGCTTCAGACACCTTTAATTGCTCTTGAATAACCTCAATGTCTTCCACTGAAAGTACACTAAATACAAAATAATTTGACAACACAACATTTCTTTGATAAAAACCTCTAGCAAATTCAATCCCCCAGTTTCCTTTATTCACTGGTAGTTTTTCAACTAAACTTGTAGCAACAGACATGAAGAAAGTTTTCAAATTATTTTCAACTTCTATCAAATTCTATCATGCCTTCAACATCTAACCCTAAAAATATATCTTTGTTTCCTTTATCTTTTTCTGTACTAAATTTCTAAATAGTTTATTATTTTCAAAATCATCTATATCCTTTGTCCTATATTTAGAGAATGCTTTATTTCTACTTTTTATTAAATCAATTATTGTTTGATTCAACCAAGGACTGGATTTTTGTTTGATTCTCTCTCATCTCTCAAAGGGGGGCAGCTCTATATACAACTTTAAGAATTACATCCAATACTACACTTCAACTAATTCATTAATGATACCATTAATGACTCAATTAAAGTATTCGTTAATGATTCAAAATAAGGTCATGTCTCATAGTCATGGTAATTGTCTGACAGTGCTTAAGGTTAGTAATTGAAAAGTAAAGGCTATTCCCATGTCTAGATAAAGTGCCATCTCCCACCTGAAACAAAAGATTCAACTATTTATAAAACTGGAAAATTAAAATGTAATGTATATTATGGATATTTGGTCGGATACTGGTTGTTTGAACCGTGTTGAAAAAAATATCAAGCTATTAAAAATGTGAATTGAAATTCATACACTAATGCCCAGCAGTGCACAACAGTTGAATATTAAATGCTTAGCAACAGCTTAAAATAGAGAAGTCAGTACTAAAACCTGGACCTGGATATGTTAGTATTTTTGCACTTACAGTTCCATAGCCCTGAAATCAATTTGATCAAGATATTTTCACTTGTTGTATTTCAAAAAGGTTAAAGAAAGGATGCTCAAAGGTGGTGCAACCAAAAATCGAAGGTTCATCTTCTAATAGAATAAAATAAACTTTATTGGGTAAATGTAAGTAATGTTTCTGCCATATTCAGGTTTGAGGATTTCATTCTTATTCCTTGACATAAAAATACATGTTTAACACCGCACTTGTGATGTTTTGTTTTCATTAAAGGGGTCATATGATGCTGCTAAAAATAACATTATTTTGTGTATTTGGTGTAATGCAATGCGTTTATGTGGTTTAAGGTTCAAAAAACACATTATTTTCCATGTACTATACATTATTGTTGCTCCTCTATGTCCCACCTTTCTGAAACGTGTCGATTTTTACAAAGCTCATCGTTCTGAAAAGCAAGGTGTACGCTGATTGGCCAGCTATCCAGTGCGTTGTGATTGGCTGAATTCCTCAAGCGTGTGACGGAAATGTTAAACCCCTTACAGATGCTGTGTGTCCCGGCACAACAAGACAAAAACAATAAAACCCATTACAAACGAGGCATTTGTTGCATCCAGTGGGGATATAATTACTGATTATAATGACATACTGTGTTTTTACATGTTGTGTTGCGTAAAACCCGTGTCTGCATTTGTGATCGGAGAAACCAAAAACAACAAACGCTACTCCACACTGCTCAAAACTCACGTTTGAATTGTCAGTGGCAAATTCTTTAAATATGTAAACGTATCTGCAAAAGTCCTTGCAAAGTTGGAATTGCCCCTGTGACGAGTGGGGTGGGGCCGAGAGCCGTGGGAACGGAGGGAGGCCGGTGGAGTGATTGGGAAATGAGCGACACCTGCTCCACTCACCAGTCTCGAGTCCCACGAAGGAGTTTGGGAGGATACAAAAGAGGAGCGACGACAGTGAAGGACGGGAGAGGACCAGGCCTGGGCTTTATTTTGGGTTTGGTTTTTGTTTGTGTGCGGCAGTCGCCTGTGAGGGGCTGTCGCGCTGTTTTGGGTTTATTTTGTAATTAAAGTTTTATTGGAATGTTCGCCAGTTCCCGCCTCCTTCTTCCCGTCATTATGGAGTTTTTATCGTTACACTGGTGCCGAAACCCGGGAGGAAGGAGGGACGCGCTGCCGAAGATCCCTCGCCGCTGGGGTGAATCCGCAGTGCCATCGAGCAGGGCGTAGCAGTCTGGTGCCGTGGATGCTTGAGGCGGTGGGCTGGAGTGAGTTGCCGGGGACGGAGCCTGCTGCCTGAGCCAGAATGGGGAGGAGCAGGGAACGGGGGACTCCTGCCAGCTGCCCGAAAGCGGAGGAGCTGTCGCCGTCCACCGGGCAGCGGAGGAGTGTCGTGCCGTCCACCGAGGGCCATCCAGTGCTGGAGTGAGTTGCCGGGGACGGACGAACTCGCTGCCGGCCGCCCGTGATGTGGAGGGACGGCTGCCGTCTGTGAGGGAGCGGAGGAGTCGCCGCCGTTCGCCAGGTGGCCGGAGTCTGCTGCCATCCACCAGAATGGGGAGGAGCAGGGAACGGGGGGACTCCTGCCGGCTGCCCGAAACCGGAGGAGCCATCGCCGTCCACCGAGGGCCGTCCAGTGCCACCGCCAGGTGCCACGGAGGAGTTCACACAGCTGGTGGAGGGTCGAGCGGCAGCGTGTCTGGGAACCGGAACAATTTTTTTTTTTCTTTCCTCCTCTCTACCCTCTCTTGTCTCTGTTGCTCCTCATCCTTCCATCTCCTTTTCTCTCGCCTCATCTGTCTGTCCTTACCCCAGGTTCCCGCAGGTCACCGTGAGTGGTCCCCCCCACCGGAGGGAGGGTGGGGGTAGAGCGCAGTCTCGGGAGTACACCCCGGCCTGTGAGGGGCGATGGGGGTATGTGACGAGTGGGGCGGGGTGGAGAGCCATGGGAACGGAGCGAGGCCGGTGGAGTGATTGGGAAATGAGCCACACCTGCTCCACTCACCGGTCTCGAGTCCCACGGAGGAGAGTGGAATGTTTGCCGGTTACCGCCTCCTTCTTCCCGTGATTATGGAGTTTTTATATTGTTACAGCCCCACTTTATAGAAAGAGACACCGGCATTGTAGGCTACTCTTCCAGGAAACAGTCCTTGTCCTCCGTAAAATGCGCTGCGCACATCTGAATATTTAGGTTGAACTTTTCTGGAACAGTGTTGTAGATACAACTTAACCACTGATTTCTAGTTGTGTCCTCTTTTGGATGGCCAAAGAAAGTACTCACTAAAAAAAGTTGGGTTAAAAATAACCCAACAAGTAACCCAACTATGGGTTAACATAGCACCTTCCCAACTGTGGGTGGTTGTTTATTTAAGTAGAAAAACAATAAATCTGTTTTTAAAACAGGTTTTAAATGACAAATGTACTCAATATTGTTGAGCCTAGTATTTAATATAAATATGCACACCACACTTATTTGCATATATTGAATTCAAAATATAAAGATAAACGGAGGTTTTACGGGTTTGGAACGACATGAGGGTGAGTAATTAATGACAGAATTTTCCTTTTTTGGTGAACTAACCCATTAATGTGTGTTTTGGCTACTGGACCTACTGATGATCAGTAACTTTGAATACAAAGTTTTTTAGGAGGCAGCAATATGTAAAAGGAACTCCTCCAGGAATATTATACTGCATGCTGCAAGAACTCCCAAATGGGAGCAGATGGCTTTGGGTAGTTTATGTCATAGATGTAGAACATTCTGAAGCATACATCCACTGCTTGAAGTAAGGTCTCCTTTTCAACTGCCTCTCCATTGAAAATTATAAAAACTTGGGAGGAATTTTCTTTGTCTCCAAGCACCAAGACATATGGATCCTGGCTTGTCTCATTGTTGAGGTAGTGTACCATATTAGTACCAACCTTGAAAGAATAAATAAACTTTAGTCAGCATATAAGACAAACATTCCAGGGATTCAATATGTTTACAAAAGAATCACAGAAAAAAAAAAAAAAAAAAAAAGTTAAACTAGAGCAGTGTTGTAGTGAATTAAAGTAAGTTAATTCTAAAAGTGCTGAATTGACCATTAGTCATGACACATGTGGATAAAAAGCAGAATCACTGAAGGAAAGAGTTTATGTACAGAGCAGTGTAATTTAATGTGCCTATATTATCCTCTTTTGGACTTTACTTTTCCTTTAGGTAGTAATATAGCTGTTTGTGCATGTAAACTATTTTAAAAGTTACAAAGTATATGCCAAAGGTCTTTCTATCCAACTAGAATCTGCCTATGGTAGTCAATGGGGGGCGAAACCTGTTTGGTTACTGACATTCTTCCAAATATGTTCCTTTGTGTTCAGCAGAACAAAGAAATTCATACAGGTTTGGAACAACTTGAGGGGGTGTAAATGATCATACAATTTTCATTTTTGGATGAACTATCCCTTTAAGCAATTCTCAAAAGTATTAATTAAGATACAACTGGTAAAATAACTGCCTGTCAAATAGTCTGATGTGGGTTTTAACATTTCCACATTCAATTAGCTATTTAAGTTATTTAAGCAAAGATGTTGAAAAATACAGGGTATGGCTTTAAGTTCAATGAGTAAAGTCTGACTTAATATTAAATTGAAATGCCTGTCCTTACTGTGGTTAAAAATGTCTCATATTGTGGTAAAGATTTTGGAAAAATTGCCCCCTCCAAGTATTTTTATCAGAGCGCTGCTATAAAAATTCATGACTTAAAGGGTTAGTTCTGTCATTAATTACTCACCCTCATGTCATCCCAAACCTGTAAGATCTAAGTTCATCTTCGGAACACAAATAAATGTTAAATATTTAAATATTTTTTATGAAATCCGAGAGGTTTCTGAACCACGCATAGGCAGCAATGTCATTCCACCTTTTTCAAGGTCCAGAAAGGTATTAAAGACATTGATAAAATAGTCAATGTGACTATAGCGGTTCAACCATAATATTATGAAGCGACGAGATTACTTTTTGTGTGCCAAATGTTTATTTAACAGTTTGAACTGTTGACATACGCAGTTGACATAGCAAATGCAGTTCAGAGCTTCCGTGTACTTACATCTGAATACTGACTCATTATTGGCCGGCCCCTCTGTCAGCATCACACGCATGCATCGGCCAATACTGTAAATACTGAAGCTCTGCAGTGAAAATAGCATAACAGTATGACAGGGGACAGAAGAATTTCTTGAATAAAAGTGGTTATTTTTGGGCACAAAAAGTATTCTCGTCGCTTCATAACATTAAGTTTGAACCACTGTAGTCATGTTGACTATTTTATGGGTTTGGGATGACATAGGGGGTGAGCACTTAAAGACAGAAATTTCATTTTTGGGTGAACAAACTCTTTAATGCGTTGATCCTTTGATGAGCAAGTCACAGGCAACTGTGGCAAAGAACTCCTTTCTGTTGGTAGAGGGAGAATAAAGTATTAGGAGAAAGCAGGCTTCACCAGAGGAGGCAATTCATTACCAATTAATTAACAAAAATCGTAGTTGACTCTTAACTTTTATAAAGAGTATCTCTTTGGATTTGAAACTTTAGTCTCTGCAACTTTACAGATATTCTTTATGCACCAAGAGAAAGGAAAAATTGAAATCGCATCATATGACCCCTTTAAGCATTTATGTGGTTGCTAACAGGTGACTAAATGCCTACAGAGGTTTGTATCTGCTCACTTTTACAGCTTTTTTTGTATTTACACTCTTGCAAACAATTTAAATCCTGTGACTTACGAACTTTGTTACAAATCCTATCTTTCTGCCTTGTAGATAAAAAAAGAAAAGAGTTGTGTGAAGCTTAGTTATGTGGCTTTGTAATCATGCAACTGTGATGTAGTTCATTTAGCCTAACTTTAGCGTTTTACATCTTGCGATTGTATTTAGTCTTCAGAATTAATTAAAACTGTTAATTTGTGAAGATCTTGATGAACAAAGGAATTAGGGAAATATCTTACTGGCTTTTTGAGGGAACCAGACTACTTCATTTCTGCAGCAATCTATTATGAAATTATGAGCAATGAGATATATTAATTGGAAATTTTTGTGATTACCATTTCAAATGAATTTAATTTGCTTTTTACTTTGTGTTCCCTTGAACTGTGATAAAATCACCGTAACAAACAACCTCTCAAGCTGTGAATGAAGAGAATTTAAGGCTGTGCTCTAAGATTGCATTGTGTGAGATGCATATGAATTATATGCTGAGAATGTAAAATATTCACTAAGCTGTGGGGTGGGTTTACCACATTATTTAGTTACAGCAGGAAGTGTATTCTGTTAAATACTTCCACAAAGTGCATTTACTCTAAAGGCATGTGTGGTTTACTCTAAAAGAAAGGAGTTGGGTAAAAGCTCATATTTCTTGTTTTATTATTGTTTCAGAGTTGCATTATCACTGTATCAGTCCTTAAAAGACCCAAAGAGTTGAATAGCCTATAAAAACACAACAAAAGGATAGACCTTGATGGAAATTTCCAACTTCAGCTATGCGTAATCTTTTTTGCTATGTTGTATACTTATGTTTATTTTATGTTTTCTCAATACGTTATTCATATCATATCTTTTTTTTTTGGTTGATGGACATGTATGGTTGTTGTTGGCTAGTCAGGTAAACTGTTAGTCCCATGTAGTGATATGCCAGTATCAAATTTTCCTGTTGCGATTAATTGCTAATGCTTTTATCACGGTATGCATGATAAGTTTTAAAAAAGTGGTCATAATACAGTATAACGGGTTAAATAACTTTTTTTATTATAACAAAAATAACTGAACATTTAAATACAATAAAGCAATACAGAAAAATATATAAAGTTAAAAGTTTTACACAGATTAAAGTGCAAAAGAACTATAAAGACCCATAGGTATCACATTACAATAAGACATCATTACTTAACCTTAGTTAATGCATTAACATTCACAATGAGCAATAGCTACATAAGTTAATAATCTTTGTTAAAAAATAAAAGTCTTAGTTCATGTTAGCTCATTAAATAACAGTTGCAACTTTCGATTTTAACAATGTGTTATTAAATATTGGAATACCTAAGATTAATGAATGTTCAGAAGAATTTTTTCATTGGCAGTTTATGTTAACTAATGAATTAACTAATGTTAACTAATGAAGCCCTAATGTAAAGTGTGAAAATAAATAGCCTATTAAGTCTAAATATTTAAGTATTTGGCTCTGTGATAAACACCATAGCGAATACAGAAATCTGAATGGCTATTTAAAATAATTTAAATATGTTTTAGAAAGTAGCAGCTGCTTTATTTATGGAGTTTCCAGGGTAAGGGCTGCATTTTCTGCAGTTTAGCGCCACCTGCTGTCAGAGAGCGAATGTGCTTTCATTCAGTGAGTCTCTCACGCGTTCCTCCATGTGCTTCTCGTGCATGCTTGTTTACATCAGAGCGGCTCACGCGTATTTCAAGCAGCATACAGCGGTGTTGTGCATTTTGACCAGTTGATGGGAATAGTATTCTTTAAATGCATTCCAAATTCTAAACAATTTGTCATATATACAGGTGCTGGTCATATAATTAGAATATCATCAAAAAGTTGATTTATTTCACTAATTCCATTCAAAAAGTTTTTGCACTCACTATTCTAATTCTATTTAAAAAAAAGTCTAACTAACTTTCTAATCTTTTTGTATTCTATCTATTTTATTTTCATTTATTATACAATTATAAAAAAAGACCTCTAACACTAGCTTGCTCTATTCCTTTTCTATTCTATCTGTTTTCTTTTTATTTATTATATTATTTAAAAGCCCTTGCTACGTATACTGCGTTTAGGCTAACTGAGACTTGTTAAGCACTTATATATCATTGCTCTTTTGTTGTTTTTGATTGCTTCCATTGTCCTCATTTGTAAGTCGCTTTGGATAAAAGCGTCTGTTAAATGACTAAATGTAAATGTAAAAAGTAAAACTTGTATATTATATTCATTCATTACACACTGATATATTTCAAATGTTTATTTCTTTTAATTTTGATGATTATAACTGACAACTAAGGAAAATCCCAAATTCAGTATCTCAGAAAATTAGAATATTACTTAAGACCAATACAAAGAAAGAATTTTTAGAAATCATGGCCAACTGAAAAGTATGAACATGAAAAGTATGAGCATGTACAGCACTCAATACTTTGTTGGGGCTCCTTTTGCCTGAATTACTGCAGCAATGTGGTGTGGTCGATCAGTCTGTGGCACTGCTCAGGTGTTATGAGAGCCCAGGTTGCTCTGATAGTGGCCTTTAGCTTTTCTGCATTCTTGGGTCTGGCATATCACATCTTCCTCTTCACAATACCCCATAGATTTTCTATGGGGTTAAGGTCAGGCGATTTTGCTGGCCAATTAAGAACAGGGATACCATTGTCCTCAAACCAGGTACTAGTAGCTTTGGCACTGTGTGCAGGTGCCTAGTCCTGTTGGAAAATGAAATCTGCATCTCCATAAAGTTGGAAGCATGAAGTGCTCTAAAACTTTTTGGTATACGGCTGCGTTGACCTTGGACCTCAGAAAACACAGTGGACCAACACCAGCAGATGACATGGCACCCCAAACCATCACTGACTGTGGAAACTTTACACTGGAAAGCAATCCAGTCCTTTTTGAAGCAAGGCACTTCTGACACTGTCTGTTGTTCAAGAGTGGCTTGACACAAGGAATGCGACAGCTGAAACCCATGCGTAGTGGTTCTTGAAGCACTGACTCCAGCTCCCGTCCACTCTTTGTGAATCTCCCCCACATTTTTGAATGGGTTTTGTTTCACAATCCTCTCCAGGGTGCGGTTATCCCTATTTCTTGTACACTTTTTTCTACCACATCTTTTCCTTCCCTTTACCTCTCAAATAATGTGCATGGACACAGAGCTCTGTGAACAGCCAGCCTCTTTTGCAATGACCTTTTGTGTCTTGCCCTCCTTGTGCAAGGTGTCAATGGTCGTCTTTTGGACAAATGTCAAGTCAGCAGTCTTGTGTAGCCCACAGAACTAGACTGAGAGACCATTTAAAGGCCTTTGCAGGTGTTTTGAGTTAATTTGCTGATTAGAGTGTGGCACCAGGTGTCTTCAATATTGAACCTTTTCACAATATTCTAATTTTCTGAGATACTGAATTTGGGATTTTCCTTAGTTAGTCAGTTATAATCATCAAAAATAAAAGAAAAAACATTTGAAATATATCAGTCTGTGTGTAATGACTGAATATAATATACAAGTTTCACTTTTTGAATGGAATTAGTGAAATAAATCAACTTTTTGATGATATTCTAATTATATGACCAGCACCTATAATTATTCACGGTATTTAGAAGTGCCCACGACAACAATATTGTGCATGTTCATTACCGTGATATATCACATTACCGAATACCGGCACATGTCTAGTCCCATGCATATGGCATTAGGGCTGTTCAATTTTGGGAAAAAAACAATTTAATTGCAATTTTTCTGCTTAAAATTGCGATTTGAGATTTAAAATGCAGTAACTTCTTCTGTACACTTCTATAAAAAACATGGATTATCATAGGTTTACTTCAAATTTCCTAAGCGAGAAGCATTATGTTTCCTATTTATGCCCAAAATAGGACTTAGTACGCATTACTGAGCCTTAAACGCAATGTTTCATTCTTATAGATGCCAGAAAGCGACTTCACACAGAAACTCCAAACATGCATCACTGTAGTAATAGAACTCATTACGTTCTAGGAAATCCCTAATATGGGAAAATACAACCAGCTATTGCTGTGATTGAATAAAAAGAAGACAACAATACATGGTTTATATGTGTTCTTCAAGCCATCTTGGGTATTTTCATAATAATAAAGTCAATTTATAATCCAATGCTGATCGACATAGCCTTATTACAGTATAGAATATATTTTCTGCCTCATTCTGTGATAAGAAGCCACATCAGATCAGAAAAGAAAGTTATTTGAAACACTTGACTGATGGAAACACTTGACTGATGGAAACACTTCAGGAGTTTCAAAGTCATCATCTGATTGGTTGAAAAATAAAAAGTGATTGATTGCTTTACCTGTCAGTCATATGGCCATTCATTCTTGGCCATTCAAAGCGGCAATGGTTCCTGCCGTCAGTCTGAAGGTCTGGCTATGTGAAACTAGGTAAATTGTAGCTCACTCACAGTCACAAATTATTTGATCATGGCACAAATTTATATTTGTGAGATTTTTTTTAAAGTGTCTATCCATATTATATATATATTTTTTTTTTACTTGACTTTGCGTTTTAATCTGGCCTTAAATATAATTTTAAGATGTAGTACTGTACACAATAAAATACATCAATAAATCCATCTCTTTAACTTAATAAGATGGAACAAACATCTCTCCTCCACAAGCAGACTTTAGATTTGTTAAGTAAAACTGTCCAAATTTACTGTTGCTTTGGTGTTTTAAATCTTTTAAACAGTTGGGTATTAAAATATTGGTGGAACGATTAAAGAGAGAGAGAGAAAGAAAGAAAGAGACAGATTTGATAGAACAGATAGTTTTTGTTTATATGAATCCCAAAAAGCCCTAGTCACTTCATTCAGAACTGAAAAAAAAGCCAGGGTTATTATCTTTTTTTCCCAAATATTATTTATTTAATATTCAGTCTCCTCAACTGATTGGTATGTAAGACCTAAATAAACAATTTGACTTTTGTAAGAAGTAAACCATAAATAGAGATCTTATTATAAAAGGTCTGCGGTGAACATTTACATCATAGCACTGCGCATATGTAAAAAAAAAAGTATTTTTGAGAAGATCATATTCAGTCATTGTTATGTTCAAGTGTTTATATGCTTAGTTTTGTTGTTGTTGTTGTTGTTTTGTTTTGTTTTGTTTTGTTTTTGTTTTTCTATTGATTGGATTATTTCAGGTCCGCACCACTCTTTTCAATTCTACCAAAATTTCAGATCATTCAGGTCAATTGACGTTTACATGAAGCTTTCAATCTGATTGGGCCATCAGTCCAATCACTAACTGCTTACTTGGGTGCATGTAAACATAGCTATTGAATGCATCTGACCAATAAGAAAGTAGAGGAGAATAGTGAAGCATTGTGTCTGTCATTCTGTTGTATTCTATAGTGACTTTGATTTCTTCACTTATAAGTTCACAATAACAACTCCTTTGATGTTTTGCAAGCTGAATAAGATTTCCCTGTAACAGGCAGGAAACATGATCTAATAATGTGTCATCAAGTGTCTTGCTTCACATGTACCAGTCCCGTTCCCTCCCCTCTGACAGCTAGGGCGTTTGTTTTCTTCCATGCTTGTGTAACCATGTCAACTCAGTGGTCTCTGAACAAAGATTCCTTGTGTGAGGTAAACGTGTTAAATGCCAACATTCCGTGTCAGTTATTCCATCAGTGTCATAGCTCGTAACTCATCACAATGCAGCTACAAGGAAATGTAGGTCTTCTAAAACTACCCCATTACAAAAAGAGCAGAGCTTAGTTCGCTGTCATTAATCTTTTTGCTTCTAATTCTGTTTCATGATTTGTTTCTTGAAATCTAACTTATGACATTTACACTTTTATTTTTATTGTACATGGAAAAAGAACTATGAGAAAGATCAAAAAAAAGATCAAAGATCAAACAGAAAGACTTTTTTTTTTGAGACATTTAAAGGGATAGTTCACTTCAAAATGAAAAATGTATCATCGTTTACTCACCCTCATGTAGTTCCAAACCTTTCTCATGTTGAAAATAAAAGAAGATATTTTAAAGAATGCTGGGAATCAACAGTTGAAGGTCCCCATTGTCTTCCATAGTATTTCTTTTCCTGCTATGGAAGTCAATGGGGACCAATATCCCTTTGGTTCTTTAAAATATCTTCGTATTTTATATTAGAAAGAAACTCATACAAGTTTGGAGCGACATGAGAGTATATGATGACAGAATTTTGAACTATTCTTTTAATTGTATTACATGATTTTTTATTTATTTTTTAGTATTATTATTTTTTATGTCATGGATATATGCCTAGCTTTTAAAAATATAAAACTATCGTAAAAAAAAAAAAATAAAACTCCAATTGATCAATTTAATACATCTTGCTGAATAAAAGTATTATTAAGTAAGATTAATTAATAGTTTTAAAAAAATAAAGGTAAAATATCTTACTGACCCCAAACTTTTGAACGCTTGTGTCAATCAAAAACCATGATTTCTTTCTTTCTTTTTTATGATAACATCCATCAAAATGTCATGGGTATTTGTTCTGTCTCAGGTGTCTAGGTAAAAAGTCTTTCTCAAGCTAAAGCTAGGTTAAACAAATAAAACACAAGGCTCTCTGTGGCATCTCAGCTGCTTGATCTACTTTATGGCCCTTAAACCCAAACAACTGCCACTACTCCATGACTGTGGTTTTTCGTCTCTTGATCCGAGTGCTACACGCAGTGTACACCAACTCCTCACGTACACATTTCTAGGCATGCCTGTTCTTTTTTTTCCCCATGATGCTGTTAAGTTATTTGGTTTATCATCAAGGATTAGTTAAGCATTAAGTGTGAGGCTTAGGTCTAAGAGAATATAATAGGATGTGTTGTCCAAATAGCCTGTCAAGTTGTCTGCTGTAGGTATTGACCTCTCAGGCTTGAGTAGCCTGTAATTTGGGGGTTTGGTTCAAGGTGCCCTGCTCTCTCAGCTTGAGAGCTCTCTCTGTCACCATTGATCATATGTGTGCAACCTAAGATCTATTACCCACTGAAACCTGTGTCACTGTACAGTAGAAATCAAAGACTTCTTTGAGACGGGTCATCTTTGAGAGTTTTACTGAGTGCTATTCATCTGTGGACAACAAATCTCTGTGGAGAGACCAAACACAAACATGCTTCTATACTCTAAGATAATATTTAAGAAGTGAGTTAAAGTGGTCAACACAAAATAATTTATAGATTTGATGGTTTCCTTTGGATACTGGGAAGAAAAACTGAGCAAAGATGAATAAAATCACTCCCATTTTTAAGTATGGCTTAGGTGTTTATATATTTTGTGGATGAAGAAAATATTTTAACATTGATTTCTACATTGTAGCCGTTCTCTTTATGTCAATATTCCACATTGTTTCAGGTACAGGAACCTTTGGAAGGGTTTTTCTGGTGAAGGATAAAAAGACAAGAGGTTTTTTTGCTCTGAAGGCGATGAAAATCCCAGATGTAATTCGTCTGAAACAGGAGCAACACGTGCATAATGAAAAAGAGGTTCTGACGGAGGTGAACCATCCTTTCCTTGTCAGACTGTAAGTGTACACTACGCAGCCTTAACAACAGGCTACAACAGAAATTAAACAGAAGACACTGTTTATAGTTATCTCATAAAAACACAATAGGTTATGATCTGTGTAAACATTTTAGCTGTTTAACCAAAAATATTAATGTCAAATGTTGTTTGACCTTCTACAATTACTTGAGTCAATTTTAAATTTAGATTTTGTATTTATCTTTGAATTTATTTATTTTTTTTTAACTATAGATACTAATCTATACCATACCAATGGTTCTCAACTAGGGGGTGTCAAGAAATAAAGATTTTATTTTATTTATTTTATTTGTATTTTTTTTAAGAGAGATCACATCTTGAAAAACCTGGATATATGAGGTAGTCCAATTTTAAAAGTATGATTTCTAGACCTGATTTCTAAAAGACTAATACAAACTTAAAACTCCATGGACATTTTTATAATGAATGTAAATGTTTGTATAAATGCCAAGAAATAAATTTAAATAACATATAAAACAAAACCTAAAAAAAAAAAAACTTTACCAGTAATTCTCTAAAATCTACTAAAGTCATGGGGCCTTTGAATATATCTATGATGTGGGGCCTTGGAGTCAAAAGGGTTGAGAACCACTGTATTATATCATGATTATTGACATTATGACATGACCTCTGCTCGCTAGTGTTCCTACTGTAACTATTGGTAGTTTTTATGCTTTTATAATGTAAGTCTTTTAATGTGTAGCCTATTTGTCACAAGCATATAACAAGTATACATATATTTATGTATTCTGTGACCAAATCACATGTAACACGTATAATGTATATTTTCATTCACTTTACGCACCAACAATAACGATCTCTTTACATACATATTGATTAAGTAAATGAATGTCAAAAACTGTTCAGCTATTTACGCAACCGAGGACGTTTCAGCAACAGCACAGGAATGTTTTATTCAGCTGAAATCGTCTGTGCCATTGAATACCTTCACTCCAAAGAAATTGTCTACAGAGACTTGAAACCAGAGAATATACTGCTGGACAGTGAGGGGCACATTCGATTGACAGATTTCGGGTTCGCTAAAAAGCTCTCTGAAAGGTATGTTGGCAGCTGGTCTCTTATGGTCACCAAAACTGCATTTATTTAATCAAAAATGCAGTAAAACTTTTATTTTATTATTTGGTTTGTTTTCCACAGCCATTCCTCGTCTTCAGTGTCACAGGATTGTGTAACCATTTTTTTTTTGGACAATTATCCACAGTGGACAATCACCCAAACAAACATTTATTTATTTATTTTATGTATTCATGTATTTATTTATTTTTATTTTTTATTCATTCATTCATTATCTATTAGCCTAAATCTGTTTAATTAATTGCATTCATTTACTTAGGTCCAATTCTGTGGTTATGTACTCTAAATAATCCAAAACCAAAAGCCAATACAGCGGAGCATTAGAGCTGCAGACAGTTTATTAGGTTCTCATATTTGGTCTCTAAAAATGGCATTGGTGCATTCCTACCTGAAACAATCAACATGTGATGAAATTTAACTGCAGATATCACACTGTTTTTCTGTTTGATGTCTTCTCAGCTGATGTATTATTACATTGAAATTTAGTCATTTTCATTTAATACACTCCTAGATAGATCTGTTGATGTTGTGAAATCTTTTGAAGTTATTTTTAAGTACATAAACCAGGGAGAGAAAGATCGCTGAGCAGCAGTTATCTGAAGTGTGTGCCCTTGAAGATTAAAGTTGATTTTAAGATTGGATTAGGCATGCTGCAGATTTTTACCTTCATTCCATGGCATTTTAACATTCCTAGTGTTCTCATTGTCAAAATAAATGTAAGCCGTTAAAGCCGCTTTGAAATTCTGTAGGGGATCAAATTCAGTTGCGTGATTCATGGAGTTTTTCAGAATCTTAACTGTGATGTTTTATTGGAGTAACGAAGCACCACGTCACTCTTCGTCCTTCAGAATATCCAACTGAATGCCTTCATTCGCTCATACTGTGTGATTCCCTCTACAAAAGACATATACGATTGCTTCTCTGCGGGTTATTAAAGCTGTCCTAATATGAGTGTCTTTAAAAAAAAAGGCTTAGTTTGGCCCCCTAGAGCATCCATCAGCCCACCGTTATTAATTCTGAATGAGTGCAACCAATGGACCATGGACCAATTTAAGAGTAACCTTGCTGAAATTGAAAATCCCTCTGGTTGTGCCCCCTGATAGTATCATTCTAATACAATAAAAGAACAAGAGATTGTGTGTTTGTATGTGTGTGTATATCCATCTGCAGTGCAGAGTATCGCAGTGCTTTCTCAGGGCAAGCCTTGACCCCTCTGATGTATAAGCGTAGATCGTGTTTCTGTTTCTCTGTGCATGAGGAATGACACCAGAACGTCGGGGTTCTGACTCTGATGTGCAAGTGACCCACATATAGAAACTGAAAGCAGTTCCTCCGGTCCAATGAAGAAGACAACTGTCCCTGCAAGCAACAGCTTTGGCTTTTCCAGTCTGAGTAGATAGCGTCTGCACAGACTGTCATGTGGCAACAATGCCACCTGGTGGCTATATTTGCATTTGTCTTTACATTCAGAGATATTTGCTGTTAACATTTATCAATGGTCATTTGAAGCACCTTTATTGTTAAAATGAGGACAGGTTGAGGACTTTGGAAATCCAGTCCTAAATCAGGCATAGTTTTTTTTTTTTGTAGGTGTAGGTGGCATTAGGACATTTTTTCATCTTATCATCTTGTCAGAATGTCTGCTCAAGTTGAGGGCTTATTATTGTGTCAGAGTTATTGATGAATTGTAGCGCTCTTATTGTGGTCATGTTTGGGGGCGAAGGAGGGAACTTGTCAAACGCTAGTTGCACAGCTTCAAGTGGCCAATCAAAAAAATAAATAAATAAAGAGGAATTCAGAGAAAAGTCACCTTCATCACGACAGCTTTGATGTCCTAAAAGTCCTTTTTGAAAATTCAACTGTGAATTTTTAGATGTTTACATGCTTGTTCCAGCAATGGCATAAACTAGTCAGCCGTTACAGCAAACAGTAACGGTGAAATACAACACAGGCAGGCCTACATTTTCTAGTCAGGCATGCAAATACAGCCATGCAGACAAACATATTGTTAAGTGAGTCATCAGTTGTGCTTATATTAATAACATAATCTGATCTTGATAACCGGATCAGTTTCTTTGCTGCTCCTATTGGTATGCAGTCTGATATAATTAGAGTAAACACAAATCATTAGAGCCAGTCGAAAATCACACCAAACCTCTCTCATAGTTTATTGGAATGCTGTCGTGAGCTGACACTGAGAGGCTTCAGTTAACACAAGGGAGACTAATCCTCTCTATTACAGAGAGAAGAACTAAAACCAGACAGCTGAGCACAGAAAGATAAAGAAAGAGACCGAAATAGAGAGCAAGAAAATAAGTTATATATATATATATATTATATACTGTGAGAGACATGCACACAAGCTATTCCAGGCCCCCTTTCGTGTAAGTTTTCTGTCACCATGACAGTATTATAATAGTATCAGCAGTAATATGGCCCAGTGAGGTTATATTGAGAATAGAAGAGGGCCAAGCACTGAACCCTGAGGTACCTCGGTTATGTGATGTGATTTAGACACCCCTTGGAAAATAAAATACATATTATGTTAATGTTGAATAAAATATTCAATAAAATTAATCAATGTTGTTGCTCCCATATTCAAAATATTTTAACTAAAATGTAAATATAATGTACAAGTGACAAGTTCATAACTCTGGACTTTGCATTAATTTAGAAAATCAATATTGTTTCAGTATTTTATTATTGGCCCAGTTAAAAAGTGATATACCCTCATACTTATATAATGTACTTTGTCCTAAAAAAGGTTGAAGACACAGGAGCTAGAATAATCAGAAGTAAAGATCTGCTAAAACCACAAAATGTTTCTGTGAGAAGTCTCCAGTATAGCTTTTATGTTACTCATCATTTCCTTATATTGAGATACTGGTATTGACAGGAAATCAGATCAGCAGCTCAAAAAAAAAAAAAAATCTCCTTTACATATTTCTTCTCCTTTCCTTATTGACATTCTGGTATCAACAGATACAATCTTATAATTCTGTTACAAAACCATATCCAGACAGAGAAGCAAAGGGCAGCCATTTGCTGAAGGACAGGTCAACAGACTCATTTATCGACCGGCCCCATGGCCCCAAACAAACACAGATTTGTCATTTCACCCCATGGAGCTGCAGTTACTCCGTGTAATCAGAAACCATCTACTACAGTGTTGTGGGCTTTCACCCTATCTTCTAGCTCAATATACAGTTACGCTTATATTATTTCCTTGGCTTGAAGTGGATATGTCTCTACCTTACACCAGCCAATACAGCCGTCACAAGGTGTACTGTAATTACACCCCTCTGTGTGCTATCTAAACAGTCACTGTAGTAGATGGGCTATGTTACACTGGTTATTTATCTATTTTTACTGTGTTAAATATATAGCCAACACAATCTTTCATGTCAATTTATTTATTTATGTATGTTTATTGTGTTTGGCTTCCAACAATTTTCAAGCTATATTTTCATTTGTATTCTGCAGATAAACAAAAGACATACAGGTTTGAAACAACATGAATGTGTGTGTATGATGACCATTTTAATTTATGGTTGAACTATCACTTTCAGTCTTAACTTGGAAAGCTTCAAAAATTGGATTCATTTACTGGCTGAGAAAAAGTACAGAATCATACATGTTTGTTCTTTATTTATGTCATCATAGCATTTATTTTCATTGTCTTAAAACATTCCATTTATTTCCAGTTATAAATCAGATTTTGATCCCAGTGGTCTAAGAATTTGGGACCCTGTGGGATTTCCCTCTATTTCTATCCATCACTATTTTATTCTCTCTTTCTTTTCAGGACATGGACTCTATGTGGTACTCCTGAGTATTTGGCTCCAGAAGTGATCCAAAGTAAAGGTCACGGGCGAGCCGTGGACTGGTGGGCTTTGGGTGTTCTCATCTTTGAAATGCTTGCAGGGTAAGACAGCACTATGATCACCTTCTAAACATTTTACACCAGGGATTTCAAACAGGAATCTATGTAGTCCTGGTAGTTTGTAATTTACTTCAGGGACTGCACAGAGATTTATAAAGCCGACCTGAATGAGATTTTATGACGTATTTTAATAATGATATAATGGAAAATTTGCTAATGACCTGATAAGCATTGTATATTGTAATAATGTTATTACAAAGTTTTACCAATAATATCTATATTTGATTACACTTTATTTCAAGGTGTCCGTGTCACAGTGTAATTATTCATTTAAAGGGTTCGTTTACTCAAAAATGAAAATTCTGTCATTAATTACTCACCCAAATCTGTAAGACCTGCGTTCATCTTCAGAACATAAATTAAGATATTTTTGATGGAATCTGAGAGCTCTCTGACCCTCCACAGACAGCAATGATATTACCACGATTACCAATGCACATAGCAAGGACATCGGTAAAACAGTCCATGTGACATCAGGGGTTCAACTGTAATTTTCCAAAGCTACGAGAATACTTTTTGTGCGCAAAGAAAACAAAAATAACATAATTTATTCAGCAGTTCTTCTCCCCGAGTGACCGTCTTCCGCCATTTTGAAGAGTTCCCCAGAACGTAATCAATGTAATGAGCGTTGTTTACGTTCAGCATATGCGCACTTGTTTACATTCAGCATGCGCGCGCTGTCTACTGAACATAAATAACGCCCATTACATTGGGTACTTTCCAAAATGGCGGAAGACGGTAACTCAGGGAGAAGAACTGCTGAATAAATTATGTTATAATTGTTTTCTTTGCGCACAAAAGGTATTCTCGTAGCTTTGGAAAATTACGGTTGAACCCCTGATTTGACATGGACTGTTTTACCAATGTCCTTGCTATGTTTCTGTGCGTTGATCGTGGTAATATCATTGCTCTCTATGGAGGGTCAGAGAGCTCTCAGATTCCATCAAAAATATCCCTGTTGGTGTTCCAAAGATGAACGAAGGTCTTACGGGTTTGGAATGACATGAGGGTGAGTAATTAATGACAGAATTTTCATTTTTGGGTGAACTATCCCTTTAAGTACTGAGTAATATTACTTTACATGTACTTACTATATAGTTAGGGTTAGTATTAGGGTTTGGTTTAGGGTTACATGCATGCAGTTATGCATAATTTATTGTTATTAAAACAGTAAGCACATGTAACATGTAACAAGAACACCTTAAAATAAAGTGTCACCCTATATTTTTATTATTGGAAGTTACTGGGTTTATTAAAAGTTGAAAAACCCCTGACTAACAGCAAAACAACTCAGTAAATCATCCTTTAAAAAGTAATCACGTGTGTGACTTTCACGTGTTTGTGAGGAAAAAAAAGTAACTTCAAATCCTATTTTGTGACAATTATTTTCCATGTATAATTGAACTGCCCTTAAGCTAATGGCTACTTGACGAAAACCAGTCATGAATAAATTCATGATGAAAAATAACACTTGCTATTTCATCCTGTATGGCTCATACTGTATTTGTACTGGCTTGTGGTCAGGAAAAAAATCAGCTATTGTCAAAGATGCACCACTAGAGAGCAGCAGTGGAATATTAGACACTGAGTTCTGCCAAAGGCACAAACCTCTATGTGCATGTCTCAAAGCAGATGGCCTCTTTCAGTGCTGCCTTGATATTTATCCTTATTATGATATTTATCCTTATTTGCCTAGACGTTTATCCCTGCAGCCTACATTTAGTGTCCACAAACTGGCATATTTAATATGCACAAAGATAATCTGCTCATATTTACAGTATCTCTGGGGGCGGATGCATTTCTTGGAATATATCTTGTTTACAAAAAGATTACATCCAGATTAAATTCTTATTACCAACACGTGGGCATAAATGTGTGGTAGAACAGCATGCATAAATTTTGGACAAATATACATGATATTTTTATTTCTTCTGGCAAAATATCTGTCTTGCAAAAGTAAATGTGTTCATTTTGTCACATGGACTCCAAAGCCGGTGTGAAACTAAGCTTCTTGCCTCCTGGTATAACTTTGGATGCTGTAGTGTATATCCCGTCCAAACTGCTCTGTTCTCCCACATCTAAATCTGCCCTAGAGCTTTCACAGGCTCTTGTGTGGAGGAAAAAGTGACCCACCCTCTTCATTCATCCCAGACTTCTTGTGAAGTGTTGGCACCTGCATGTGAGTGAGAGAAAATGACCTGGTCCCTTATTTTTTCAAGAGACAGGCACATGGACAGGCACAGCTTGCCCAGACATAAAAAAGCTCCCTTCTGTCATCTCTGAAACTGTGAGTGTGCTTGTCAGTGTATATCAAAGGTCGTTTGAGACTCCTCCATGGAAAATGTAGCAAGAGTTGAAATGCCTGCTTTTGGATTGAGCCATTAAAAGGGTCACAACCTCAACGCAGTGACCACATATGTGGATGTGAGCAAATGTCTAGTTGGTGCTATTCTATTTCAGACCTTACAACATGTAGGTGCAAAATTTGTGAAAATGTCAAAAACTTAAGTTACAAATGCATTCAAAAAATGGTTCACAAACAAAGTATTTTAGATCGATACAGGGTTAGAAGCTTCAGATGTCTGGAGAGTGAGAAAGATACAGAGGTTGCATTTATGCATATGTGAGAGAAACTCACACTCAAATCATGGGGGGGGGTCCATAGGAAATGACATGTACTGCTTCCGGAAACTCTAGTCTCCCTCTGGGCTCTCTAGAGAGATCACCTCCTTGATTAGCTTCAGAGTTCATGTAAATTTGACGTACATTTTCGTCCATTTGTTTTTTTTTTTTTTTTTTTTTTTTATTTTTTTTTAATTTTTTTTTTTATTGTCAGTTCAATGATCAGAAGTACACAGATACAGTGTCAGACATACAAAATAAGAACAAAGCAAAATACAATGGAAAGGCAGAAGGGGAAAAAAAAACAAGTACAGGGAATCACAAATTAGAGAGTCAAGGAAGGTTCTTTATATAATGCCAAAGAGGTGACCATATCTGCCAAAAGTCATCAGATTTTCGGTGCACGTCATATGTAAGTTTCTCAAGCGGGAGTAATATAGATATTTTAGACATCCACATTTTGAAAGAAGGAACCTGAGGGAGATGACCATAATAGTAGTATGCATTTCTTTGCCAGATACACCAAAATTAAGAACATATGTTTCACATGAGAATCAAACACTGTCTCAACTCCAACAGATAACATGTACAATTCCAAGGAGAAACAAAACTGTAACCCAAAGAGTTCTTGTAAAAAGTTATGTATTTTGTTCCAAAAAGGGATGATTCTGCTACAGTACCAAAAACAGTGAAGAAATGTTCCCTTATGTTTTTTGCAATTAAAACATAGGCCAGTCGAATTTCTATATATTTTCTTTAAACGTAATGGTGTGAGATAAATTCTATTGATGAATTTGTAGTTAAGTTCGTGAACTCCCAATGAATTACATTTAAAGTATAAGTTGTTAATTAGGGCGATCCAATCTTCATTGTTAATTTCATGACCTAAGTCCTTTTCCCAAACGTTCTTCAAACTATCTAATGAGGAAGTACATGTATCAGAAAGGGCATCATATATCACTGAGATTATTCCCTTGGAAAAATTGTTTGTCACAATTTGTTCAATGGCAGTAAGTTTGAGTCTTAGTTTACAATTATCTGATAAAGGTTTTATAAAGTGACGCAACTGGAGATATTTGAAAAAGTTTGCTTGTGGTATATTATATTGACATGAAAGTTGTTGGAAAGATTTTAATGTATTCTCTAAAAAAAGACAAGATATAGTTGAGATCCCTAATTTAAAACCAGTCTGAAAGACCTATATTATGTAATGAAATAGGAAAATCTGGATTATAGGCAATAGGGGAAAGCAAAGAAAGGTTGGCTGGAATTTTAAGATATGTTCTGACATCTCTCCATACCAAAAGAGTGTTTAGAATAATAGGGTTTGTTGAAATGTTTTTGATTTTTCTAAAATTTTTAATGAAAGGCAGAAATTTTATTGGAAAGGGGGCACAGACCGTTGCTTCTATATTAACCCACATGGACTCAGTCCGTTCATTATACCAACTGACCATATGTTTCACTTGTGCTGACCAATAATAAAATTGTAAATTTGGTAAAGCGATGCCTCCCTTCTCTTTTGGTTTTGTCAACTTATTAAAATTAATACGAGGCATTTTATTGTTCCAAATGAATTTAGATAAGTGTTTGTTAATGTCTTTGAAAAAAAGGATTAGCTAAGTAACAGGGGAGGGACTTAAATAAATATTAAAAACTTTGGGAGAATATTCATTCTAATTACATTTATTCTGCCTAAGAAGGATATAGGGAGAGAATGCCAAGTAATAAGATCTTTTTTAATTCTGCCAACAAGAGGCGTATAGTTTATATTAAATAAATCATCCAATTTTGGCGAAATGAAAATACCTAGGTATTTAAAACCAGATGTTGTTATTTTGAAAGGTGAAAGAGGCAAAAGGTCAGAGATATTAGAAATATTAATAGGGAGCGCCACGGATTTGGTAAGATTAATCTTGTATCCAGATAACATGCTGTAATCTGAAATACATTTTAATAATGCAGGGATTGATTTTACAGGTTCTGAAGAATACAGCAATACATCGTCTGCATACAGGGATATGCGATGTTCATCATTTCCCACTTTTATTCCAAAAAAGTTTTGGCACTGTCTAACAAATTCAGCAAGAGGTTCAATTATGAGGGCAAAGAGCAGGGGTGAAAGGGGACAGCCCTGCCTCGTACCTCTTTGAATATCAAAAGGTTTTGAAATCAAACCATTTGTAGTCACTGTAGCTTGGGGATTAGAGTAAAGTAATTTTATTAATTTGATCAATTTTGAGCCCAAATTGAATTTCTTAAGGGTGGCAAATAGAAATTTCCATTCCACCCTGTCAAACGCTTTTTTCTGCGTCCAGGGAAATAATAAGGGCGGGGAGTTTATGTTCTTGAGTTACATTTATCAAATTTAGGAGCCGACGTATGTTATCTGTACCAAAGCGTGCTTTTATGAATCCCGTCTGGTCTGGTTTAATAATATGTGGTAAAAACAGTTTCAAGTCTACGAGCAAGAATTTTAGCAAGAATTTTGTAATCTGTATTCAGAAGACTTATTGGCCGATAGGAAGCACACTCCTGGGGATCTTTGTCTTTTTTGGGTATTAAACAAATTGATGCTGTTCTCCATGATTCAGGGGCTACTCCATTATCTAATAAATTTTGAAGGGCAGGCATTAGAATATGAGAAATTTCTGGCCAAAATGACTTATAAAACTCGCAGGGAAAACCGTCCGGACCTGGAGATTTGTTAGAAGGCATGGATTGAATAGCATTAAAGACTTCTTCTGGTGACAAAGGCGAATCTAAAAATATCTTGTCTTCTTCAGAGATGGCTGTAAGTGGAAGTTTATCTAAAAATTCAATGATATCCGATTGTTCAGCAGTGATTTGAGATTTATATAGTTCTTTATAAAAAATTTTAAAAAGGTTATTAATCAAATCAAGATTATACGTGACCGAGCCATCTGGAGTTTTTAATGATGATTTAATTGTTCTCTCATTTAATTTTTTTTTTATCTGATGTGCCAATAATTTATCTGATTTGTTTGCATATTCATAGTATTTTTGTTTGGAGAAAAAGAGTAGTTTTTTAATGTGATTTGTGTGATCCAAATTAAGTTCAGCTCTAGCTTGACATAATTGGGCCCAATTTGTTTGGTTAGGGGCTTTACTATGTAAACATTCCAATCTTTTTACTTCTCGTTCTAATTCTTGCCTTTTGTTTGACCAAGCCTTTTTGCGTGCTGAGGAGTATGATATAATATGTCCCCGAATTGTGGCTTTAGCAGCGTCCCAAATAGTTGCTGAAGAGACTGGTGAATTTCTATTATCTGACCAATAATTCTTAAAACCCTTCTCGGACTAAGTCACAAAATGCTGAATCATTTAGCATGGAAGAGTTGAATCTCCAGATCCTGGTGGCCCTACGGTTGTTTATAATCATGTCTAACTGAACTGGGGCATGATCAGACAGAACAATTGAACCAATTTCACTGGAGGATATAGTATGGAGGCAATGAGCTGGGGTAAAGATATAATCTATTCTAGAATAAGAGCAATGAGGATTAGAATAAAATGTATACTCCTTGCTACCCTTATTAAATTCCCTCCAAGCATCAACGATACCGGCCTCGTTACAGAGTTTTTTTAAGAACAAGAGAGGATCTAGGATTAGTAAATGTATCAGAAGGGGATTTGTCCATATTTTGGTCCATGACACAGTTAAAATCTCCGGCACAGACCCCCATACCTTTACAGTATTGACTAAACAGAAGAATTACTTTAGATATAAATTTAGGGGAGTCTTCGTTTGGAGCGTATATATTAATTATGGTAAAAGGTTCCCCATAAACTGTACCAGTAATTAAGATATATCTTCCATCCGGGTCACTAATTTGATCCTCTAAAACAAAAGGAAAGTGTTTATGAATTAAAATAACAGTACCTCTTTTCCTTGTGTTTGCTTTACAAGTTGAGAAAAATAATTGCCCTACCCAATCTCGCTTTAGTTTCAAGTGCTCAGAGTCAGACAGGTGTGTCTCTTGAAGCATAGCTATGTTAGCTCTCTGTTTTTTAAGGTGAGTTAGGATTTTTTTTTCCTTTTGATCACATTGCCTAACCCTTTAACGTTCCATGTAATAAGCCTAACCGAATTGTCCATTGTCATCAGTTACAGAAAAATGGAAACGAAAGAGAATTCGATTTAAGACTGAGGCATGTCTGACAAAGTAGCAAAACTGACACAAATATTTTTTGCATTTTAACAACGAAAACATGATATAATGAAAAAAACAACCCTCCCACCCCCCCTCCCTCAGTCTCGTCCCCAAACGACGAGCCAACCCTAGAGAGAAACTCAGGTTACTGTACCCGATTGGTATTACCCCTAAAGTCAAGACAACCCATACCAAATGGTAGTACAGAATTATACCCATAGGGAGGCACACCTTTGTAACCAGCCAGTCCCCCTTTTTGGTCAAACATCCGAGGTTGATACACTACCGTAGCCACAACAAAATAATCAGTAAAAATGATGCTAATATATTAACTTAAAATAGCCGGCCATATATCTAACAAAAGTAAAATAAATAAATTGGAAGTAGATTTACCTCTATAATATGGCCACAACAGGATAATCCGTAGTAAGGATATTATAATATAAAAATAATTTACGTGTAAGAAAAAGACAACCTAAGATAACCGGCCATGTATTTGAAAGTAAATTTACCTCAGAATTTTCTGTAAAGTTAACAGTGTAAGGCCCTCAAAGTTTTAAGAATAACTTGTGATGCACTCATGTCCCTTATGTCCTTTATAGTTACTTATCTTTCAGAGTCTTTAAAAACTCTGTGGCAGCCGCTGGGGTGGAAAAGACGTGCATCTCCGTTTCGTGAAGGCATCTGATTTTTGCAGGGTAAACGAAGCCTCTAAACATGTTACGGCCAGAAAGTATTTTCCTGACATCATCGAACTCTCGGCGTTTCTTCAGCACCTCAGCGGACACGTCCTGGAAGAAGCGCAGTTGACTCCCGTCGTGACTGATGCTGCGTTTTCTCCGCGCTGCCTGCAGGATGAATTCCTTATCCGTGTATCGTAGAAAACGGACCAGGACGCTTCGCGGGGGGCGGTTTGCTCCCGGGACCGGGCCGAGAGATCTGTGAGCTCTCTCGATCTCGAAACGTGAATCGGGTGCAAGGTCCAGCCACTCCGGGAGCCTCTTCGAAAGGAACTGTGCCATGGGTTCAGAGCTTTCAGTTTTCTCAGGGAGACCGACGATTCTCAGGTTTTTACGTCTGCTTCGATTCTCCAGGTCATCTACTTTAGCTCTTAGTGATGTCAGTTCTTTGTCCAGAGATGCAATTTTACTATCACGAGCCGGCATGCTATCTTCGACATCGGAGATTCTGCGCTCAGCCTCAGTTAAACGCGTTTCGTTCGAGTCCACTCTACCAGACAAATTGGAAATCGTTTCTTGAATTGAAGTAACCGAGGTAGAAATATTGTCCAAACGGTTATCGATCGCACTTAGTCTACCTTCGATATTGGCCAAACTGGATCCCAACGAGCGAATTTCCGTCAGCATAATGTCGCCCTGATCAGACGAGGTCTCCTGCTCCGCCTCAGCGTGCTTTTTCTTTGTATTTCTGGATGAACGGGAATTAAATAGTGGAAACTCCCGTGTTTCTTTACTCTCGGACATTGTTTAATGTTTTTAGGACTAGATACGTCGAATATTGACCAAATGAAACATAGAAAACTTTAAAAAGAAAGGGAACTGGCACGGAGCTAACAAACTAAGCCGCCATCTTACTCGAGGCCGCTCCCTCCCCCCCGTCCATTTGTTTTAATGTAACTGGCAACTCAGTAAACCAAGTTTTGCATTATTTGCTTAAGATTTGCTTTTCTGGCCATGCACCATATTGATTCACCTTAAAATCAACACTTTTTTCATTAAAGGAAATCAGATTTTATGGGAGAGGGGTGGGATATCACATTGAATTGATCAAAACTGACAAAAAAAAAGTCAGTTGTCTATTCATAAAAAAGCATTAATCCAAAAACTGCATGAGTATAAGATACTTTCAAAAAATATTACAAAATCTCTTACCAACCTCAAACTTATGAACAGTAGAGTGGAGTGGATATATTGTAAAAGGTTGAAACACCCCTGTTAAAACAGCAGGTTTTTATAATTAAACTCCTCCAGTTATTTAAATGATGCTGATTAATCCTGACAAAAAAAAAAGCCATTGCCTGCAAAGATCTTACAAATGATGTGTGGAATCTTGTTAAGAGGAAGTATGTACAAATCAGGAGAGGGGTACAAAGTATTTCCAAAACAATAAATTGGCCATGGAAAACCTTGATGGCCATCAGTAATAAGTGGAGATACTAAGGAACCATAACTGCAATCAAGGTGTGTGTGTCTGTGCCTTTGTCTGTGTGTGTGTGTGTGTGTGTGTGTGTGTGTGTTTATTTTTCCATTTTTTTATATATATATATATATATATATATATGTGTATATATATATATATGTGTATATATATATATATGTCCTGCATGTACATCTACTATATATCATCTTCTGACCCATATACAAACTTCTTAATAAGGATTTTGATTACATTTTTAGGAACTTTACAGGCAACAAGCACATTTACTAAAAGCAGAGTGCCCTTGAGTTCAAAAACAGTGTAACAGAATGCAAGGGTCTCAAGTCAAAACACATTTTTCAGAGTGTCTTAAAAATACTAGAGTCATGGCATGAGGTACTGAAAAAGAGCAAGACACAATGCATAAATAAATGTTATTCTGCATGTGTACATAGATTTGAAAATATCATATCTGGAATTCAATAATGTATCCTGTGTGAAACTGACAGATTAACTGTTCAGGCCAGTAGTAGGCCTATTCGATGATAAAGAAATAAAACAAACAACATATTGATTCTACACACAACTTGTCTGCAACAATAATGTCTTTCTTAGCAAATACCAATAAATTGATGGATAATTGATTGACTAGTATAAATTAATTTGATTAATTAATCAGCGATCTTTTAATCAGTTTACAGTCTTGGTTATAATACAACACTTACTTCAAGAGTTAAAGAGCACACTTTTTTATCTTTTTCTCAGTGGAATATTGGCGACACCTGTGCTGTTATGTAAAAGTTTCAGTTTCATAATCCCCCCTTTTTTACCCTGTCACCGGCCACTGCTTACAGTAACACTATAGAGACTAATATGTCTCTTCTGCTCACTTTCTCCTTCTCTCCATCTCTTTTTTCCATCACCCACAAGAAGGAATAGCTGCTCTCCTGGCCTCTCTCTCTGTTTATGGTTTCCACACTCAGTCAGTACTGTCAGTCCTGGTCAATCCATTATGTGGAACCACCTTTTTTACTTCTTTCAGAAGGCTGCAGCCTTAATGTCATTCCAAACCTTTCTTTTTTCAGTCAAACACAAAAGTAGTTGTTTATAATGTTCTTTTCCATTCAGTGAAAGTTTATGCTGACAAGACACTCTCAGGCTCCATAAAAAAAAAATCAATCAGTCATAACAGTATATGTATATGACTGAAATATGTGTATGGCTTTTATTTGTCAAGAGTTAATGATTCATGGTAATGGTCTAGAATTAAATTAAGTATTAAATCTAAAAGGAATAGCTTACCCAAAAATGAAAATTTGCAGAAAATGTACTCACCAACAGGCCATCCAAAGAGTAGATGAACTTGTTTACTGTGGTCATTATGGATAATACTCTTTTAAGCCGTCTCACATTTGTCCTCCCTGTTGTGCAACTCTGTGGTAATGGCCTGCTCAGTCAATCACTGCACTCTATATTTTGCTGCTGATGTACGTCTCGTCATCTCATCCTCACTGTTGACACTTGAGTTCCGTCATTGTCAGTGATCTTTTTCCCCTTTATGAGACTTCAGGTGGTCGCCTAGTAACAGGCTCATTAGCATGTCTCACCTCATCTATCGCTCATATTCAGCGGCTCTTTTCAGTGCCGGCTGGATGCAGGCATTAAACACAAGCTCATTGAGACTGCAATGATGTTTGATGGCATTTTGGTCGCGGCTGGAAGTCTGTAATGGAGGAGTAATGGATTACACCGTATGAACTGGAGAATCACTCTACCAGACATTAGAGAACATGCATCACATGGACAAAAAGCATTATACTGAGACACAGTAAATAGTTGTCCTTTAGAGGCCTAAATGGCACCTTCATCCCTTGCTGTCCTCCTCCAGTGGCGCAGACCAGAGATGCATCTGTGAAATGTACACCTGAAAGTGATGATAAGTACAAAAGAATGATCTGTTGTTATTGAATTATTATGAGTCCGTATTAAATTTGTATTTACGTATATTGAGTCAAATATTGATATATGTATAATTGCAGAGGTTTTTATTGGACTAAACTAACAGGACTAAAGACTAAGCCAAAAATAAATTCTGTGCTTTAGTTTTTGGCATTTCAGCAGAACTTTATTGAATTCAGATAAAGACAGAGGACACACTAGTAAAAGTCTTTAAGGATTTTCCTGCTTAGTGTCATTCTGACACATTAATTGGTCTTTTTTTTATTTAATTTTTTATTTATTTTTTTTCTTAGGCATCCACCATTTTTTGATGATAATCCCTTTGGCATCTACCAGAAGATCCTGTCCGGAAAGCTGGAGTTTCCACGGCATCTGGATTTCTATGTAAAGTGAGTTTGATAAAGAAAACACAACCGAATAACACATGCCATATTTATAGCATACATAAAACACAATGTCTAGTGAAATCATGTCAGCATCAACATGAAATATTGTTTGATCTCAAACCTGTGTGTGTGGGGGGAAAAGCACAAGTCTGTTTATTGCTAGCTAAAAGTAATAAAAGTAATTGTTTTTTAATTGAAATTTAATTGGTGGGAAAAACAAGACATTTAAAGTTTTGTTTTTAGATTTTAAAAATATTAGGTGAAAAACTATATGACTAAAACTTGAAAAGTGTAAATGAAAATTAGAAATGTTACTTGAAATACTGAAATAATATGTTGAAGTGCTAAAATTGCTCAAATTGAAATAATAATAAACTAAATTGAAATATTTAAGAAGATTTAATAAAAATGACAAAAGCATATAACACTTACTTTAACTGAAAATATAACATAAAATAAAAGATCATTCAAATTATTAATAAATAGTATTATATTATGTAAATAATTCTAACATTACACTGTTAAAAACAAAATACAGTAAATTTAGGCTACTTTTTATCATTTTTATCATCCCTCCTACAAAAATACATTAAACATATAGAAATATATGTCCATGAACATCAGTAATGACTATTTTAATGCCTCCGCAACTTATGATAAGCATCTTATCATCAACACAGTAAAAACATTTGTTAATTTGGTACTCCACACGTTATATAGACAAAATTTTACAGACATTTTTATTTTCAGTAATAACAGGGTAAATAACTTGCTGCATCTCTATAATCAGAAAGGGGTCTTTGACATGAAAAAAGTTGAAAACCCCAGTTTTAGAGAGTTTATAGTTAGAAGACAGATGCTCTCATAGTTATACCTGCATTTACATGTGCACGCATTTACAAACTAACTCATGTCCTTTAATGAACTCCTCTTAACATGTTAGCTAAGCACATCTATTTACTCTACACTATTACTCATGGTCCTTTTGAACCAAAGAAGCTCAGGATTCAGCAAACGACCCACTGTCCCCTCTTGATGTTCAAAAAGTAATCCTGTAGTTTATCCCTCTTAATAAAACACAACAATATCCTCTCTTAGTTTTAACATCTAAAAAGCCATTCCAGCTGTACAGACACATACACAAAATGACATCACAGCTGCATTTCCTAATATGGCTTTTGTCCACTAGGGGCTAAACTGGTGTTCGCTGCTTCAAACGGTCTGAACTCCAGAGACTAAGAAAGTTATCGGAAATAGAGACAGACAGTCACCTCAGGCAAAGTGAATCTGTGTTTCCTTTCGACTGGCATGTTTACTCTAGTTACAATTATGAAAGCAGCCAAATCTACGACTTATGTCAGTAGGGATTTAACAAGCTTGATAAGATAATGGTATCCTGAAGTCAAACAGACATGATCATTGGAGAATGAATAACATCTGCAAGGGAGGCTAGAGTGAATGGTAAGGTCATCTGTAGCACGATCGCTCCAGGCGTCTCTCGTGTTAGGTTGAGTGAGAACATCAACGGCACAGCAGTAAACATGCTAATGCGCACGTGTTCGCAGCTTGAATCTGTTGGGTAACGTATACAGATTGATTTTAAAACCTAATACATAAGGGTTATGTGAAAAGCATAATGCAGGTAGATTTTTATGTGTGTAGAAATAGTTTTTATGTTAATAAGCTGCACTATGTATAATCGGTTACACTTTATTTTAGTGTTGTCAAATGATTAATCGTGATTAACATTTACTAATACATTATTAAAATCAGAAATTGTATCTATTAGTATTATTTAATGGACACAACCTAACATGAACTAAAAAAAAAACAGTTGTAGCAGTTGAATGGTTATTAAAGTGGTCATATGAAGCAATTTCAAGTTTTCCTTTCTCTTTGGAGTGTTACAAGCTGTTTGTGAATAGATAAGATCCCTAAAGTTGCAAAGACTAAAGTATCAAACCCAAAGAGAGATTCTTTATAAAAGTTAAGACTCGTCCACGCCCTCCTAAAACGCCTCATTTAAACACGCCCCCACATGTCTACATCACGATGTGGAAAGATTTGCATAACGGCGAATAAATGTTCACGCAAAGAAAGAAGGCATAACTTTTATTCTCGCTGTTGCTGCCGGCGCCATGTTGTGGAGACGCTGTTTTGTTGTGAATGCGAAAATACTTTGTTTGGCTTTCCAAAAGAGGACACAACTAGAAATCAGTGGTTAAGTTGTATTTACAACACTGTTCCAGAACAGTTCAACCCAAATATTCAGATGTGTGCAACACATTTTATGGAGGACTGTTTCCTGACCCTGAGAGAGAAGACTACAATGCCGGCTGTTCTTACTCACAGTCTGTAAGTACATTTACATATGTAAAGGATTTGCCACTGATGAGTGAAGAGTACTCGGTGTAGAGTAGGGCTTGTTGTTTGTCGTTTCTCCGATCACAAATGCAGACATGGTTTTATGTTTACGTGGCGCGATGCAATGCAACGCGTAAAAACTCCCCACTGGATGCAGCAAATGTCTCATTTGTAATGGGTTTTATTGTTTTTGTCTTTTCGCACTGGTGTTCTGACCGGGACACGCATCACAGTATAGCAAATGTCTCGTTTGTAATGGGTTTTATTGTTTTTGTCTTTTCGCACTGGTGTTCTGACCGGGACACGCATCACAGTATAGTGAGGGGCATAACATTTCCGTCACACGCTTGAAACATTCGGCCAATCACAAAGCACTGGATATCTGGCCAATCAGAGCACAGCTCGCTTTTCAGTCCGATGAGCTTTGTAAAAAATGACGCGTTTCAGAAAGGCGGGACATAGAGGAGCGGGACATAAAGATGTGTTTTTTGAACCTTAAACCACATAAACACGTTTCATTACACCAAATAAACAAAATAATGTTCTTTTTAGCAACATCACATGACCCCTTTAACAATTATTATTATTTATATCAACCATATTATCTAAGATTAATAAATACTGTAACTGTAAAGGTTTTCTTTTTCTCCCTTTTTTGTGTTAATATCATCATCTATCACAAAATTATGGATAGCCATGCATTATAGTGAAGATTTAACCTTTTTATTATTTATTTATTAGCTGTGTTAACTATTTTACTTTTTCAGGACTTGTTTTAACGTATTTGTGTTCTTATTTTAAAGAGCAGATTTCAGATATTGTACATTTAAAATGCTGTGATGCCCAAATTCAATTGCAGCATACAAACAAAAATATTTGTGTAATTTTATTTTATTTTAACGAAGCCATAGAGATTTTTAGTATCAGCCATTTATTGGTTATTAACCATAACATTAAAATAATTATTGATTTATTTTAATCAACCAGAATTTCAATATTGGTGCATCCCTATTCTTAATGCCTGGCTTCATGAAATTGAGTTTCTTAATTTTCATGTTTTTATTAAACTGATTTAATGTCTAAATCAGGTGCGTTTCAGCATAGTGATTCTCATCGTGCCTTTGTTTATCTAGGGACCTAATCAAGAAGTTTCTGGTGATTGATCGGGCAAGAAGACTTGGAAACATGAAGGTAAGCAAGATGCTGGTGACAGATATTTTACATGGTTCTTCTTCTATGGTTGAGCAGGAATCAGCATCTGGGATATTTCCTCTGAGAACGCTATATGGCTTTTTTATAATGGTATCAAATTCAAGGCCATCTATAAATCATCTAACAGAATAAACTCTGTTTCTAGTCCAGCTTTGCATCTTAATAAAGCTGCACGTGGCAAGACCTTGATTGAGTCTTGAAAAATCTTTCCCCCAAAGGCCACAGTTTGCCACATATGTTTCCAATTACGATAAGAAGGCTTCCCATCTGCCTAGAGGGGTTGAGATGAGGCTCTGGAGAAACTCCCTGGACTTTCAGAGAGTGATTCTGACACAAGGCAACTCTCCCACTATACCTCCTTCCAACCTCCATGAGACGAGGTGGATACTGGGGAAAGAACTACAGACAGAGTTCTATAGTAATTCAAACAGTTGTGGTTTAATGGTATTTACCTTTCTAAATTGTCCTTTCAGAGGAAATAATTCAGTAACTGGCGCCAGATGAAGTGGCAGCAGTGCGCTAGGCCTGTCATGCTTAATGTGATGCATATTGTGACGGTGATGTCATGGGAAGTTTGTGAATGGTTGCGTCATTTTCCCATTAGCTCCAGTTAATGCCATTATTATAATCCTCCACACTTGAGGAATGAGCTCTGCTGAAATATGTATCTCGCTGTTCTGTTTGTTTGGGGTTTATTCCTTTTTGTCATCAAATCAAATTCAGAGTAAGAGACAAAGATAGAAAAGCTTTTTCAAAAGAAATGTCACTTTGGGTGGACTTCCCAGGCTAGATGCCTCTGTTGCTAATTTAGCACTTTCTTTCTTTTGCTTTTTCTCCTCTGACTACATGCAATGAGAGTTTAAGACCCGGCAGCCTAGTCACAGCTGTGTTTGCACTGTTTCCACAGCAAGGCCAGGTCCTGCTGGCAGCGCTCATTCACAAGTGCTGATATCTGTTATTCCACTTTAGTGAATGTGTATCTGTCATGGTCCCACAGTGCAATGCATGGCCCAAATTCTGAGGTTTCTAGAAGACCTCAGTAGGTTAGCATAGTTGTCCCAATTTTGTTTCCCCTCTCTAAGAAACTAAAAAGACAGTACACTGGCTGAAAAGACTGTTTGGGGTCAAATGAGAAGGGTCATGTACAAGGTTTAAATCTAAAAGCGCTGATAGATATTTTAGGTTTTTATGGTTTGTCTCCAAATATGAGACATCATTCTACTTTAATGTTCAGTTAGTATCATAATCTTGTTTATTATTTTTGTCGTCTTCCAGAATGGAGCTGATGATGTGAAGAAGCACAGATGGTTTAAGTCAGTAGACTGGGATTCTGTGCCCTGTAAAAAACTCAAGGTAAGCATCATATAGCGCTTTAGAATATGTCCTGTTATTAAATATTCATTTTGTGCCACTATTCATTTTCGTATGATTTTTTGTAAATCATTACTGGCCACATAGCTGTGAAAACACCTTATTAAAAAGTGATCATCTTTTACTTTATTTACTGGCAGAATTATATAGCCAGAATATTTCCCCTGGTTTACTGGACGTATTGCAGTTTCCCAGAAATACTTGGTAGCAGATAGTGGAAAGTAAGGATACATGCCCATTCAGTTTGGGGTCAGTCGATTGAAAACACAGTAAAAACCCCTAGAGTAACAATTCAGTATAAGGACCAATTCTCACTATTATCTAGTTGCTTTTTAGCATGCCTATTATTAACATATTGGCTGTTTATTAGTACTTATAAAGCACATATTCTGCATGAACATATTTTCGGCAGCCATTTCTCCAGTCTTTAGTTTTACATGATTCTTCAGAAATGATTCTAATTTGCTCATTTCTTATTATTATAAATGTTGAGGAGGAAAAACAATATGGAAAAGTAATACATTTAGAAACTGTGATACATTTTTTAAAGATTTTTTTGATGAATATGGTCATGTTTGATGAATTTAATGATTGATTTCTTTACTGACTGCACACTTTTGAATGATAAAGTCTCTTTAATGAGTTTTTCTCATTGCTGTGACAGCCACCCATAGTTCCAAAGGTATCTCACGAAGGTGACACGTCTAACTTTGACACCTATCCAGAGGATGAGTGGAAGAAGGACACACCAGTACCAGCTAAGGATCTGGAAATTTTCAAGAACTTCTGAAAAAAATATTCTTTTTAATGAATAAAAAGACAGGACTGGTAGAAGATAATTATTTAGAGCTGAAGTTTTAACTTAACTGTTCAGGGGATATTAAAAGGTCATAGCTACATTATTATAGGCATGTCTTGCCTGCTTGTCCCTGAGTCCTGCACACTTGAGAAACAGAGACAGACTTCTTCTGATCATCATTATTGTCAACATAATCATGGTCAAACATTTACAGAGGAAACAGTTCATCACTTCAGCATCATCTATTAAGTGTTGAGGAACTTGATTCAACACCCTCTAAATCTCTTATATTATGCAAAATGTATGTTTTTAAAGAGTTTAAATAAGCAATATCAAGGTTCTTTTTGCTGGTCAAAACAATGTCTTCACTTATGCTTAAATATGTATGGTCATGGTTGTGTTATGGCTTTATATCTTAAAAAGCTTGCTGAATTAGAGCTTTAAGCCTGACCAATTTAGTTTTCTGGTTATCTGAACTTGCTGTGTTGATCCTTTCCTCCCACATGGTATTACTGTATAAATTTCATAACAGTTTCACACTGCACTCTCGAGCAGGCGTGTAAACAAAGCAAAAGCGTATATGCGACATTATGCTTTTATACTTGCAGCTTTTTTCCGGCATAACAACATAGCCAGTCTATACAAAAAAATGCATTGACGATGTAAATGAAACCAATGCATTTTAAAATGGTAATTTTTTGAAATAATTAAGACTACAAAATGTGTAGTCTGAAATGTAATTTACATGTAGGCCATGTTTCAATCCAAAATGTCATTAATCTACAGAACCCAAATTTCAAACTATAGCGATGACTTCGATTCAGTCATATTTACTAAATAGAAAGGGCTGCTGTGTGTGTGTGTGTGTGTGTGTGTGTGTGTGTGTGTGTGTGTGTGTGTGTGTGTGTGTGTGTGATAATTCACTCCTGTTTTTTATTTGTACACTGTAACCTTTTGATGTTGTATGTAAACCCATCAGAAGAAAAAAAAGGCTTTGGCAAATTATAAAAGTTATAATTATGAGGGGGAAAGGGTGAAATTATGAGTTAAAAAGCTAGAATTATGAGATAAGTTGTTAAATTTTGTTTCTCATTGTGACTTTATATCTCAGTTTTGACTTTGATGACATAAATTATAACAAAAGTCATGATGGAATTCTGAAATAATTTGTCTTAATTGATTTTTTTTTTTATAAAGTCCCCCCCCCCCCCCCCAATAGTCGCAATTATAATTTTGAAATAAAAAAAGTTGTGATTAAAGTTGTGTAAAGTAAGTGATTATAATTGGAAATTGAGATTAAAAAGTCATGACTGTGTTTCAACTTGTGTCATGACATTTGATCTCATAATATGAGATTTTCGACTTTTGTCATTATTTAAAACTTGTTGTCATTTGTATTTTTATTACTACTTTTATCTCATAATTATATCTCGTTACAGTTTCTTTGTCATAATTTCAACCTTTTATTTCATAATTATGACTTGCTCAAGTAATAATGTAGACACTTTGTCATGATTTTTTTTACCAAAGCTTTCATACATATGAGTCCCAAAATAAATGCACAGGAGTCATCTACAGTGTGAAACTACTGTGCTGCTTTTTAATTATTTTTCTAAGTATACATACATTAGACGGATGTGTTTGACCATTGCGCTGTGTCTAGCTTATTTTTACTTTTGCATCAGCGCTACATTAAAGCAAGTTAAAAAAAAAAACTTGCTTTCCATTCAGCTTGCCTTACTGTCCATTCATCAGTGTTCATCAGTGTTGCGGCCCTGCAGTTAGATACTATTGTGCAGCATCTTAAGTTGACCACAGAAGTGCAGTTTGTGTGAACGGCCCCACATTCCTGCCAGGATGTCAGACTAAGAATAGCAGGTGAAGTAGAGGCAGTAGCACTTGTCTAACCTCACAAACCTGTAGGTAACTAATAAATTAACATTATGAGATGCCTGTTCACATACTTTGGCTGTTGTGCTTGATGTTCTGTATGTGTTTACTAATTGGTTAAGTGCATAAACAATTTAATACCCAGGTGTTTTCTAAAGTTGCCTTTCATAGTTATGGGGGTGAATTTAGCAAACACAGTTTACATTGTCTCGTAATGCTACTTAATATATGTTTGGCATTTAAAAGCCTTGCATAATGGGAAGAGAATTGACTATGGTGTGAAATGCTTTAGAAATGTAGCTACTGTGTGTATGTTCATCAAAACAATTCTTCCTGTTTCTGGACTTCCATAGTTTTTCTTAACTGCTTTTGTCTGAAGCAGTAATATATCATTGTAAAGTGTACTGAATATCATTTCTTGAATTGACTGTTCTTTTTAAATTGCAAATGCAGTTTTATACTAAGGAAACCAACTTGCAGATTTCATATGGACTTGACAGCTGTTACCATCTTGTGGATTATTATTACTTTTTTTATGTTTGTTTGTCATTGTTTCCTGTGTGAATAATTTTGCTGTATTCTATTTTCTTTTTTTACACTTGTTTGAGGGGGAAAAATTGTAATTTATATTGTTTGCAACAGCAAAAGCTAAAATGAAGTTCTATGAACTTAAAAATTGACACAAACCAAGCATAGGATTTTATACTGGTTTTTAATCACACTTTTTTTTTTAGTTTATCGGTACATTCATTTTATTGCCTTCTGAACATTATTGTGTATTTAAGATGGTACAAGTGCAATATTACCTGCAACCGAGCTGTTATAAAAACTTGAGAAATTCTGCAAATTCTATATCCATGAAAATAAACTGAACTTTTCATGTGGTCAAAACTATTTGACTAATAGACCTGCAGTCTGTTATAACTTTTCAGTGTACTCTGACCAAACTTGTTGAAGTCTTATTGAGATGGGTTGGACTCTCAGTTTGATGGCACCAAGCCATACGCTCATTCACACCAGCCTCAGGAACCTTTTAAACTACAAGCTTAGTGGAAATTATTAGACCATTTACTGTAAGAGTCTTAATATAGTCTCATTTTCCTATATACCCACGATTAAGTGCTTGCCGCAGTTTCATATGCTAGTATTTCCCTCAGTTGGTCCCTTTATAGTTTATTTTCCATAAGTATTCATGTTAAATGTATATAAGTAGTTAACAGGACAAATTAGCATCACTCCTTTCCTGCAAAAGCAGATGAATGATCTCATCCATTAAGGTGCCATGATACTGTTGCATTTTTAAGGAGTTATTTCACTCTCTAACCCCTGTGGTTAGACTTCACCCGTAGAGAAATGTTCAAACATAACTTTCTTTCTTCGCTCTGCTCCTTGTAAAATCTGACTACAGTTTAAATATTTTAAAGGTGTTTAGTCCTGTCAGACACCCTGCTGGGACAGACTAATTTTGCTTAATAGCTCCCTTACGGTCTTCAAAATGCCTGTACGATGGATCTGTACGATGCCCCCAACCTGATAGGAAATGGTTTTAATGTATGGTATATGTACCGACCGCACTTTGGCAGCTCTGTGTAATATATTTCTACTTGTGACAGGAAAGCAGAAAAACACATTTCCATTCAACAACAAGATTATGGTGTATTCATCTGTTTGGGTTTGGGTTGCTCAAATCCAACAAATTTGTGATGCATCGCCAATGTTCTCTGAAGCTGTGATGTGAAAAGTTGCAGCTGCTGTTTTAATTCTTGGTACTGTCAACGCAGCTCTTACCTGATGACACTTTTTGGCTGAGTCAGTGGCACTGAATGATGTTCTTTAATCTCTTTTTGTCCTGTAGAAGACCGATTTTGTTCGTTTATTGCATCAGAGTTACTTTATTTATTAGCGATAGAAATTACAGTGTCAGTGCTGCTGTGTTGGAAATAAACCTGATGTGAATTTGCAGCTTGGAGCAAGGAGCCTTAAAGTTGCTGAGTGTGGTGGAGTCTGCTTCTATAAACCCAACAAACCTACCATTACTCCATCGTTCACCTACATGGCTCTCACTTAACCCCTCACCTCCTGGAGCAAACGGGACAAAACGCCCCAAAAAACCTCCATTTAGAAACAAAACCATGGGACGACACCTTGTAATGACTGGTAATCACGGTGATCAGTGCTATTAAATGGCTTTAGGTTCTGATCTCATCAAAGAGTCCTGTCATCAGACCACCACCACACCTGCAATGAGAGGAAACTCCACCCATCGTTTTGACAACATTGTCATCTGTACGCAAAACTTTTTAAAAATGCAAAAGAAAAACGTTTCTGTTATTAGTACATTGTTGTTGTGCAAACATACCGTAAGACTGCTTATTCGCTTTTCTCACATCTTTCTATTGCTATTATAGTCATGTACAGTATATTTTATTTTTATTTTACCGAGACTTCTACCGCTGTCAATGTATACAGTAGCCTGAGTTATGTTTATATGGTTGGCAACAAATGGGACACTACATTGGATCTGTTGAAATCTATATTCAGTTTATTGTAGTAAAAATGTTTGATAATTTTATAAAATTAATTTTAAAGACCACCGTTCTTTATAGTTACAGTAGATATGTTGCACATTGTGCAATCATCAGAAAGCTGTTAGTGGGCTACACCAAGCAATGTCCTTCTGCTGAAAGGAGGACTGTGTCTGTGAATGTGATCAAGTTGCCTTCAGATACTTGACATGGTTTGCATTTGGCTCTGATTTGAACTTTTTATGTGTAGAATTATCATATGCAGGTCTTTCACTGATACACACCTGTTAGTACTTAGGAAGGGAAGCTCACCGTCTGAGAGTTTGTGTCTCGGTCAATAGAAAAACAGTGATGGTTTATCCCAGATTTGGCTCACAGTCAGTCTCCTGGAGAAGCTTTGCATTGTTGAGATCCAGCATTATCAGCACTGAGTCATGCAACTCTTTATTGTCCGTTATATTTAATCATGAACATTTTTTTTACATAGGACCCAAAATATGTAATAATATAAAAAAAGCAATGACTTTGAACAGGCTAAGATTTTCGACCTGGGAATAAGAATGGGTTGGAACAGCAAGGTCCTGGGAAGGTTTTAACTAAGTTCAAAACTAAATATCCTTTTAGGTTTTAAAGGGATAGTTTACTATTCCTTTAAGTGCACTCAGCGTGAGCAGCTTCTTGGTAATTAAAGGAGCTGGAAGCGATTGCAGGCATTTTCCTAGTTTCCACCATTGTGCTAACTTCCATTACCAAACTCCACCCTCTCTCCAAAGACATGTCAGCAAACCTGCAAAATGAGTCATTGAATTTCAACGTACAGCAGCTTTAAGACTAGTGTTTATTCCCATTCTGATGTTTTCCAGTAATTCAGTCAGATGGGCATTGTATTGTAAGGGCTTTGATTAAAAAAAAAAAAAAAAAAACTAAGAACATCAATGAAATGCGATAAAGCTGACGAAAAGCAAATCATCAGTAGATAGTTAAACAGCTTACTTCATTTCAAGCATGGTTGGGAACATATTTCTTAGAGATCTGTTTCAAGTAAACAAAGAAAGCGGGCAGCTGGATATTGTAACAGGAATAACTCAAAGTGCATCTGTTTCTAAGTTATACACTAATTGTATTTCTCTGCTCATAATTTCCATATCCCTGTGCCCTTTAGCTGATCAAGGTAAACACATAATCTAATCTAACTGGTTTTGCAGATTTGGAGAAGGTTATTGATCAAAAGAGAATCCACATACTGGTTCATGAATGAGCCCATCTAGGTCTAAAGCTTTTATATTCAAAAACATTGAGACTACCGTTTCATAACAATTCCAACTATTATTAGAGGAACAGTTCACCCAGAAATTAAAATTATCATAATTTACTTCACACTTATGATTTTTATTAAGAAAAGGGTTTAACCATGCAGTGAACGTCAGTGGGATTCAATGTTGTTTATTCCACAGACTAATGAAAGTCATACAGGTTTGGAACAACATGAGGGTGAGTAATAATTACAAACATTTAATTTTCAGGCACGATCAGGCACAAAACCGTGCAGTTTTGGGGGACAGTTAAGGTCAGTAGATTTAAGATCCATAAAAACCATATCTAGGTCAGCCTAGAGTCCCCATTTTACCACCGGCAATGCTGTAATATTTCTTGATTAACCAGCTGTTGAGTGTAACAGCAGCTGAATTTAGAGCAGGCCTCTCTGGTGATGGTCATTGCACAAATATGCTTACTCAGTTCTAAACGTCCATCTGCAGAGCCTCTGGGGAAGGAGTGAACTGTAGCTCTCATGATTACAGTCTAACGGTCTGATTAGAGGGGACGTCGTTGCAAGGAAATGAGAATGAAATTAGAGGGGATCTTCTTGCATGGAGAAGTAGAAGATCTAATTGAAATAGTATTACATTTGATCTGTGTCTTATCCAAGTGGTGGATAAGAGCAATAGAGGGGACTTTTATATTAACATATTTATGATTTATGGCTGTAACTGTCAGAATGCATCAGTATCATCATGATTTGGACTCGTACAAAAAAGAGTGATCCAAAACACTCAACGCTTCTATTTAATTAACTGTAATGCTTTTCTTGGGGCCTTATGGGTACCAGATTCTTTGACTGTTCATCCAGGGTTGTCTTGAGTGAATTGTTAATGGAATTTGATCTGACTTTATTCAGACTTTTACAGAAAAGCAGACACACATGTATGACACAAATAAATCATTTTAACAGTTGTTTTCCACTAAGTCTTCAAATAATGGCAAGGCTCTTTGTAAATGAATTGCTTGGTGGTCAGTCTGCATCATCGGATTGACTCAGTTTGGTTTTTATTCATAATGGGGAACTGACTGATTTGTTATGTCTCGTCTTTGTTCTTGTTTGTGAGTAATGGCGTCAAATTTTTTGCTTATGAAAACAAGTTTAAGATCTATACACAAAAAAATATCATCAAAGATGTCTCTCGGCATTGCGCCTGGCTATTATTTAATGCAATGAGTGCCACGTTTTTAAGATATCAAGATGTCAGTGAAAAACAGTTCAGTTTGTAAAATGTGTAGCAGACCTGTCCATTCTGTTCCATTAAACATCCTCTGTAAGTGTGGTTGGATGAGGAACGTTGCCTTTTGTAGCTGCATATGAAGGTAGCAGTTCAAGCTTGAATTGTTCTAATGGAAATAAAATCTAGTTTATTTTAAGGTATTATTTTGTATATGATTGTAATAAATTACATATATAGGCTACACTGTATACTGTATATAACCCAGCTGGGTCCTTAATGGAAGCATTTTGTGGTACAGTTGTATCTGATGTGTTTTCATGCTTGCCACTTGAGGTTCTGACATTTGTCATGGCTCTGAAGAAAAATCCAACAACTCAGCGGAAACAAGAATGGAACAAGCAGTTGACAGGATTATGACCTTCATAGTACAACCAAATTAAAATATTAAAATACCAAATTAAATTGTATTTAAAAAATGTTTAAGTGTGGTATATGCCAAGTAAATATATATATATATATATATATATATATATATATATATATATATATATATATATATATATATATATATTTTTTTTTTTTTTTTTTTTTTTTTTTTTTTCTTTAGAGGTGCATCTGTTAAAACCCCAAATGCTCTCAGTTACTAAGTGAGAAGAGTTTATCCTTCCCTATTCAACATTTTGCATTGTGTCATATTAATCTTTACAAGTATAAGCACTCCAAGTGTTGCAGGTTCAAACCTATTCTTCTGCAAACAGTTGCTGTACGAGCAATAATGTATTAGTAGACCGTATCTGCCAAGTAAGTATATATATATATATAAAATTGTTTTGTTTTTTTGTTTTTGTTTTTTTGCTCACAAATTTCACCAAAAAGTATTAACTATATATATATATATAAAAATTGTTTTGTTTTTTTGTTTTTGTTTTTTTTGCTCACAAATTTCACCAAAAAGTATTAACTTTTCTTCTCTCTGTTGACAAATTCAAGAATGCATTGCAGTTCAGCCAATCACTTTCAGATCTGCTTCCAATAGAGTATGCAACACTCGCTTTTTACAATCAAATCAACAACCAAATAATAACATCAAGTCTTGCACTGTGCTGTTTCAAGCTCAATAAATCGTATCACTGTCACGATACAGAAATAAAGTCAGTCACAACTTCTATTTCACGCCAACTATAAGAAAGGGAGCAGAATTGCATTTGTATTGTTTTTTAAAAGAGCATCTGCATTTTTCAGGGGCGAACCAGTCTGACATCTATGCCAAGTACTGGCCTGGTCAGGCTGTAGATTATACAGAACTCATACGGATGTAGCCACATAATGGCAGGCCTCCAGTGTGATGTCATTATAGTCTGTTTTCCTTCAAGAAGAGCTTGTTGATATTGGTATTAATCATGCATTTTCAATGTGATCTCAACATGGAAAATGGACGAGTAGGCAACATATTTGAATATTATATGGAAATAGAGAATAATATGAATGCTGCAGTATAAAGTGTGTTACAATATAATTCGATTTGATCATGGTGAATTCAGTGTCCCACATCCCAGCTGTTTTATAAGCCCCTATAAAAGCCCCTCAGTCCTTGACACACTGACATACTCAATAGGCACCAGTAGACAAGTGAGTCATGCCCTGGCAGAAGTAAAGTGTATTCTGGCATAGTTTCCAGGAGATGTCTTAGCTTTGAGAGAGGAAACATAAAACTAAAGCTTATGGCTGAAAGACAGTCCAAAGATTTATCATACCAACAGCACACTGCAAGTTTAAGCACTGCCTGAGGCCTTCCTATCAACCCATCTTGTTACTGAGTGCAGTTTCCTTTCAAATCAGTTAAGACATTTCCAGGTCAATGATAACAGGTTGCTTTCATTTCTTAACAAATATATGTGTAATTGACAACGGGTTTCACATTTGATACAAACACTATAAGGTTTGTGGAATTATGACTTTGGTTTTACTATACTAAATTACTGCTGTGCTGTGTTGAGGAAATAAAAGGAAATCAAGAAGAGCTACTAATTTCCATGAACTGCTCTCTAATCCTTTTACGCTGAGTTATGATGTAAACATGGTCACCCATAAAGGTCGACCCCTGTCATCAACCTGTTATTACTGCTGTGCAGGTAAAACTGACATTAATTCACCATCTTTTCCCCTTTGAAGTGTGACCAAAGACATCTTATCAAAGGCTTTGCTGTTGTAGCTTCAAACATCAAAATATCCTAGTAGAAACATCAAAAGCATCAAAAGATTAGAAATAACTAGTTATCTGGCCATAATCTTCATCAAACATCTAATAAAAGTGAAAGAATTTTTTTTTTTTTTTTTTTTTTGAATGAATGAAATTGAAAAATAAATCACCAAGTAGAAGGTCTATTGACACCAAACAGAATACTGGGTGCAACAATTTTTAACAATTATGAACGGCTTTAACATGTCTGTTCTGAGCGTCATTAATATCCGCATACAATACATGCATCACAATTTTTAACGTTGAGTTTTTGTTTTGGCCGTCACATAAAACTATTATTTTGCTATGCCACAGTGATTAGTGGATAAGGAATCTGGAACCAACTCTTTTGTTTATGTGTTCTTGTATTTGATTGTTTGATAAACATTACAGCGAATTTTAAAAAATAAAAAGCTGTTAATACTATTCGACTTCCTTTTTTCCATTTTAGAAATGTAAAGTTGTTCTGCACTTTGTGTACCTTGTCATGGGCATTTCTGCTTTTCAGTAAGCGCCACCTATGGTCAAAGAATGAAATAGCATTTTCAATTTGTGAACAGGCCTTTTTTAAAGGCCTTTTAAGAGTTTGATAGCATGTTAATCAGACAACAATCAACCTTTCTGATTCAGTAAAAATATTTGCCTACAGATAGATGATTACGGACTAGCTTTGTTACAAAAAAAACAAAACAAAACAAAAAAACACTTTACCGCAATTGTAAATGCGCAAATAATTGTAAATGATTTTAAATTACAATAAGGTTATTCCAATAACTCTTGTCTTTTTGGGTCTTTTTCTTGTGAATATTCTGCGCTGCTGTTGAATGGACATTCAGATAGACATGTATCGCTTTCTCGCTCATGAAACAGACATCAAGTTTATCTCATTCCAGAAGCAAAAGGCCAGTACTGTACACAACTTTGATTTAACACTGGCTGTCGGTGTAGTGATATGGCAGCCTCGTTAATGTCTGCCACAGGAGGAGATAAAACTAATTGAATGTATGCTTCCAGAATTTATCATTTAATATCATCATACAGATGATCTTCTACACTAATGAGCAATGTATGAATCTCACATCTAAAACTGTGTAATTTAATTACTCTCCCATAGGAGTCCCTTCCTGGATCCTACCAGAGTCTCTTCCTCGGGGGGTCAAAATCTTTTTTTTTTTTTTTTTTTTTTTCACATTCTTTCCCTTTCACTAAATTCCTCCAAAGGAGTCCATGTGGATTTCTTTAGAGGTGCATCTGTTAAAACCCCAAATGCTCTCAGTTACTAAGTGAGAAGAGTTTATCCTTCCCTATTCAACATTTTGCATTGTGTCATATCAATCTTTACAAGTATAAGCACTTCAAGTGTTGCAGGTTCAAACCTATTCTTCTGTAAACAGTTGCTGTAAGAGCAATAATGTATAAGTAGATGATATCTGGCGCACCCCAAGCATGTTTAACAAGTTTCAGAAATATTTAAATCATAAAGTTTAAAACAACTGTTCTGGAAGCACAGCTGAATAAATCTCAGTTTATCACCCTTTGGTGGATAGGCTGCTCTACAGCAGATGTTAAATAATAATAGGCCTGTTACACTATTTAGTGATTCGTTGGTAAGTTTATGTCCAATTTGATGTCCAAGGAACATCTCACGCCTCTTACCGATTTCACTGGGAAGAACACTGGAAAGAAGTGTCCATTGTTTTTAGCAGGAATTCTTTGAATGTGTTGTACAGCTGTTGAGTTAATTATGTGAGGAGTTTTGTGTTTTAGTCATTACTGGTGCTACAGGTAGATGTTATATAATCCTGCACTTACAGTAGAACATTTTATGTGCTTAGCATCTGTTTGCGATCTGAGCCAAGCATGTTGAAAATATGTTAAACAGTGCAATCTGGGGTTTCTTGGATAATCCTGATTTATATTCTCTCTTTGACCTGAGAGGTTTTCCAGTCACTGGGGTTCAACATTTGCATCAATTACATTTTGTTACCTCAAAAAGTCAAAGCTGTAAAAAGTTCTCATTCTTTCCAGCTCAATTTGCATTATCTTTTAAAAGTTGCCTAGCTTAGTCAGAATCACTTCCATTTTGGTTTTCCCATTTCTTCTTTTTCTTTTTATTCCAGGGATTTTATTAATGAACATTCTAAGATATTCTCTTACACATGCGACAACCTGGAAAGAAAGGTATTAATTTCAGTGCCATTCCACAGATGGTCTTCATTAGAGTCTTAATCAGAATACTCAAGTTCTGCTTCCATCTCTGGAGACTGGATTTGTGAGAAAGGAAACCCCCCTAGAGGACACAGACTAATGTAAGACCTGGATAAAGTTGAAGAGATCTCCATAATTTTCCGATGTCTCTAACCTGTAAAAAATAAAGAATGTGCCAGGGCATGTTTGGTTTACTGTGCAATCATATCTAGTAGTTTTCAAATACCTCTGCCATGATTTCTATAGTTCACGCAGTTCTGTGATTTACCGTCATCTTATATCACAATAATCGAGACCAGGTGTTATGTTGAAACTGACAACATGTTATTTAGCTATTGCAGGAAGCAGTTCATTAACAAAAGTGGGGCAAAATGTGTTTGCCCTCCTCATACTATGTTGCCAACTTGAACAATAAAGTCTCATATAAAGATTCAAAGACTGTTATCAAGGGCTAGTTCAGCACAGAAGTTCTTTCCAGCCTGCTGAAGACAGATGTGTAGGTGAAGAGATCGTCTTACCTTGTTTACGGAAAGACTGCATGTGCTCAGTCCATTTCAGATTGATTCGTTTTTTTTTATTATTATTCTGGGCGAGATTAACAGTATTAATCTCAAAGGTATGATTAATATTTCTTAAACCAGCTCTGTTTACCAGATAAGTGTGCACACTAAAGGAGTGCTATGAATTTGTCGATGAATCATTTGTGTAAAGCTTGATTACGCGACTTAGATACGCAGTGTTTTCAAGCTGTTTCCTACAGTTTAGCTGGATAAATATTGACTCAGCTGAAATGCATTATAAGAGCATTTGAGGAACATCAGAACAGTTTAGTCTTTGTCTTACTTTAGACTGTAGACTACATTGTGTCAATACAACAAGAATTGCTTAATGTGTATAATTCTTTGCCATTTTTAAATGTCTTCTCTCTGCTTATTCTGGATAAACAAGTAAAATGAGTGGATTTACAGAAAGAAACGAGTAGCTCTGTGGCACTTGTTTGGGTGTTCTGACCAACACAGCAACACTGTCTCAACCAATGGTGTAAGTGGGGGAAATGTTCAAGTAACCATTCCTTACAAGTCCAATAAAGTAAATTTTTGCACATTTGATATGCCAAAAAGGATCATTTCAGATTTTTTTCCATTTGCAATTGCAAGTATATCTAACAATTTGGGATATTCTTCTTAGAAATATCTTCTTAGGTTATCTCACAATTCTGACGTATTAAAAAAAATAGAAAAGGTCTGAATTGTGAGATGTTGTAACGTGAGACCCAAACAGAAAATAAGTGTTTGAACCCGGAGCAGTTTACTGACAAATGTTGAGTGCCAATAGCACTCAAAGAGGTGAGTATGCAGCGGTAACAGTCAATGTTGACCAGACAATAAGTGAACTGGTGAATGTCTCTTTTGTAGTGATGCAGTGATGAGGTAAGTGTTCTCAGGTGCGTGATTGCTGTTGTGGATAAGGTGTGGAGCATGAAGGGTCTGGGTTTTAGTTAATGATCCTGAAATTAGAATTTAGGGGATTGTGATCACTGAAGGACAGTGGAGGTGGAGCCTGGCGTATCCGTGACAAATAAATCTCAGAATTATGAGATGAAAAAAGTCAGAATTGTGAGATTTATACCATGGCAAAAATAAGCTTCTGTAACTACTGGTGCAGAAATTGGAGTGGTTTTGGAGTGGAGTGGAGTGGTCTTTAGTGGTTTGTTTTGTTTTGTTTTGTTTTTACAAATTCTTTATAGGCTGTAGTATAAAGTAACTGTATGTAGGTTGAGGTGTCCATGGTTTTCCACGCTTTGTCTGGATTCTAGCAATAGTCCAGCTGCACACAGCAGGTTGGGAGGCTGTTTATTATACAGGCCTGTCCATGTGGAGGCCCTGGGGATCTAGGCCAAAACGGGAAGACAAAAGCTAGTTGAGAATTCAGGGAAATGGCCTATAAACCTGAATGCTACGGTTTAATAGTGACACACTGAAAACCACATAGTCTGCTCTACAGAAAGACTGACTAAAATGGCTCATCTTTTTATATGTCTTGTCTGTGCTTGCCTTTCAACACTTTTCTTTCTCAAATATGCCCTTTAAATGTCCATCAACTGCCTTTTTTTTCATTAAAGCGGAGATAAGGTTAGAAATATTTCGAGAGTCATGGTAATAACAGATGTGATTAGCTATTCATTTCAGGACTCAAAGTTTTTTTGTTTTTTTTTGCATCCTTTGACAAAAATATATGTCATAACCTTTATTAGAAATATGACAATGTAAATAAAAGCTACTTTACCCATTATAGGATCGTTTTAACATATGGTCAGACCACCAGTGAAAATAAACAGAACATCATTGTCTAGGGAATGTTGTTTAATACTAGTTGAATTCTACAGGTCAGTCTTCGGCCAGATGGTCAAACAGGGAAGTCTGGTTAGTACAGATCATTTGCTGATCCAAGACCAGATTTACTGTTTCATTTTCAATGAATAAAGCAAGGAAACTGATCTGGGAGCAGCGTAAATGTGCGACTGACACTTTTTGATTAATGCAGGGGGGAATGAAAAACACATTTCAGTGTCTAAAGATGACCAAAAAAAGGAAATGTAGAAGCTGGTAAAATGTTGTAAATCACTGAGGATAGAGAAAACAGGTGCTAGTTGCTTTTTTGTTTTTTTTTACATCTGCCACAGGTGCTGTGGGTAATTTTTTAGAAAATGTATTTAAAATATATGAAACCGGTGAACAAAAACCTGTTAAATAACAGGTTAACAATGTTATACTCACTAATAATTAATGCTTTTGTATTTTTTGTTATTTTATTTTGAATTTACAGCTGGATATGCTTTAGAATAGATATTTTAAAAGTAAAATTAATATGCTGAATGAACATCAGTGTTTTCCTACAAGTATCATGAAGATCTCAATTGCCTGAAACAAAGCTTTTAACAACACCTGAAAGGTATTTGCAAGGATATCATGCATATACTAGGTCTTTAGGTCACTTGCATGTCAGAGGAACTACCGCTCAGGGACCACTGGTGACATGTGCTAACCAGGTGGACTGGCCTGCATTGTATACTGTAGATTCATTGTTGAATGGTAGCTGCATTCACTTTCAAAACAGTGTCTGGAAAAACAGGTGCAAGCTTTGATGCTTCCCACTACACCAAAATATTATTAATCCAATATGAGCTTGTTGCTAAAGTGTGTGCACACCCTTCAAAGTTAATTTTAATTTATGCCTACAAAGTTCTTTGATTATAATCTTATCAAAGCACCTTTGACCTCACAACCTGTAAACATGTTGTCTTCAGACTCCCTGTTATTAAATTTAATTATGTCTCAGACCTAACAAATTTACAAGCTTAAAAGTAACAATTATATTTTTAAAGTCTTATTGGGCCCCAATATACATTTTAATTTTTTTTTATTAAACCTTTGATTTAAATGCAAACTTTCCAAAGATATTTAGCTTATCCTTATACACTTGGGGAAAAATTGATTTACAGTCAGTAAATTTCACAAATTATTAAAAAGAAATATCAAATAACAAATTTGATTAAACAATATTTTTAAGTAGAAAGACTGATCTATTTTCTTGTAAATATTTTTGCAAAATGTTTAAATACATCTTTTATATTTACTTATATAATATCAACACATACTGACAGGTTTTAGGATGGATATACATGTTGGCCTACATGACATATATGAGTGTAGTACAAAAATGTATTATACATGCATAAACATACACATTTGTATAGGTTAAATACATATGTTAATATATGAAATTGTTCCAGTTTCTAAAAGATTTTGTATGTTTTACTTCATATGATAGTAATTCTATAAATGAAAACGTAATATATATATATATATATATATATATATATATATACATATATATAAATATATATATATATATATATATATATATATATATATATATATATATATATATATAGAAATTAAAATATGGGTTTTAGTATAAAAACAATTTATTTTTTTCATGGTAAACTTAGGATTCTACCTTTAGTATTTCTCCAATAAAATGTGCACATTATGCTACGCATAGCCCTAGAACTTAGTCATACTGGAGTTTTGGAAAATTAAGGTTGACTCATGCTTAATGAGAGCCTGTTCATTTGCAGTATGTATAAAAGGTGATGGAGGATGAACTCCCAAGTCTGCTCCAGGTGCACTATTTCATCTCACCGCAGCAGAAGTATATTGAAAGACCATTCAGCATGACTGTGGTGTATGACTGGTCTGTGGCAAAGCGTGAGACATTTTAAGAGAGGCCTATTTTTTTAACCACTCAGTCAGTTGTTGTTAAAAGATTCTGACATCAGTTTCTTTCACTGTGTTTAGATGTTATTCTGCCATTAAAATGAATGACATGTTGAGGTCACAGAACATTAACTGAAAATTAGTTGAGCATGTTGTTTGAAGAATGTGTAAATGTGCTCTCTGAGAAAACCAGTCACTGTGGAACATTTTCAGTCTTTTTCCACACACACACACACACACACACACCCAACCACCCACCCACACACACATATATATAAAGTGTTATTTACAAAATGTACACTAATGTTCTTCTTGGGTTGGTAAGATCTTATTGCCATGAACTGCAGTAAAAATGCATTCATTTTAATCATTTATTAGTATAAAACTGTATAGTAATTTATTCTCCTACTAGGAATATCAATGATTTATGGTGATAAAACCTCCAAACACAACAAATGAGAATTAAACTGTTTAAATGGGATGATCTCCCTAACAAAGGAAGTTCCTTTCTTGAAGACAGTGATTACATTTTGTTTTGGATTCTTGTCTTATCATGATCACAGTGGATCCTTCACTGAAGAAATCTGCATGTACGTACATATCATTTTCAAACAGGTGTGCTTTCTGCTTGAAATGACATGATGTGATGTATGGAATCTCCCAAATGGTCAATAACCTGGACAGAAGTTTGTGAACTTTGCCCTTGCCAGCCCCCCTGCATTTTCTTCTTTAAATGCTTCAGGGTGCCTTGTGAACTCAGGGGACTTCATGCATCAGTTTAGAGTACACACTGTATTTGTATGTGTGTGTGTGTTCGTCTGTGAATGGTATGGAGGACAAGGGTCTAGAAGGAAATTACAAGGCATTGAACTCTGTGTAACCTTTACTTATACAGAGCCGGAACCTTTAAGAGTCTAAACAGCATGGAAAAATCACAGTGGGGAGATGCAGTAATTTCAAAGCTACCACAAACAACATGTTCTTGTTTGTAGATACTGGCCAGGTTTTAACACAGAATTGACATTTACCCCTTAAACTGTGCTGAGAATCCTGTAACTAATTTGGTGTTCCTGGTCAAAAATCACTGCCCTGTTAAAATGTGTTTGCAAATCTCTCATTGTGCTACATTATCACTATATTTTCAATAGCACAAGGGTTGTATTTTTTTTTTTTACTTATGTGCCTCAATTTTTGAGTAAAACATATGTATAATTTTGGCAGTGGTCACTCAAAAACCTTTTTTTTTTTTTTTTTTTTTTTTTTTGAGTTGCATAAGCTCAGATCAATAAGTTAACGAGATTGCATCTCATTTTTGGTAATAATATAGCATAATGAGAAATGTAGGAGCATTTTTTGTATACCAGGAACAACCCAAGTGTAACAAAGTGGAAAAACAAAACAAAACAAAAAGTCGTTGATTTTTTGTCCAATTCGGTATAATTAACAAGCATTTTTCTCTCCCCTCTAACATGAGGGGTTAATGCACCACATTTTGCCTGGGCGGTGTGCTCCTCGTGTCGTCCAAAACATTACTTTCAGGAACGCGTGTAAACGGCTCACAGTCGGTCACTCCCCCGAGCCCTGCGTTCTTTGCGCAGACGCGTTCACGCGCGCCACCGCCAGCTGAAAGTTCCATTCTCACGTTTCCAACAGAACGCGCAGCTTCACAGCTGGACTGCGCTTCTCTTTCTTTAAGATTTTAGTGATTTATGCTGTTTTTGTGTTTCCCCTCATCAGAAATCAACCAACTGGATTCATTTCGGATTAGGAAGAGAAGAAATAAAAACTTAAAACCTGAATGAAAACATTTTCAGCTTTTCATCATCAGTGGAGAATTTGCTGCCTGAAGTAAATGGACTATCACATGATCCTTGGAAATGGAGTTTTGAAGGGTTCTGCGGACCAAAACCATGCCGGATTGTAAATGGAATGATCTCCTGTTAACAAAGTTAACATAAAGGTTTGCTCTTTCCCTTTTCTTGAATGAAATCGGAGTTCAATATTTCAGCTGCGCCCCCTTACTTATTTTTAAGCAAGAATTCAACTGTTACCCACACTAAAATGAACCATGGTTTTATTATAGTAAAAGTGTAGTAACCATGATTTTCATTTGGCGTAACCTACTGATTACAATTCATATAAACACAGTTTTACTACAAATACCATGGTTAAACTATGGCTAGTGTAGCAAAACCATGGTTAATTTGTGGTTAGCTACTATAGTTTAACTATAGACTTGTTATAGTTTAACTATAGAAACCATGTTTTTTTAGTTTTATTTGTAGTAAAATCATGGCTAATTTTCGTAAGGGAGATTAAAAATAAATGACATTTAACACCGATTTCTTTATTTCAAGTTTCAATAAATATAGTTTCACCAAGATTTTGTTATCTTGTGTATTAGAAGTCATGGGGGAAAATGTGTGACAGTATTTTGTAATGTGCCGCTTCAGCTTTTGCTTCTTTCTGCAGTTTAAGGTGTTTGCTGGTGTGGAGCTTAAGATGGGTCGCTTTTATGCTCAGGTTTTGTTGATACTTGTGATGGTAGCACTGCTTGTAGTGGTACGGTGTTGCCCACGGCCATGTGCCTGCCAGCAGCCCGCGGAGGTTCACTGCACGTTCCGCTCTTTAATCGCGGTGCCTGCTGGCGTGCCCAAACAGGTGGAGCGGATGAATTTGGGGTAAGAATGACTGATTACGGTGTCATTTTCTTCTTCTTTTTCTGATATCAGCTTTCTTAAAAGAACACTTTAGCACACCCACTTCCAAAAGTGATTTATCTTGTAAAGATGATCATACAGGTCATCGAAACATGTTGAAACTTTGTTTCATTTCTCGTTGTTTGAAGACATTTAATCCAAGTGGGTTCATTTGTAGGTTAGTGGGAATTTCCCTTGATGGTGTTGAATGCCAGGGATATTTCAACCATTTTACAGGTGGCCTTCAACTATTCAGGATCTTTAGAACTTTCCCAGGGAGGATTTGAGATGGTACTTTGGGGTGACAGAGCTGTCACACTTTTCTTTCCATTTCTACATAAAAACTTAGCTTAGTTACAAAGGTATATTTCTACTGTTATTGCACAAGAAATGTAAGATGCAGTTCACTTAATTGTCACAATGCAATACCTGTCACCAGTCTATTTTCAAATAAAATTAAATAAAAACAGCAAAACGATTGTTGAACAAATTAATTTATTAAGTAACAATTTAATATGTAATGAACAAAATAACAAACCATAGTTTTAAACAAGAAGCATTATAAATAATAAATTGTAATTGTTTTTAAAATAAAAATTCATAGGACAATTTGCCCTGACTTAAAATGTATATTAAATAAATAAATAAATAAATTTTGTAATTATAATAAACTTAGCTGAAGTGTGACTTTTATTTTGTTCATTTGTTTACCCAACAGCAGTTACAAAAAATTGATATTCACCAGGGCATGGCAGAATTCACTTTTAAATTATTTAATCATAATAACTAGGCACTTGAAACAAATCTCCCTGGTGGAGAAAATACATATTTAATCAATTAGACTTTTAATTCAAAACTGTATAGCCTTCTAAAAACAAGCTCTGTTCTCCCCCACTGAAACCAATTAATTTTTTTTTTTTTTTTTTTTAGTAAATCTGCAACATTATTGCATAATTAACCTTAATCTTATTGACCCCTTCTTATGTCCCTCCTTCATTCAGGTTTAATACTATACATAGAATAACTTACAGCTCTTTCGCTGGGTTACGAAAACTGGAGCTTCTTTTAATGCATGGCAATGATGTGCATCAAATTCCTGATGGAACATTCCATGACCTCATATCCCTTCAGGTACTGTCAACTTTTTCCTTTGAAAATTTATTATTTCTGTACTTTTTGTTGTTGTTGTTGTACTACTGTTCACAATAAGACTTTCTATGACTATTTATGGAACAACTATTGCAATGAAATGACACTTAGAGTTAAAATTCCTCTTTCTTCGCAGATGCTGAAACTAAGCTATAATAAACTGAAGGTAATTAGCAGACAGACCCTTGTGGGTCTCTGGAGTCTCACTAGGTTGCACCTGGATCACAACAGACTTGAGTTCATCCACCCCAATGCATTCCAAGGCCTCACGTCTCTTCGCCTTCTCCAACTGGAGGGCAATCAACTTCAGCAGCTCCACCCAGCCACCTTCTCCACTTTCTCTATTCTTGGACACTTCCCAGTTTCCACCCTGAAACACCTGTACCTGTCTGATAATTTACTGACCACTTTGTCACAGAGGATGCTAGCAGGCATGCCCTACCTGGAGAATCTCTTCCTGCATGGGAACCCTTGGACCTGTGACTGTCGCATGAGGTGGTTCAAAGACTGGAATAAAAATTCACCAGGTAATTATCATAATTTTTGACAATCATGTTGCCGTTAACATAAACAATGATATTGTATCAGTTCAAAGGGAAAATGTAGTAGAAATCATGAACTGTAATTATCATCTGCATGGGATGTTTATGGTTATACTGAACTCATATTAGTAAAATTAGTTGTAGAACTGTTTCCAATGCTTATCACTTTATTTTATCTTGATGAATTTCCACTTACTGTACTTCGACCACCTCCCTTTCTTTTCCAGGAGTGCTGAAATGTAAAAAGGACAAAGCCTATCCAGATGGCCAGCTATGCCCTATGTGTTTTTCTTTAAAACAACTAAAGAAACAGCTCCAGGAGTTGGAGAAGCCCACTTGCAATAGTCCCATCATCAGCACGGCTCACAGAGCCATTTCACCAGAGGACACAGAAAGTGACCTCTTGACAATTGATGAATTTCGTCAACCCCTTGGCAACATTTCCCTGGGCCTGTCAGATGAACATGGACATCAAGTAGACTTGAAATGCGTTGTCACTGAGCCAAGAGAGCTGACTAGCATAAGCTGGGACTATGTTAACCAGTATCAAATATCAGCAAATGTGACTCTGACGTTAGATTTAAAGTGTGCAATTGACCGGTCCAGTTATGAGAGGTTGTGGAGATTGATTGCATATTACAGTGATGTTCCAGCCCACCTTCAAAGAGAAATTATGTTGAGTAAGGAATCTTACACAAGCTTTAGATATCGCCAAGATGTTGAAAGGGATGCTCTTTACTATACAGGAGTAAAAGCTAACATAGCAGCTGAACCACCCTGGATAATGCAGTCATCAATGGACCTTCAGCTAAACAGACTTCAGTCTACAAGTAAAAGTGTTCGACTAATTCTAAGCACCCATATGACTGAGGTTATGGAAAAGGAATCTATAAGACAGCAGAGTAGGGGCTGGGTTGTAATTGAGTCCAAGAACGACACTAGAACGATGCAGGCTGCTGTTGTGGGAAGTCCTGCTGAGATAAACTGTTCCATACAAAGCTCAGGGAATGAATCAGTTAAATGGATGCTACCCGATGGCTCTACTTTAAAAACACCTCATAGCAATGTTGATAACAGGCTTTCAGCATCAAATGCTGGTCTTCTTAAAATCAAGTCTGTGGATCATTCTGATTCAGGGGTGTACTACTGTATTGCACAGGTTTCAGATGACCTTACTATACTCCCTTTTCGCCTAAAAGTGGAGGAATCCTCCAGTCCACCTCCTGGAGGGGAAGGAGTAACAGAGCCCATTACAGGATTCACAGGTGGACCTTTTATCCTTCCATGTGTTGCCACTGGATCCCCTGATGCTGAAATACACTGGATTCTCCCCGATGGTAGCATTATAAACAAGTGGGTAAACATTTCCAGGATATTTGTGGCTTCAAATGGATCTCTGATTATTAGACACAGTCAGCTTTCAGACAATGGATACTATAAGTGTGTAGCAGGAAATCAGCATGGGATGGATACTTTGGCCACAAAAGTAATAATATCAAGGCCACCAGGTTTACTCCCATTAAGGAAGTACTCTAGTAGCCCTCAACCTGCTGAGGGAGTTTCAACCCAAGTCCTTGTGACAAACGACATGGAGTCTTCGGGGGATAATGAACCTGAAGAGTTTTTAGACAAAGTGCTTCCTAGGCAAGTGGATTTACCCAATCGGAGGCGGGTCCCAAGTGTGGGAATAAGGAGAGGCCATCCATTTAGGAACTCTTGGAGACGCCCTGGCACACCACGGAGGAGAGTAGGTAGCCCAGTAGTGGATAGGGTTAACACAGTAGAGACAAGAAGAAAAACTAGCATGTCAAACAACCAAATAGACCCAAAGCGCTGGGCTAGCATTTTGGCGAAAGTTCGCAGTGGTGGAACTAGTTTAAAAACAACTACTCCAAACTATGTTCAGACCAGTTCAAACAAAATACAGGAGTCAGAGACTGCCTACACAAAGCAATCAGAAATTGCTAACAAGATTGAAGCATCGTCTGCAGACGGTACAACGATAGAGGGCACCTGGGCACCAGTAAAGGATGTGTTGTACTCTGTCACAATGTCACAGATGCCCACTGAGGCTACTGAGTACAACTTGGATATAAGAGCTCTGGATTCTGAGGATTCAAGACATGTTGAATACCAGATAGCTGCTCCTGAAACAGATCCAAATACAGATTTGTTTACAGTTAGCACATATATCACACAACCCACAGTTGGACCACAGATGACCCATTTTACTTTGGGAGATTCAGAGGTTGCAGAAGGAGTTGCAGTGAGCACTGTATGGAGCACAGCATCATATGGAACCCATTTACAGGAAAACCAAAGCCACACAATGGATGGTGGCAGGGTAACTGAATCATTTCAAAAGTCTGATGACGAAGAAGATGAAGAACACAGGGTTTTGCAAAATCCTGAGCTTGTGGGAGAGATTTATCAGGGAGGGATGGATCACAGCTTATCATTGACCACAGCAAAAGCCTTCACAGAACCAAGTACAGAAACTGCTGTGTACTCTTTTACTGAAATTCTTACTACAATTAAGCAAAGACCACAGACCCTACAAAAGCACATAACTCAGAAGAAACATAATGTCTCAAAAATTCCACTGCTTCTTACTGTGACACCAACCACCAAACCCACTTCAGGACATAAAGCAACCTTCACTAATTCATTTAATGCTTCTTCCTCACGTGCTAGGAACTCATCCAGTTTGAGGAGGAGGAATGGTGGAAGACGAAGAAAGCCTAATCGAATTAGAACTAAGACAAACAGTTCTAAATCATCAGTATATGTCACAAATGTCACCCCACAGCCCACTTCAGCTTCAATTGTGGAGGTTACAAATGGGTTTTCAGTGATTACTAAGACAACTGCCTCCTCTCAAACTAAAATAGAAACATCTTCATGGGCCAAAAGTGCAGGAGTCAAGATGAATATTACTGTTCCATTAACTGGCAGCCAACCACCGTCACTAGGCAAAATGACTCATGAGGAGAACACAGATCCATTATACAGTGGCAGGAATAACAAAATCCATACATCCAAATTCCATGAAAATGTATCTATGACAAAGGGTAGACACTCATCTGATTCTAAGCCAGCTCAAGAACTTATAAACACTGCAATAGTACCAGTGTCTCCATCAATATTCAGTCATTTTGGAAGAGAACAAGAAAAGGCAACTATACAGACAACTATACTATCCAAATTGTCCCCCCATATTACAAATCCTCCTGTGAAGGCAGACGTTCATGAGTGGTTTACAAGCATGCATACCCCTGCAGCTAAACATTTTGAAGAGACTCAACAGGGAAAAATTACAAGAGACCCCAGCTCGATCCCAACATCAGACAGCTCTCATGCACAATTAGAGGAACTTCCAGGTGCAAGTCCAGATAACACAAACATCCAATATAACCCCACAGAGACTGAAAACATTTTGTCCTACAAAGAGCTTGAAGGAAGGTTTCCTGTGAGGCCATTCACTTCATCTTCCCCAAGCACCCAAAATGAAATTCTTAAAAATAATTTGGAAATTCAACAAGGTTCAGCAACAGCTGACACTACAATTTTTGAGGGGGCACAACATAGTTCACAGGTTCCAACAGACAGCCCCCAAATCTCTCCAGTATTAGTGCTTACAACAACAAACCCAAGCAGGCTTCCAACTGGCAGCATTCACAACAAAGAAGATTCTTCTTTATCCATGAATCCTTGGGCTCCATCAGAAAATGCTGATCTACCTCCAGTTACTAAAGACAACATTACTGCCACAACAACAACTACAGCAGCTCTGAAATTTTCTGTAGTACATACCCATATGTTTTACCCAAATACACCCACGTCTGAAGGCATGCTAGGTGAACTAGACAATGCTAATCACATTCCTGACAGTGACAAAGATATATTTGTAATCCCAGGCAAAGAAATTATTAGTAAGATAGAACTTCACAGAACAAATAGCAGGGCAGGACCTCCAGTCACACAATTTCCTTATCAGTTAGCCAGTGTTTCTGAGGAAACAGTATCTCAAAAATTAGAGGAAGACACCCACAAAAAGACCACTACAAAAACACCCATGACTCAACCACTTCACTCAACTTCAACAGTATCTTCACCCAAGCAAAAACTTCCTGGTAAGCCAGGTGTTCAGGGTAGAGGAAGCTCTTTGATACATTATGCCACATCAGGAGGACCTCAACAAAGACCAACAGCAGTGCCCGAGGGTAGTAGCAAACCTCGGATCATCAGCACAGACATTAGATCAGTAACTGCACATGCTGAGACTGATGCCTATTTGCCTTGTGTGGCTGTGGGGAAACCCATTCCCTTCCTTTCATGGACTAAAGTATCCACAGGTAGGAAAGATATGTTTTATCATTATTTAACAATATTACAATTACTTTTCCAATACTTTGCTGACACATGCATGTAGAAATATATTCTGTTGATTCTGTACTAGCATTGTCACTGTTTTCCTGCAGGGGCAAGTGTAACACAGAATACCAAGGTACAAAGATTTGAAGTCTCCTCTAATGGTACACTCATAATCCACAATGTACTTCCTCTGGACCGTGGCCAGTACCTCTGCAGTGTCCAAAACCAGTATGGAGAGGATAAATTTGTGGTTAATTTAATTGTTCTGGCTGAACACCCCAGAGTGCTGCAGCCTCGCTATAGTGAAGTCACAGCATACCTTGGAGAAACTGTTCGGTTTGAGTGTCAGTCCCAAGGGCTCCCTCAGCCTCGGATCACCTGGGTCCTACCAGATAGAAAAATGGTACATTCTAGTGGACCTACTCATGCCAATCCTGCCAATGTCTCAGTCTTATCTAATGGCATGCTTCACATGAAATCGGTCAGTCACATGGATCGAGGAATTTACAAATGCATTGCAAGCAATGCAGCGGGTGCTGATACCATATCTGTTCGGCTGACTATTCTGGCCTTGCCACCCATCATTCAGCAACCAAGACATGAGAATGTCACTCTTCCAGAGGGAAGCACTGCCTACTTGAATTGCACTGCCAGGGGTGCCCCTCCGCCTTCCATTGGCTGGATTACCCCTGATGGAATGCAGCTCCGTCCATCACAGTTCATCAATGGACGTAACTTGTTTGTATTCCCAAATGGGACACTCTATGTTCGTAGTCTCTTTCCGACAGACGCAGGGAGGTATGAATGCTCAGTAACCAATGTGGTTGGCACTGCACAGAGGACCATTATTTTGACTGTAAGGAAGTCCATAATATACTCAAGAGCCAAGATTACATTCTCTTCGCCTCAAAAAACAGATGTGGTCTATGGAGGCAGGTTGCACCTGGACTGTATTGCATCAGGGAATCCAGAACCCAGGATCATCTGGAGGACTCCATCCAAAAAACTTGTGGATGCTTACTACAGGTAATCTAAACACTTCACTGAAGCACATCTCCTTTGCATTCTGGGTTTACTCACATTAGAAAAATATACACATAGCTACTATCTTCCTTTCTTTTTCCTATCTATCTGCATTTCTCTTGCTCCTTAAAGCATGCACTTAGACACTGTTTTCATAACTTTGCATCTTGTTTTGACTGATGAGACATCTTACTCTTTGCATGCAAAATCAAACACTCTAACTGCTCTTCTAAAAGAAGGGCACATCTGGTTGTGAAATCTCAAGGATCAAGAGTGCAACACTACATTAAAAGCAAAAATCTTCTGTTAGTAACATTTTACATTACAGTGCTCTAATTACACATCTTAAAAATGTATAATGATCATAATAATAATAATGTCTTTTTGTATATTTCAGTTATGATCAAAGGATAAAAGTATCTGCCAACGGTACACTATCCATCATATCTGTGACAGAAAAAGATGATGGTGAATACCTCTGTGTTGTCCGCAACAAAGTCGGGGATGATTTTGTGCCCTTTAAGGTCATCGTCCTGGCAAAACCTGCTAAAATTGAACAGAAGACAGAGTCTGATAAGAAGGTGATGTATGGAGGAAACCTAAAAGTTGACTGTGTGGCCTCTGGACTACCCAACCCTAAAATCCAGTGGGCTCTGCCTGATGGCACCATGATCAACAGTGTCATGAAGACTGAACGTAATGTTGGCAGTCGAAGTCGCAGGTATGTTGTCTTCGACAATGGAACCCTCTTCTTCAATGAAGTAGGGATGCGTGAAGAGGGCGACTATACTTGTTATGCTGAGAACCAGGTTGGAAAAGATGAAATGAAAGTGCATGTAAAAGTAGTTGCAGATGTTCCTGTGATTGCTAATAAGACAAATGATGCAATCAGGGTCCTGTACGGAGAATCCATCTCTCTGCAATGCAGTGCCAAGGGTGAGCCAACACCTCTTATACTGTGGTTTTCACCCACTAATAGAGCCATAACTTCAGGTTCAGACAAATATTTTATACACGATAATGGGACTCTAGTCATTCAGAAAGTTCAGCGATTCGATGGTGGGAACTATATTTGTCTTGCCAGGAACAGTGCAGGGCAGGATCGCAAAGTGACCAGAGTAGAAATCCTTGTCTCTCCACCTACGATTAATGGCCTCATAGGTACCACAAACTCAATGAGGATTTCTAGTGTGAGAGATCAGCGGAAACTGATTGACTGTGAAACCACTGGTACCCCTGTTCCACGTGTCATGTGGGTTCTTCCAGAAAATGTTGTACTCCATGCACCATATTATGGCAATCGAATGACAGTACATCGCAATGGCACTTTGGATATCCGTTCAGCGAGAATGACCGATGCAGGCCAGTTAGTCTGCGTTGCTCGTAATGAGGGAGGCGAAACAAGACTTGTTGTTCAGCTTGATGTAACAGATATTTTAGAGAAGCCAAAACTTAAGAGTCCTAAAATGGAGTCACTCTTACTGACTGTAGGCAGGACTATAAATCTTAACTGTTCATTTGATGGGTCACCAACCCCACAGCTTACTTGGATCCTTCTAAATGGCTCTCCACTACAGAGTGGTGCACAATTCAATAAATTCCTCCACAAGTCCGATGGAACTTTGGTCATTAGTAATCCTGCTCTGTCAGAGGCAGGCACATATCGTTGTTTGGGACGAAATGCTGCTGGAATGGTTGAAAGAACTGTTACATTAATGCCAGGACACAAGCCAGAAATCAGTAACATGTATAACTCACCTGTTAGTCTCATGAATGGGCAGAGTTTACATCTGCACTGCTTGACAAACACTGAGTCTGTCCGCCTCGCCTGGACCCTGCCAAGTGGGATGGTCTTAAACCGACCTCAAAGAGCAGGTCGTTATGCTGTTCTTTCCAATGGTACCCTCTCAATCCAACAAGCCTCTGTCCATGACAGAGGCTCATACACCTGCAGGGCCTCAAATGAATATGGAAGCTCCCTACTAACTGTCCCAGTCATCATCATTGCATATCCACCCCGCATCACAAGTGGTCCGGCTCCTGCCACCTATGCTAAAAGAGGAGTAGCAGTACAACTCAACTGTGGGGCCATGGGTATTCCCAAAGCAGAAGTTGCATGGGAGACCCCAGACCGAACACGGCTTATTGTCAGCCCCCAGCCACGGCTGATTGGGAACAAGTACCTCCATCCTCAGGGTTCATTAATCATTCAGAATCCTACAATAAGAGATACTGGATTATACAGATGCACAGCCAGAAATGTGGTAGGGGTTGACACAAAAAGTACATACCTTTATGTGTACTAAGAAACACAAGAGATCTACTCTTCATATGCCCAAGGAACTGCGACGTTGAGCTTAACACAGCTTAATAGCAATAGCATTTGTCAATGTGAAATATAGAAAGGAATCAGCCCAAAAGCAAAAACATTACATATTTGCAAGTAAAACATTGTGAAATGTAAAAAGTTACTACCCTTCAAAAGCTTGGAATGGATTTCATGTAATGTAACCAACCTACTGATATTACAAAGCATCTTTCTGCTTTTACTGTTTGACAATGACAGTTTATGTCTAAATGTATAGATGAAATAAAAAGATATATATTTGTAGCCATGGAAGAAAAATATAAATGATATATTCTGATTTCCAATAATTCAGAATATTTGCAAATCAGGGATACAATTATTTTAATAATGCATCAAGTAATGAACAAAATCTAATTATTCAAATCATTCATACACGTTTTTTGAATGAATCACATTCCAAATTTTTTTCTTCCCAGTATTAAATACAGATTCTCAGCTTTTAATAGTTACTATCAAATAAGATGCCAAAGGTGCCTACAATAGCTTTCTCATTTGTTTTTGTTTTTTTATCTGCATAGATCTGTTTTTAAAATTTTCATACCTTTCAGTTGTTTCAGTTGTAACACTTATAAATTATTTTTTCTTTGAAAACTAATGTATTTCTATTTGCATATTTTTAATAAAGATGAGTTTTAATAATAAAAAAAAGTTGGTTGTCACCCAGTCTGATACAGATAACACAGATGCTACACATGAGGAACAATGCCCTTCTGCTCTTCAGAGAAATGGGTTAGAAATCAGAGGCAAATGTTTTGTCAGGAGAGTGATGAAAAGAGAATTTCCTCTGCGGGAGTTATTGCACTGTCGTGAGAATGTGTTACAGAGAAATAAAACATCAGGGATTCAAGGGGGTGATTCCTTTTTAGATTGTATGTTTACAACAAGCACCATCTTGGTCCATTATCCTTCCTTTGGTGGGACGTCCCATAAAAATATGATGATCTTAACAATCTGCATAAACAAAGGCCATCAATCATATTGCACAACAATCTGCTATTAAATATAAATATGTATATTCTTTAAATACAACATTTGTGCCTAACAATATGAATCAACATGATTTTTTTATTTTATATGATCACTCTCTAGCCTCTGCTAATGACTATTTAAACATTCTCTAACCAGTAAATAAGAGCAGTTCATTAAAATTAGAAATTTTGAAAACTATCATGTAACTAAGTTTTACATGTCCTCTATATATTCTTTAAAAATGTGGGAGAACATTTGGAACTGAAAACGTCTTTACTTCTGTCTCACTATGTGGTACACCTCTGTTTGTTACCATGCATACCCTTACGAAAAAGAAGTTTATTCAAGTGTGCTATTAGTATACTTCTTTTAAACTAAAAATAGGAAAGTATGCTTTTAGTTTACTTTTTATGTACTTCTCAGAAATGGGCATTATGTACTCCTCAGAAATATACTTAAAATGACATTTAAGTATACTTGACTTATACTTACAAAAACTCTAAATATACTTGAACTTTACTTAAGTATACTTAATAAAATAAACTTGAAGTATACTACTTTTTGGTAAGGGTAGCTTTCATCAAATTCACACTTAGTCACACACTTACTAACTACAGCAAAATTATTAATATTGAAGTAACACAAAACTGTGGGAAATCTGTGTGGAAAGCAGGAAAAACTTGATCCCAACAACAAAACCACAGAATGTGGAAGAGGGCAAATAATCCTTATTGGATTTATTGACGACTCTGAAACACGTTATGGCAGCACTGTTTACTTCGTTTCGTGGTACATGGGTATGTACCAGACTGTGAGACACAGCACAGGTAGTCTTCAGATTGCTGAACTATTAAAAAGAGTCATAGTGAAAGAGTTTTTGTCCAGGTCCATATGTTGATGGACATAAAAGTATGGTTAAAATACACATTTAGATTTCACTTAGACCTCTCTTGTGCTCAGTTTAGAGCATATAAAGAGAGAGAGAGATCTTTCAGAAGGGAGGACCTCTATATACCAAGAATTGCATGATTTATTGAACCAAATCAAATTAAAGATGTTCTCTAATTGACAGAGTAACATAAGCATAAATAGTTCATGACTTCAAAGAGCTGTCATGTTAACAAGGCAGAGCCAGAGGGTAATACATGGATGTAATATTAAAACATGTGGAACAAGGGTTTAAAAACAAGATTCCATCATAGAACTGGTTTTGACTTTGTCTGGCCACTAAGTTTGCTTACTATAAAAGTTTGTGGTGTCTGGCAGATAACATTTGGAGACAGGGTTGTGTTAAGCATCTCTGGAGAGAGATAAATATGTTTTATAAAACTCTGAGGTATAATACCTTTATGATTGTATTTCATCGTCTTTTAAAGCTTTTCAAACTCCAACTGTTATGCTCTGCCAGTGGAGTTTGTGGAGGTGTTAAAGCTAGAGAGAGTTTATAGACTGACCTCTAGTGGCAAGAAATGGCAATTTTGCTGTTGTGCACTAAAAAGAAAGACATTTTGAAAACCATTGTTAAAGCACATTTCCTCTTCTTTTTACATGATTTTTGTTGGACATTGACAATAAATACTAAATCATTCTTTCAGTTCTTTTCTCATGATTTAATAATAACTGATTAATTCTAAAATAATTGATTTGAAACAGTAAGTCAAATGCCTCCCTTAACAGCTATAGAGCATATTTACACTCAGTTCTTTAGGAAAACTGCAAACAAAAGATCACAACAAAGGCTAAATCATACAGACAGATCTTATCACGTGTAGGTTCATAATACACAAACTGAATTACTAGATTTTTTCATCTAGATCAGGGGTGTCAAACTCAATTCCCAGAGAACCAGAGCCCTGCAGAGTTTTGTTCCAACCCTCTCCAACACACCTACACATACTGCACATATTTAGTTTTCAAATTAGCCTGAAAGACTTGATAAGTTGGATCAGGTGTGTTTAATTAGGGTTGAAACTAAACTCTGCAAGGCTCCGACCCTCCAGGAATTGAGTTTGACACCCCTGATCTAGATGTTTACATTTATATATGAGACATTTTTCAGAGTATTTTTGATATGATCCAGTGATTGTGGCAAATACACAACAGAGGTAGAAAAACAGCTATATCTAAGGAGGGAAAAATGTAACGGCTGTGACGATGACGGATATACAGTAAAAACAAAACTATATAGAGATAATATTTTATATAATCTCATAAACACACATCAAACACTTACACACAAAATTAATCGAGGAACAGGTCAAGTTTCCTCATGATGTTGTTAAAGGCATCTTTACCCATATAATCAGCGCGACCTTCCTCCCACATACGTCGATGCTCCAGGTCATCCATTTCTGTCACAACAGCAGCCTGCAATTTAAGGGACCATATGAAAAAAAAAAATCTAACTTTAATATAAATATTGCTATCAAAATCATAATTATATGTAGTTTGTGTGTGTGTGTGGGGGGGGGGGGTGGTACTGGTGGATTCATGACTGCAAATTGAAGTCTTAAAACTGTGTTAATGAACCACCACTAGATGGCAGTATTTACAAACACAGACCAATCTCAAACTTCATTTTGTGAAGCAGTGTTATTTTAGTATCATTTTTTAAAAATACTATTTCAGTTTTATTCATATTTTGAAATATTTGTATTTTTACATTTTCAATTTATATTTTAGTAAAAAAAAATTTTGTGTAGAACAAATTCTAACTCTTTTTCTATTCTAAAAACTTTTTGAACAAAGCTCAGATACTGAAGTATCTTGGAAAGATGTAATAAGTATTAAAAGAACTACAACAACAAAATCAACTACTTTCCCAATAAGCAGGTAAATCAGCATATTTTTCTACATACAGCTTCTCCAGTGGCTGTGGCAGAATCATCAGTACTCTCTGGTTCTGTGTGCTCAGATGGAGGGCTGACTGCAGGAGTCTCTTCAGTCTCCCCATCAGACAGGACATCAAAGAGAATATTCTAAGATGACAAGATAAATAAGTAAGTGAATAAATACATAGGCCTTCTCCTAAAACACTTTTTGCATGACAAAATATATGCACATTCACTATATGTGCAACAAATTCTAAATACAAAATCAGGATTTGGAGGTGGAGGAGGGGACTAAGATGGGACTAACTTGGTATTGTATTTTTGTTTAATGCATGTGTTCATTTATTCATAAAAATTTGTTTGAAATCAAACAATAGGCAAAGGCAAGCATGCATAAATGCTTAATGTAATGAATTTTAATTAATAAAGCATATACACTCTTGTGAGGTAACGTAATGTGTATACTTATTCAAACAACATCTGCGCTGGATTATACAGGGAATAGATTGAATGGATGGACAGCAAACTGACAACACTTTTATCCTTTACGTTACTTAAATCAAGGGTTCTGGCCTAGTTTAATTGCTAAGCCTTTGCATTGCATGTAAACTGAACTCTTCGCATTTATTGTGTTTTGCAACCATCTGATCTAGTTTATGTTCTCTTTCTGTTGTGGTGAGTCACTGTTGGGTGTGTCACTGGATTTGTCTAAAAGCCCAGAGGGCACAATACTTTTAAAGAAGGCAGAGTTGATTTAGAGAAAGACTCAAAGCAAGAGGCAATCAAAACTGCATAGTGTCATTTTTCACAGTTTTTCAAACCTTCATTTCTCTGGGCAGTAACACTTACCGATTCCTCGGACTCTTCAGATGAGCTAGAGCTGATTGTTAGTGAGTCCAAAGCCAGAGGTAGAGAGGGCATCATCATCTCTCTGTGGTGGGCTTCAGTGCTGCTCTTTTGGCTTTGTGATGGAGTCTGATGTGTCTGTGGAGAAACAGACTGCTGCACTGACTGCAAACAAAGAGAAAGAACAGAGATGACTGACAACTTAAATACAATTTAATATTAGGTCCATTAAATAAGATAATTATGCTAATGGTGTGTTAAAATGAGAGTTCACCCAAAAATGAAAATTCAGTCATTTACTCAACCTCATGTGGTTCCAAACCCATTTACTGCTTTATTCAATGGAAGAAAAAAAAAAAAAAAAAGGTTTTGAAGAAGGTCAGAAAACAAGATTTTGGTTTCCCATTGACTTCCATTGTATAGAAAAAAAATACAATGGACATCAAGTAAGTCATACATGTTTGGACTGACATGACTAAATGATGACTATTTTCATTTGTTGGGGGGTGGACAATCCCTTTCTCAGTGTTGTAAGTGATTTGGTTTGGAACTTTGGTTTGTATTGCTTGAATGCAAAGTCGCTTTGGATAAAAGTGTCTGTAAATGCATAAAGAACAGCTAAATGGGCCACATAGGTATTATTACTATGTACAACATAAAAAAAAACAGATATCTGATGTGAGTGTATTCTTACATAGTCTTCATTCTTGTCATCCTTCTTAAATTGTAGCTGTCTTTGACTGTAGTACTCCACCCACCATAAATTCATAAATTGTGGAAAGTTCTTGCTGGAATCGCATAAAGATGACTCACTGGCAGCCTGTGGATCATATGAAAGGTGCCAGGGCTTAGTCCCACCCAGGAAGTGGACAATTTTTGCATGGTGGCCATACCTGCACAAAACCAGAATGCGTATTTGTCATACTTGTCTATGTGTTAAATGTCATATATGAGAAGTTACTAAACAGTTCACAAATATATAACATCAGGAATTATTGGTATACCTAATAAGAGTTTGTTTGAAAACTTACTGCTGAAATGCTGGTAGATATGTGTAAACGGCAGCGGCTGTGAGGTTGTACACAAATGGTAAATGCTTTCTGATATCTTTCACTGCCCAGTCACTGAAGAAAGTGTTTAATATGCCCTGGTCTCCTCCTATACATGACACAACACAGCATAATAATGCCATTAATACATGTTTTGGTAGTGCTAAATTATTGTGTAAAGAAAGAAATAATCAATCAATGCTGCATACGCTACCATTTAAATTTTGTGGTCAGTAAGTTTTTATTTTTTATTTTTTTGAAAGAGGCCTTATGCTCACCAAGATTATAGTAGAATACAGTATGAAACATTAAAGGGATAGTTCACCCAAAAATTGTCATCATTTACTCATTCTCATGTCATTCCAAACCTATATATGTTCGTATATTTATGCTGAACACAAAAATATATATATTTTGAATAATATTAAAGAACCAAGCTGTTCTTGGTTCCCATTGACTTTCGTAGCAGGGAAAAAAAATACTATGGAAGTCAATGGGTACCGTCAATGCTGGTTTGATTACCAACATTCTTCAAAATATCTTTTATGTTCAGCATAAGAAAGAAACTCATACAGGTTTAGAATGACATGAGGGTGAGTAAATGATGACAAAATATTCATTTTTGGGTGAACTATCATTTTAATATTACACAATAAAACAGGAATATTGTAAAATATTTTTTAAAAAAAGTAATATATTTTCAAATGCAAAGCTGGATATTCAGCAGCCATTACTCCAGTCTTCAACATCACATGATTCTTCAGAAATCATTCCAACATTCTGATTTGCTGCTTGAGAAACATTTCTGAATGTTTTCAGGATTCTTTTAACAAAAGAAAGTTCAAAAGAACTACAATTTATTTGATATCTTTTGCGATATTTGAAATGGCTTTACTGTCACTGTTGATCAACTGGATGCATTTTTGCTGAATAAAAGTATTAATTTCTTTCAAATAAAATCTTACTGAAACCTTTGAATGGTAATGTATATGCGCTTCTCTTGTTTTTAAAGATTAAAAAATACAAAACAGCATTTGAGGCTAATTAAAGTTCCAACAGGCTTTGAGTGCATCCAATTTAGATTGAACTTAAAAGATCCGAATGTAATATCAGCTAAATATAACCATGTGATTCACCATCAAAGCTGCCGTGCTGTGCAGCGTGTTCCAGTATTTGGGTATGGGTATTCAGGGAGGGCCTAAACACAAATACCCCAGAGTTGAAGCAATCCGGCCAGCCTGGATCTGGTGCAGCAGACAATTCTTCATATTCAAACAGCTCGTCAACATTACACAGTACCTGCGGCACAGAGTTATATTACAGACACATTTTTCTCTAAAAGTCTAAAATTCTCTAAAAGTTTACCTGCACTGTAACATGCTTTTGTGTATACAAAGTTATTAATAAAAAGCCTATAACTTTGCTTTTGGATATATATGTTCCTAAAGCAATAACTTTGAACACCTTGGTGTTCAGTAGCACTCTTTACAGTCAAGTACTCACAAGTGTGTCTGCATCCAAGAACACACACTTGCTGTACTGTGTAAGGGTCCAGCAGTGGAGTTTGGTGAAGGTGACCCCCAGTTCAGGACGTCGCAGCAAGGTGAGATGAGTCTTGTCTCTACTGTCCAAAACATCTACCACTACAACTTCATCAAACACGTCCTCCAGGGCCAATCTAGGCAAATGCATAAAAATCAGTGAGCCAAAAAAAAAGTCAAAGACAATTCAAGAAAGATTGGAGGCAGCCGACAATAAAATTAATGTTGCACTGAAAACATATTAGAGACTTTCAAATGCATGGCAAAGTATAATTAAAAGCAGTGTACAGAAAGAGATTTACATTATTGTCATTTCAAAATGAATGGTGGAGGATAGTTACTCTCTCACCTTGATGCTCTGGAAACGTTGGGGGAAACCATAGCCACTAACTTCCTTGATGTTCCATGCCTGCGCAAACTTTTGCCTACCACTAAACATCCCATGCTATAGGCATCTGTGGTGGCCAGGGTCACAAAGGCCTGAGCCTCTGAGAGACAGAGACAGATAAAATATCAGACAGTAATGGTGAAAACAGAGGACAAACGTGCAATAAATGTGCCTTGGGCCAACTTATGCATTACTAGTAAGGCTGGTCCGAATGCCATTTTTTGAGCTTCGAAGCTTCAGTAGTAATCAACACCGAATATTCGAAGCCTTGGAGGGAGGGGGCTGAACATATTCTTATCTCAACACCGTGTCTACACCGGATGATGTGCTGCGACAAAATACAACAGAACCTTTTATGCTGTCTACAATGGATGTGGCGTGGCATGGCGCGATACATTCCCGACAGTAAACTGCTGCAGCGTTCTATTTATGACATACTGACACAAATTTCAAATGATTTTCAACGGTCGGTTTGTCACGTCCAGTGCAGACAGACTTTAGTTGTTGCGGAGCGGCGCAACATGACAACGGTGCCCGGTGTAGACATGGTGTAATAAAGGCAGGAATCTCTGTGTGTCTGTCTGTTTGCATTTGTATTATGTCGAGAACTGTTCATCCAATCGACTTCGCATGGCGGGTGTGTTGCTGCCGACTCAAGGGAGTGCAGTGTCTTGTTTTGGTGCAATATGGACATGCAACAAGTTCCGAATTAATAAACTTTTAATAAACTACAGAACAGCGTGAGCCAAAAGTGGCACGCCTCACGCGGGCAGGGCTTATATGCTCCGAGAACAAACACACTAGTGAATAAAAAGAAAAAAGAAACAATCATTTTAATATAGACACATTATTAGTCTATTAGACTGGGGTACTTTACGTTTTTTATGGCTGCTGTATTCGCAAGTATTTTCCAAGCAAATTAACTTGAAACTTCACGTTTTTATCATGTGTAAAGATACTGATTAACATGGCGGATAAAAGCAGCTCGTTTTTGGTCTATAAAGCTATTTTTGCCCTTCATGACAACTGTGAGGGGGGTGATTTTTTTTATAACTCATCCGTTTAAATTATATAGATAGATATAGAGCTAGGTGGGCGTGGCTTCAGCAACTAGCTCCCGCCTTTTTGCCCATTTTCGATTATCCAGGAGAGTCATGCTGCCAAGATGGTGACGGCATGCTCTGCACACTTTGAGCTTCAAAAACGCTCTTCAGGAGTCTACGGGTGATGTCACGGACACCACGTCCATGTTTTTATACAGTCTATGGTTTTTTTACACCAACAATATACTAGGCATACTACTTACAGAAATTAGGTGATTTTTCAAACTTGATGTGCTGTTGTGTTAGGCCAGTTTCAAATCATTTCTTGTCCTCACTCAATTTAAAGTGCTCCTACACAGCTGAGGTCTTCGGCATGTTTGTCTTCTCTTCCAGATGGAATGAATCATGACGTTCACTCATGGGCGATTCATATTCAAGCAAATGAGAACCGTTTCGCAGGGGATGCCAAGGGGTTGGGACATTCTAAAATGCTTAACGTTTAATAACACCTTAAGCCTTTTCCTTCCATAGAAAACCGTTATAAGAAAATGATTAATTTTTAGGAATAACGTGTTATTAAAAGTGTTGTGTTCATATTCAGGGCTCATCTGATTTTTTGTAGATAGTATACTTTATTAGTATGATGTTTAGTGAGTTTGGTCTGTTAATATCACTGTCTTAGTAGCCTACATTAAGCCACGTTAAGCGATGTCACGTTAAGTGTTTTAGAATGTCCCAAGGGGTTAAAAAAAAAAAAAGAGAATATTCGAATCTCAAAATTGAAAATCGAATGCCAACCCACCCTAATTACTAGTCAAAATTTTTAGACACATTTGACTTAAAGGATGATCTTATATTATGTTTTAACCAAACTTTTGTTTTATGCCTAAATTCATTAAATTATTATTACTACTATTTTTTGACAAAATGGGCCAGATCGTGAATGAAAAGAAGCCATAAAATTATTTATAATAACCTTCCATGGTCACACTTTATTTTAAGGTCCAGTTCTCACTATTACCTAACTATCAACTACAACTTTTGCCTCAATAAACTCCTAATTTGCTGCTTATTAATAGTTTGTAAGGTAGTTGTTAAGTTTAACTATTGGGTAGGATTAGGGATGTAGAATATGGTCATGCAGAATATGTGCTTTATAATAAACAGCCAATATGTTATTAATAGGCATGCTAATAAGAAAATAGTTAATAGTGAGAATTGTTCGCTATAATAAAGTGTTACCGGTTCCATATTGTTAACATGAACAATTCAAAATACCTCTGAAGCATTTAGAAATCTTAGGAAATTTTAATTTCAACAGTTACTAAGACGTTATTAAAATCAAAAGTTGTATCTGTTAATATTATGTTAATATTACTTAATGTGCCTGAGCTAACTTGAAATAACAATGAATGCATTTTTATTATTTTTAACAAGGATTATTGAATACTATAACAAATGCACTGTATAAAAAAAGTGTGTCCAACTTTTGACTCGCGTTAACAAGGAAGGTTTCCAAATGCATGGCACACAAGGTCTCAAGTTTAACTCAATGACCCATCGCAATCAGGCGCCAGTGTGAGCTGGTTACTGATATACACTAGCTATCACCACTGTTGTCTTCCTGACCCCCTTTCCATTGGCAGACAAAGGAAGCGGATGGCACAATAACACTTCACTTCACTGTATGGCCAGTGATTGAACATAGAATGAAACAACAGGTTTGAAACGCAAATAGACTGCTTAGTGCTTATGCTGTTGGTGACAGCACATGGAATAAACAATTCCTTTCAAACGCCAATTTCATTTAAATAACTAAGTTTGCTTGAATAGGTCAAAACGCATCATACATCCTACCCAGTCAATGATTTAAGGGTGCTCACTTATGCTATATTTGTTTACTGTCTAGTGTATGACATTTGGACGAAAACGGTAAAAGAAGGGTGAACTTACCCGCCATCCCAGTTTGAATATCGCTCTTCTGAGTAATGAGGGAAATCTGTACGGAACAAGTGCTATTAAGTAAATAGCAGTGTTTAAAATAAATGACAAGTCGATGAAACGATAGTCGTGCTATCTTCAAATAGCAGCGCGCCTCAGTCCATGCTCAATGACAAGTGAAAACTGTTAGTAGCCTAACGGTCACGCGACAGGGTCATTCAACCCCCGCTACTACGACTGAACATAGATCTACAGATATCGATTATAGACTTACTACACTGAATACTGAAAGAAGGAAAACAAGCGCTGCGCTGAATGAAAGAACACATTGCGTTCAGAATGAACAATATTCTTAATCCAGAAATGGAGACAAGACTTTATTTGGTTAAGAAACAGAAAAACATATTTTAGACACTAGACACTCTGTTATACATACAATAAATCATCGATCATAATTTCTCTGGATGGTAAAAGAGGTGCATTGCACGCATTCAATGCAAGTTACTTGTAATTTTAAACTCATCCATCTTCAGCAGTAGGCTATTTACAATAATAAATACAGTAAGAGTCTTTTTACCTTGTCTATGAATTCCATTCAAATTTAAATGTATTTAAATATTTAAAAAAATGCAAAAGACGCAGAAATGAGTTGGCATCCTATAATTTTAAACTCATTCCTTTTTATTTTAGTTGACATTTTGCCATCACATCTCATAGATTCCCATCAGCAACCTCATCCTCCTCTTCCTCATAGTCTTCTGTTTGATTTGGAACAAAGGCAGTTTCTAATTCAGAGTAATGCAAGAATGAACAAAAGCCTAACTGATGCATTCACCTCTATATAGACAGCTTGTGCTTTACAAAAGCAAGTCCCTGGCTTTTGCAACTTGCTGTATTTCTACAAAAATAGTAACAATTTGTCATGTAAGTGCAGTATCTTACATTGGCACTTTCTGAAATACTAAAAGAACACTAAAAGCCATTTAAAAAGTGACTCTACCTCCTCTAAAGATGAACAATTAGTTACACAAAAGATTGAATACAGAAAAAAAATACATTCTTAAACAAAATAAAGATTAGAGTCAATACAACCTAGATAATCCAATAATATATAAAAAAAGAAAACCAAACAAAAAAACACTTACACTAGTATTCTAAAAACATTAATTTTAAACCAGCCTTTCATGTAACAGATGTTTCCCATAGGGTTAGGCTCCCCATAGCTGTACATGCTCGGTGTGCATATATACTTTCAGTGTGCAGATCCAACGCAGTTACGATGATCGGAGCAGGTTGCTGAGAACTTTGGGAGAGAAAATAGCAAATGATGTTATATACTAGGAGAGACTTGTATCAGAAAACATGAAATCCATATAAAATAAAACTGGTCAAAGAAACTTCTCTCCATGTTATGAGAGAAGGCTGAAAAAAATAAATACTTTGTATAGGACATGGTGTCAGAACTTCATTCTTAAATTCACATTAAGCTTAAAACATAATTAAAAAAAAAAAACATCTTACCTTGAGGATCAGACTGAGTACCACGGTTTTTGCCACTCTCTGGATCCTCCCCTACAAGAAAAGGTACTTTTTAGCTTATCCCATGATTTAATTTTGTTAAAGCCATTTTCATTAATCCTGTTATTAAAGTCTTATGTTCACATAACTTATACTTGGACAACACCGTACTAATTGTACTGTTAGCCTCTTTTTAACACTCTTTCAAAAAACACGACTCTGGTGGGACTCGAACCCACAACCTTTGAATCACTTCTCTAAGTGTAGCTTAGAAGTCCAATGCGCTATCCATTGCGCCACAGAGCCACCTGTTGAGGGCCCGAGGGCTTTTGTAATACAAGCAAAGCAGTTAAACTGCTTGCCACGTCATACGCCCAACCCCCACTTCCTCTACAAAAGCTGCTGCGTTAGTTGAGCTTCTTCAGAATAACCCAAGTACTGTGGCTCCCACAAGTGTTAATATACAGGTGTGAAGCAAATGATAAAAATGTTTTGAGATTAAAAAAGTTTGAAGTCTAAAGAGTTTTGTTTTTGCAACCAGAACTGCTCAAAAAAGTAAGCAACTTTTATAAATCCAAACCAAGGTAGTTCTTATATGAAGATTCTGATTCATACACTGAAGAAAAGTGCCAAACTCACCTCCTTGTACTTTGAAACACAGTTTCTTTTTCTGGTAGGCAAAGTAACTTGAGGCGGCACCGAGGATAGCAACACCCACAGAACTGATGATGGCAGCCATGTCTCCTACATTTAAAGGGATAGAACACACAATAAAAGAGGACAAAGGCCGGTTTTAAAATGCTTTAAGAGTGTGCCATTTTTTAGGTTTTATTTTATTTTTTTATTTTTTATAAATGGCTTCATCAGTTACTAATTAGAGCTTGATAACAAAACTACAGTAACATGGGAATATAACAGTATGGCAAGCAAACGGTAATAGTTTTGGCCACTAGGGGGTGCAACAGCTGTTTCCTATTCTCCACAGAAAACTTGGCAAATGTTACTGTACATATTGTTCTTCAACTAGACCTGTTTTTAATTTAACAGATATAGCAACTAGTACAGTTTACAGCACACATACAGACTTACTTAGGGTTTTGCTTCATTTAAAATCATACAGTCACTAAATGAAATGATTTAATTGTAGCCTACTATAGATCAGAAAGAGATTCATAATACTAAAGTGAGTCACTACATATTTGAAATTGTGCAATTTACTAAACTAGAAATTTAGTTGATGAGTTGCTGGGATACCACTGGGGCATGTTATCCAGTGTAAACATGCTGGGCGTTGCCGGCCAAAACTATTTTTGTGTACGACACGTCACACATGCAGGAGGCGGTCAACTGACTAAGCAAACTACTGATCTAAACTAATGACTGCACAATAATTTCAGATATGAAGCTATGCAGATTTGTCTCCCTAAACTTTAGGCAGCTAGATAAGAGGCAACTGCTAATTAGCTGGCAGGCCAGTGTTCTTCACACATGCTCAGTACATTCTCACTGTGCCATTGTTGATGGTGTTTACACAGCGAGATGTGCTGACAATTAAAAGAACAGAACAGGTCACAGCCGTTGAGCCAAACAGAGGGAATTCTCATATTTCACTTTATTAAAAAGAATCACAGATACAAAAAAAGCTGCTTAAATGTTTTTCAAGAAATCAAAGAGTGACAGAAAACAGCTACTTCTGTGGAAAAGAAACCAGACAAATCGTGAGCTTGAGTAAAAAAAAATAAAAAAAATAAGGAACAAACACCAAAGAATGCCAATGTTAAAAGGAGTCTTTCATGAAAACAAAACCAGCCAACATGGATATATGCAAAAGATTAACAACAGTACATGCAAACTACCATGTGCTTCAAAATACATGTCTGCCATGTGTGGTAAAAAAAAAAAAAAGCTCCAAAAGGGGGTTATACAACAATGCCATATAGCAGAATAACCATTTTGGATTCCCCAATAAACAATAGTGTGAAAAAAAATATATATTAAAGAACGTTGCGGCACTAGAACATTTTGATTAACAGAAAGGTTCTATGGGCTTATTCAGACTGTCAGAAAAAAAATATATATTTTTTTTGCATATTCAGATGGGTTTTGAATGTCTAGACCCCCCACCCCAAAAGATATAAGGAGGTGGTCTGAAATGCTCAAATCCTCAAATAGCATTTCAAAATGTGACATGCTGCATGGTATATACAATATATACTAGTCTCCTCCATCGCAGATTTTATCTTGTGTGACAGAGCAGTTTCGCAACTGCGACTTGACAGACACTTATTTGGAGATCGAGATGTCTGTTTTGAAATCCTCATCAAAAATGTGGGTACGTCTGCGTCATAACCAAATCAACCCATGCAGATAAGTTGGTTACGTCTGGACACACAAATCTGATTTGATCACTTGCAATTAACAGTGCAGACAGTCTGTTCGAAAATATTTAAGAAAAAAAAAAATTATTTGCCTGCAGTCTGAACATAACCTATGTTAAAGGTTCCTCATGAAACCAGTGATGGCAATAATGAGGATTTATTTTTAAGATTGTCTGTGTAATAAATCAGCCTCTTTTAACCTTAAACATCAAAGCGTCTGGGGTTAAAAACATCCCTATAGCGCCTCGACTCTCTTTGAGATTTGGGACAGCGTAATCCCTGCATGCGCTAAGCTTCTGGTTGAGACCCACACACAGACAAACATTTGCCAACTTCAATCTTCTGGTACATTTTCGAGGTCAACTAAGTCTAAAACCAAGTTTTCGCCAAAAGAGAATTGCTGTGTGACAATGTTTCTGCCACAAACATTCATTCTCAAGAAATGGGAAATAAAATGGCAGCCATGAGCAGAGAAAAAGGAAGCGCAGTAATGGAATGCTCAACATGGCCTTGGGTTTAATTTACTGTACCGTAAAATTCCTCATCTGAGACATGCCATGCAAAACCAGTCAATCTGTTATGTCTATTGGCAAAAATTCAGAGTGTGCCTTTTACATCTATATTGTATAAACACAATGGGGGCCGGGGGGCGGGGGGGGATGGTGGGGGAGTGTAATAACCAGTAGTCACAAGGATGTCCTGAGGAAAAAGATGACGGGGAAATCCCTTTTTAAAACAAATGCTTTGATATTTATTTCCCAGCCAGGATCATCATTCATTTGTATACTTTGGCTTCCACCTACTGCTTTATTATATATAAATATATAATATCAGTAAGTTGCTAAGAGTTGTTAAAGTTTTTAAAGACGTTTTTCATTGTTTTATGAAAGAAATCTCTTATGCTTACCATGTCTGCATTTATTTCCTCAGAAATACAGTAAAAACAGTTGTAAAATATTGCAATTCAAAATTATTTTAACTTAAAATTATTCAGTATTATATATTTGATCAATTTAATTGAAGAATAAAAGTACGGTAGTCTTTTTGAATTTTTTGCAAAATGCTTTTTAAAAACCTTCCCAACTCCAAACATTTTAACACTAGGTGTATAGACTTATTATAATCCTTACCAACACACAGAGAAACCAGTAAAACCAGTCAGGAATACAATAAGATTAATTCCTCATTGCCAGATGTCTAAATCAATACAATCACGAATCACTTGATCATTACCAAACATGCAACTCATCCATAAAAGACCATAAGCACCAGCAGTCCCAGCCTTACAAGCAATAACTTTCAAACCATGTAAACAATGTGTGAAACCATTTCAAATCCCAATACAAGTAAAGAAGGTTGCTATCCAGGATAGTTAGAGCTCTGCTTTTTCCTCTGTTACATTCAGAAGTCCTCGTAACTGCTCTAGCATGGGCTTTACTACTTGATTAAACTGGGCAATCCAAGCACTGAGGCCTTCTGGTATATTATCGACTAGCATCTTGATAATCTGGAGCCACTGAAGATCTGCAACAACAGGCAATCGAAGCAGAGATTTAGGACACAACCACTGGCAGAATGAACAGGTAAAGTAATCAGTCTTTAAATATACTAAAACGACAGCATACGACTGTTCACCAACCACTTAACTGTTCCAACACAGAAAGCATCTGCTAGTGGAAAACCTCAACATGTACTGCCTACAATAATTGTTTTTGTCAGTTGAACCGCCCTGTTCTTATATAAGAACTGTGTGACAGTTAGTCATCAGACTAGTGCAGTTTTCATGGTCTTGCTCTGTAGGCTAAAATATTTTAGCTTTGTGGTCAGACTCATGAACTTTCTCATTCTTGATTAAAGAAGTAATCTGAAGCAGGGGACATCATGCTAACTCCACTGGGAAAGACGACAACACTGGCAAGTAAACCAAGCTTCGGAAAGGACAAACAGCTCGAAGTGAAGTGAGGAACAGAGAGTGAGTGAGAGCTAAACAAAGACACTTCCCAGAGGCACTCATTTTCATTTATTTCAGTGGACTCCTTAAGTAAAATCCATAACAACCTTCACTTTGTGGCTGACAGTTTTTCCAAAACAATCACTGATAGATGGACTCAAAACCTTAAGTACAATTTGAATGAAATTAATGAATGTTTAATATTTACCTTGAGGTTGATCAGAGGCTCCATCTAATGAGAAACATAAATTAATTTCAGGAAAAATGAAAATAAATCTTACTATTCGAGACTATGAAATAAAAATGAAAATTTATCACATCAAATTGCAAGTATTTGCCATAAATGTAAGGAAATAAATACCATTTTCATTATTCTGAGGAATTTCTCCTCCTCGCCCTTAAAGCAAAACCAAAAACCAGAGTCAGATTCATTCAAAGCACTGATGTACTTCATAGAAAACACATTTAATAACAAATGCTTTCAGGTTTAGGTAATTGTGACTGCATTTAGGGCTTGAAATTGGCTAAATCTGAGTCAGAGAAACCTAAGAAAATCCAGAACTAAGAAAAATAATGCTGCAAACCTCCACTCCGGCCTCCATCGGGCTTGTATTCACCCCCTTCATTCACTTCAAAGAGGTCTTTGTCATCAAAACTTCCACCACCTGATAAAAAATAAATGCAAAGTTGATGCACGCTCTCTGTCTGCTGGTGGAAAATAACAGGTGATAAGCCTATGTGTGAACTGATATTAGGCCAACATTGTAGCTCTACTTGTGTTTTGCTCAATATGAATTAAAGTGGTAGATCAGTGGGCAGTTGTATATCCAAGTAAGATTTTATTTGTCATTACATTTACAGTTAAGATCAAATTACATTGTATTTTGGTGGCCTGATTGTAAACAACTTAAAAAAAACATTGCAATAAATGAATTTTTCATATAAATGAAGTCAGGCATTATTATTAAAAATAGACAATGTGCACTCCTAATAAACATAGTAAAAATAACCCAAAAATTACACCATTACAAGACCCTAACAAACAGATGTTGGCAGAAACATACCAGTTCCTCTCTCTTTGGGTGGGACCACAGGCTTTTTGGGCTCAGTATCTGGAAAGAGTGGGGAAAAATAGAAAGAATACTTATGGGATAATCTGTTAGTATTTCAAATAATTCTAAATATCCTTTAAAACAAGAAAAACAGGAAAACTAATAGCACTGGTAATAGCCATGAAATAACAGCTAACTGTAGCTTACATAAATACATAACTATTTAATGAAACACATTAATACCCAATATCTATTTTATTTTTTTCTAAAAGAAAGCAAACAAAACAAAACAAAACAAAACAAAACTGCACACTACACACAGTCTGAAAGTTCCTGAGAAAATGCAAAAACACTCATTTTTACCTGGACCAAATGCATCAGACAGATCGAATTCACCTGAGAATGAAAACATCATGTTATTTTTTTACATTTGTAGCTTGATTACTGTACAAAAACAAAGTAACACCTGATTTGAAGTAGAAACTACCTGACTTACAGTCACGTGTAATGCAGAGGTGGAAAGAGTATGAAAATATTCTACTCAAGTAAAATTACCATTACATTAATGAAATTTTACTTAAGTACAAGTCTAAAAATCTAGTCAAGTAAAAGTAAAAAGTAGCTTGTTTAAAATTTAAAAATTGTTTTTACTCAGTAATTAATGTGTTTTAGTACAATACTTCAAATAAAATATACTTAAAGTAAAAGTAAAATTACAGTCTGGAAAATTACTTTAAAATGTAGAGCTACACAAAAAAGCTACTCAATTACAGTAACGTGAGTAAATGTAATTCGTTACTTTCCACCTCCACTGCGTGTATGCATATGTATATTTTACCTTCAGATGGTTTCTTTTTATCTGCAAATAAAATAAAAAAGGAACAATGCAGTACATCTGTTGTATTAAAGCATGTATTTACAAATAAGACAAAACATGTCAATAAATTACCTTAAATGAGCTCAATAAAAACCTCCAAATAAATGCACTTTGGATCACTTAAACATTACTATATGATCTGGTAGCATTTCATTAAACAGTGTCCTTGTTACACGTACTAACTTTTAACTGACCCTAAACATTAACACTAATACATGTTGCTAATTACCATTACTTTAATTAATATACGATAACACTACAATAAGGGAACCTTAAAATAAAAGTGTAACCCACAAACTTTACACATAATTACATAAACACCTCAGTATAATGTTCTCTTACCATCTTCTGATTTGGGGGGAACGACATCAGGTTTTTTAGGGTCTTTGTACAACAAACAATGGTCATAAAGTTTTTTTTATTTTTATTTTTTCATTTTGAATTTAGGGTAATTCAAGTTTATTTATTAAACTGAAACACAATGCATGGTGGAATTTCAAATTACATAACATAGGAATTTACTGAACTGCAATTTAAAGAAATTCAAATGCATGCAGCTGCAGAATTTAATTAGTCATTTTTCTCCACAAAACCATTACTTTTTTTTTTTTTTGAGTAATTACAAAATTAAATTAAAAACACTTAAAATATCCAAAGGTGGTGTTCATTTTGCCATGCAGTGCTACAAAATGTCCATCATGTTACAGAGGGAAGAGTGAAATCTTATAAAGGACATTTCAAATGAAAATACATAAACAAATGAGGACATGAATAAACAATGAGTTTAATCAATGTACTGATCATCATATATTCAGCAGGCCCTAATAAAGAAAACCACAAAAGTGTGATAAAAATTAAAGACTAACATGACCAAAGTTTATTTTGAATATTCACTTTTTGTTAATATTTCTAAGCCCAAACAGTCTTACCAAAATCGAAGGCATCTAAAATATCCAATCCTACAAGAGCAAGACAAAACCATATTAAATAAGTCTTTGCATATACTTCCATGTGCCTAACTCAATCAATACAACAATAGCAACTAAATTATGTTTGAGCATAATGTTAAAGGTTACCTGAATCTGGGTTTTTCGGTGGGGCTGGTTTCACTGTTGGCTTCGGAGTGGCTTAAGATCATAATAATATTGTTAATTGTTTGAAACAACAATATAAATAGTGATACACTAGAACAGTATACACAGAATAAAGGTTGGGAGCATGGTGTTCCACATATGCTTGCAAACTTTTATTTACATTTAAATATATAATATTTATTTATATATAAACATTAAATATCAATAAGTAGACCATCAACATAAAGAGAGGACCACATAAATTAAATAGAAAGTCTTCTTTACTTACGCTTGACAACATCATCAAAAGCATCACTGAGGTCAAAATCTGCAAGAAAACAGTTTTTTTTTATATATATATATATATATATATATATATATATATATATATATATATATATATTTGCATTTCTCTATTAGTTTTATGGCCAGTTTAACCCTAATCAAAACTCAAGTTTAAATCTAATCTTATTTAACTAAATCAAAACTGTGCATGTCTAGAAAACAGGCATATACAAATTTCCAGTCTGTGTCCTATAAAAACTAAAAAAAAGAAAAGAAAAAAAAAACCTTTACAATACAGAATGCATCCAACCACTTCAAAAGCACTCGTTGGATTTACTAAGGCCAATATTTCCACTGCAAGCAGCAAATTTATGCATATCTAAGCAATCAGAGTCACACTCCAAATACAGCCAGTATGTAAAATATTCATTACAATAAACTTCCCATAAATGCCTAATGGAATTTGACTGATTAATTTATGAACTAGTTCATTAGCAATCCAAATTGTTAATTTGATCAAATGCAAATCAATTAGCATGATTTGAGCTGAATTATGCAATTTACATGTGGCTCCACACCACAGTACAAAACCCAAATAAAGGATGCAAATCGAACTCAAGTGAAGCGACTCAAATGACACTGAAAGTAATTGTTTTCTCGAAATCATTTCCAAATATAAAGGCTATTAGCATTGCAGCTAATTTTGAAGTGTTCTAAGTAAGTAACAAGACAGCATCTAGTGCTTTTCCTTTTGCAAAGTTACTACTGCATGAGCCCCAAATAGGCAGACTCAAAATAATCTCAAAATAAACCAGTCTAGTTCTCAGAAGGTGAAAGTCTTGACTAGGCTAAATGATTGGAATTTGACAGTTGTCTTTCACACGGAAACCCCACCCAGCTATACACTGTATGTATCTATTGTGTGTCGTATTAGATTCCCATTGTGACCAAACCCTCCCAACCCTTGAAGTGACATAAAGCAAAATTGTATGTAAAATTATTTTTACCATAAAAATATGAAACATATATGATTTCAGATGTACACTACACGCGACACACGTGATGTTAAGCGTGCGACTGTGTGCCTGCCACACGAAACACCCTGGCAGAGGCCGCATCCTGTGGCTTACGTTGCCAGGGCAATGGACTGTTTTCATTATGGTCTACGCAAAACCCATGATGATGACTCGTGGTTGAGTCACAGCTGAAACCAGAGTGATCCTTTTATCTGGGTGCATTGTTTATGCAATCGTCTTGCACTGCATAAAAAAAAAATATTTGAGAAGTACTACATTAAGATTTTGGGAAAAACAAAAGATTCGGGCAAACTTGAGTGATGCAAGTATTACTAAAATATTCAAATTAAAATTTGGGTGTGTCTGATTTTGTTCTGGCCTGTACACTATGCCTGCCGTGCTGCTCTCTGAACATTTCTCGACATCAAAACCCTAAACCAGCAAGAAGAATCTAATATCACATCGTGCCAAAACATCAATGTGCCATTCAGTAAAAAAACAAGAAGCTGTGGTTTACTTTGAGACTCAATGCAGGAACACAGAAAGTCATGTGATCAAGTTTTATTAGCGCACTGTTCAAGGCAACTTAACAGCTGATAATGCAGACCAAATTTGATGTTTCTGAAAAAAAAACAATTTTTCTGTGACCTTCAAAGTCTAACGTGAGATTTGAGTTGCTTCCCAAGCTAGCATCGATACCAAACAATGAGAAAGTTGTTATCATTGGTTCATTAACAATGTTGTGGTAGCGTCTGCCAAAATGATTTATTGTCACTCACTGATACACCTGCAAAAAACACTAAATATTGAACAGTGTAAAATTATAACATGCCACCCGTGCAACTGCTTGCATCATACATTGTTAATGTAAGATTTACAATATTTCAAATTGAACAAAAGCCTCAAACAACAGGCAAAGACAGTATACTATTGAAGGTTTGTTTTATAATTATAATTGGGGGGGGGGATCTAATAACAATAACAGCTAACTTATGCATATTAACATGTAAAGTCCATATTTTAAGTTGTGAATAAAAGCAAAGGGAGCTGGGAATACGTGGAAGGATCACTAATCTCAGTTTCAACTCTGCTTTATTTGTATGTCATAACTTTTCATCATGCTTTTAAAAATATCCCTTATGAAAATAACCATGGTTTTATTGTAATAAAAGTGTAGTAACCATGTTTTTTTTTGGTATTGGTTACCAATCGTATAACCACAGTTTTATATAAATACCATGGTTAAACCTATTGTTAGTGTAGCAAAACAATGGTTAATCTGTGGTTAACATGGTTTTATTTGTAGTAAAACCATGGTTAATTTTCGTAAGGGATTACGTGATGTTACCAATACCATGTTACAGAAACAAACACGCTTGCTGCTACAACTCTCTTGCCATTCTTCCCTTGGGTTGGTGAGTCATGCAGCTTGTATGTGGAAAGATTTCATTTCAAAGAGTCAAACCAATGCACCAAACCAAAGTTTTTTGGTCTTTCAAACGTTCAACTTTTTCCGCAATACAAAACGGTAAATAACCGTCGGTGGGCAAACATGTTTAATTCATCGCTTCAGTTACAGCTTATTTACGAGCAACTGAAACGAGCGTTTATATCGTTCATACAGAGCACGGTATGACTCCTGCGTATTTGTTGCGTTATTTTGGACACGATATACTTCCCAGTGCTACAAATTACAAGCGCTGTTACCAAAACAAAACGTCAACAGTTTAGATAGGAAACCATACCTTGCGCTCTTGTTGCCACAAGACTTGCCAGAATAAGTAAAATCCACGTGTATGAAGTCATCTTGCTGTGAAAATATATCAGGTTTAAAACAAATTTAGCGCAATTTCAATAATTCGCATAAGACTTTACTAGCCTTGAAGCCAACAACTAGGCTACAAGTATTTCGAAGGTAAAAGTTGAGCAGTAACTAAGTTCAGTTTACCCCCCCCTCTGAGTGATCCGAGCGTGGCCCAATGCTGCTCCTCAGTGCGGCTGGTCTGTAAAGTCTAATCAAAGAGTGATGATTCAAAAACACTGTGCAGGAAAAAGACGCGCCTCGCCACGCCCTACCTGCGTGCGCTTTTTTGAACTCGTTAGAACAGGCTTAGCGGCTTATGTAGTGGATGAATTATTAAAAAAAAAAAACATTCTTCATATAGGCTTTACAAAGGAAAATATATAACTCTTATATCTGATACACGGTGGAGAGAAATCTTTAGGTAAAACCAATAATCTGCTGAAGGTGACGTTGTATCACATCTAGTTTATGTGATGTCTGCCACAGCATTTTGTACAAACAGCGTGTTTACTTGTAATAGATTAACAGTACCATTGGGGTTTAAGATTAGGTTTAAGTTTTTTATTTGAATTTTTTTCCTGCTCAAAAATCACTGAATATGCGCGTGCCAGTTTTGGATGCGTTTCTAAGTTTAACATTTTTTGGCATTAGTGTTGGCATGGCAATAGCGCCCCCTAGCAGACAGCAAATAGACTGGTTTCTTACGCCATCTAGTGTTAAACGAACGCGTTGCAACAATAGAAGCGTGCAAGCAGCTCTACAGGATGTGAATTTGATTATGGTAAATATTTCTGATCTGACTCACTGAGAATCACCATTATCGGATACATGACTTGACTTGCACAGTTGGAATTAAATAAAACACAACCCATTGTCATCTTTGTCAGCGGATCTGGTTACAATATAATTCAAGGACACCTCATTTGTTGGACAAAACCCTAATACCAAGAGCATCTACTCATTTCAGAACCTAAGGTTTGCGATTTTTTTTAAAGCACTTTGTAACGCAACCTAATTCCATCCGAAGAGCTATTTATTTTTTCCCTTTTCTTTTTCTTTCCTTTTTCGAAGACCATTCACATTTCACATTAACATTCTTATCATTTATGATTTAATTTATTTAATCTATCTTTTGAACAAGCAGTGTTGGATAATGGGTATCCTGAAGGGACCTCAGAGTATCGTGCCCCCTTGCGCAAATGGTGTGAGAGATCACCAGTGGATGGCAGCGCTCTTTCGCGTGTCATGATTTTGAAGAGCCCACGCGTTTCACTCTAGGTTCCCCACTCGGCACGCACCAATGCAGACACGGACCGGATCGGACGCAGCTGGCGCCTGAACGTGTATCCATCTTCATTGCGCTCAAGGTGTCTGCTTTCTCCAGCTCGCCGGTGTCATGCAGTCTTTAATATCCCCAGTCACCAAAGCAATACTGGTTGCACTGTTTATTTTTGCGATCCTGCTCATTTTGTACGTGATATTATGGTATATATGTCGAGATGTGGATTGTGATCACGGAATTTGATTGAAATTATTGGATGCGTCTTTAAGACATGCACCGGGTGTCCAAGCTTTGGCACTGATCAACAAGGGAGCAAAAGGTGACTCTGGTAAGTGCCCTGTTACTAACCTGATAAACTCCTGGAATGAGAATTAAGAGTGGACAGCACTGATTCGGTATTTTTGTTTTAATATACTGACATTAATTGGGGTGTCGTTTTCCACTAACGTGTTGCGCTTCACTGGCTGTCAGTAACCAGTGAAAATATCTGCTTTCCTTCCACCTGTTAATGTAGACGCATACAAATTCAAATCATTCCATATGTCCAATTTTGAGCTTTTTAAACTAATTTGAATTTGAAATCGGGGACTCAAAAATGGAACAACACCTTATTCTCGTTTAAATTAAATTTAGTGGACTCTTTGCTGCCATTAATGATAAAAGAACTTGTTTGGCTCATTAAGTTTATATGCAATACTGTATCACATTTCATAAATTCAATTCCCTTCAATTCACCTTCCCAAAAAGACAACAGAGAACAAGACGATATATGAGCGAAAATTAACAATAAAAGTTGAGATATGATATCTAGGGCTGTCAGTGGTTTCTAAGCATGGCATCATCTGACTGCCGCCTGATTATGGTGTACAGTTTATGGATGTCTCATTTTTCTGCTGTCAGATACACTAAAGCAAATATCTTATACCAGTTAATCGCACTGGAAGTTTTATGGAAACCTATGGCAAGCCTATTTAACATTTATTCATATAAATTAAAAGCATATTTTGTTATTATATTATTTTCAGGATGTATGTATAATTACTAACGAGTAATCCTATACTAACAAGTGTATTTTTCAATTTCCAGTAGTAACTATTCCATAAATAGTATTTATATTCCATATTAGTCACTATTATAGGGCTGTCTATTCAATTAGTACTTATGTACTAGTACTTATTTTCATTACATTTACATTTATGCATTTAGCAGACGCTTTTATCCAAAGCGACTTACAGGCATTCAGGCTAACATTTTTTACTTAACATGTGTTCCCTGGGAATCGAACCCACAACCTTTTGCGCTGCTAACGCTCTACCACTGAGCCACAGGAACACTTATCCCATTGCAACAGTTACAGCGAATATTCCATTGTAAGTGGCAGAAAAATTGAATGCAGTTTTTCCATCAATTTCTTTATATTTTATATCAACTATTCACAGATTATTGTATTTCAGTTGTTTCAAGGTTGTCCAAGTTTACCTACCTGAATTATTTTACTAATCCTGAAGACAGTGATTACTTTAGTTCAGGTGAGTTTGACAGGAATTATAGAGCTAAACTTCAATCCCTCCAAACCCAGGATTTCTGAAACTCGTAACTCTCAGTGGTTAATTGTTATGCTTTTCAGTTAGAGCTTATTTACAATTGGATACTCGTACCTGTATGTCACCAGGTAACATTTATGTAAAGTTAGAATTGATTTTATATATGTAACTAGCCAGAAAGGCCCATTTAAGTTCAGTTATTAGTAATATTAAATATAATGTGAAAATACAGAGACATAAAACTATATAGGCTACTAGTTGGGTATACACAATAAACTCCCTGCAATATAAAACTGTGGTTCGCCTGTTGTGCGCTTAAGATGTGAGAGCGTTTGGAATTTGGTTCATGCTTTCAGCCATTAGTTATGGAGAGATTCAGGGAGAACTCATTGCTACAGCTTTATGTCTTTTTATTTGTTCTTTTTGTTTTCATTCACCAATGTATTGCCTATAGATGTTCCATAAATCGGCAAAGATTTGATTATGCGTTATCGTTTCCATTGTTTAGAGTAGGATATATATATAGGCTATATTTATCTATTTCTTCTTTTGCAAAACGGCTACAATTTCACGCTACTAGCATTGTGACTCACCGATTAAATACTCCGCTCTGAACGTGAGAGGAATCTCAAGTGTCAGCACAGTCACCATAGCGCATCATGAGCGCGTCCGGCTGCCAAATTGCCCTCGAACCTGGGCCACCTATGCAAGTGATCTTGAGAAAGAACCGCTAGACCCAGATCAGTGACAATGAAGTGCTATGACGACAGAACCCATTGAAGCGCTTACATTTCCTATCTGAAGGACAAATAGAGGGCAGATAGGTTGTAGTCAACCCAGATTTCATTGTGCTTGTTGAAGATGTCTTATTCCTATAGAGTTTAATTAAAAACAAAAAAACTTATAATGATAATAAAAACAGTAATGTTTCTAGGTGTATATTATTTGTGTGTTTGTGCAAGAGAGAGATAATAGAATGATATAAATTCTTTAACTAAACTTGTATTGGCATGCATATTGATCTATTTGCTAATAATATTTATATATAATGTGTAATTCTATACATTTTTGTATATATATATATATATATAACAAAAATGGTTCTTGTATCATTGTATTCTTTACAAAATGACCACAGCTCAATCATATAACTCTTTTAAACAAATAATACAACACAGACATACTGTACATATAGTGCATATTTTGCAATGATTGTGTTGAGGACAGAAAAATAAATTATATATTATTAAATTGTAACATTTATATATTCATGCCTTAAAACCACTGTCAACAGTATGAAGCTGAGAGGTGACATTGAATAAGTCCTAATGCCATATTGATTAATTACATTATTAATGTAAGTAAAATATGGAAATTCTATCATTATTTACTCACTCTTATGTGGTTCTGAAACCGTAAGACTTTGGTTAATCTTCAAAACACAAATGACAATATTTGAACTAAAACCTGAGAGGTTCCCGTCCCTACATTAAAAGTCCATGTAACCAAAGTTTAGAAGATTCAAAATAATCATAAAGGCATTGTAAAATGAATCCATATGAATCATTGAGCTTCCGTGTTTACATCATGTGATGTTAAAAAAAAAATGTATCATTGTTTAGATGTAAATAAAAGTCTAAATGAAATCTTGTCATCAAAGCAATAATAGATCTTCACAAAACGTAAACCCACTAATTTTTGGTTTGCCAGGACTTTCCAATGAGGGACAGAAATCTCTCTTAATTTCTTAATTCGTGTTTGGAAGAAGATGAACAAAAGTACTGTGTTTGGATGACATGAGGGTGAGTAAATAATGACAGAATTTTCCCTCATGCTCTGAATGCCAACTACACTCCATGTGTGCATATGTAACAAATTACACAACTGTTCTTGGAACAGTGGAACTGGAGAGAGAGAGAGAAAATAAGAAGCGGTAGAGTGAGAGATGGGGGAGGGTTGGAGCTCCCAGGTTAAACGTGCTGTTGTTCTGAATGCATTCTGACAAGGAGTCTGTAGATACAACGAACTCTGAAGGGGAAAATACAAAAGCTGTTTTGCTATCCAGCATCCCGAGTAAGAGGAAAAGATGGAGAGAGAAGATCGTGTTTATGCGTGAGTGCTTGTTTGTCTGGAGGCTTAGCACTTCTGGAAAGAACGAGTGCGAGTAGGGATTCAGGTCAGTATCAGAACATGCTCAGGGGAAGCCTCCCTGGCCCTGAAAGGATAAAGCAACATGCAGACAGAAGCTCCTCAGGTCACAATGGCACATAATTATTAGTTTTTGAAGTGGCATTGATTTCACCTTTGAGGATAAATCCTGAGTGCCGATGTGGAAAACCAAGTTGTCATTTTGTCACACCTCAGCCTCTTTGACCCATGTCCAACATTTTCCTTTTTCCCCCCTGAATTCTCAAACATTATAAAAATTCAGTAACATGTTCATGTTTAAATGATAAACAAAACTAGAAAGAATTGTCTGGTGCTCAGTTTCCCACAATCTAAAACATTCATCCTCTTTTCTCAGACAAAATCCCTACTTATAAGGCCTGAGAGCACTTCCAGTAGAAAATGTCTGTTTACATAGCACTAGTCAAACATCAAGGATTCTCCACAACCTGCTGTCACTGCACCAAAGCTGAGCTCCAGGTTTGCGTTTCTCTCTCTTGAGGGGTTTTCATGGCACATATCCCCCTTGTATGACAGTAGGTTACATAAATGCCTGTTTGCTAACCAAAAATAAAAAAAAACGCTTGTCAAGAATATAGTGAAACTATAAATAAATATATATATAAATAAATATATACCACAAATAAACAAATATAAATATATATATATAGTATATATATACACACACACAACATAACATATAAATATCATAAATAAATATATATATATATATATATATACACACACACAAACATATACAGGGAAAACTAATAAGGGAAATGCTTCTATCTTGCATTTCTCTAATACAAGTATTTTTATGACAAGTTATTATCAGCATAACAATTCAAGTGACAATTTTAACTGAAAAATGAACATGAATTTCAAAATGTCTTGGTAACTGACAGAAGAACTTAAGCTGGTGATCTGGCATCTCCACAAGTAAAACCTGATGATCCTTGTTATCCAGCAAGATTTGAGAATGTTCCAAAAGCACATCTTGTGTTGTGTAATTCAGTCGCACAAGAACATCTGACGCATCTATATCCCAGCTCCAGTTTTCCCAGAATGTTTTAGAGGTCTTGTTAATAAACACATTAAAATGCTGATGAGTTGAATCAGGTGTTTTAATTACTGAGACATCTAAAACATTCAGGTAGGTGGGTCCTCAGTACTGGAGTTTTACTTATTGAGAGAAGAATCTAAAGCAGGGGTGCCCAAACTCGGTTCTGGAGGGCCGGTATCCTCCAGAGTTTAGCTCCAACTTGCCTCAACACACCTTCCGGGAAGTTTCTAGCATGCCTAGTAAGAGCTTGATTAGCTGGTTCAGTTGTGTTTGATTAGGGTTAGAGATAAACTCTCCAGGACACCGGCCCTCCAGGACAGAGTTTGGGCACCCCGATCTAAAGTAAACTGCTAAATTTGAGGGTCTCCACAGTTTACAAAATGTAGGGGAAAACAATTAATAATAAATAAAATAAGCTGAAATTTACAGAGGGGGAAATAGGCTGGAACGAACGTGATCAAAAGCATACTCATACAGAACAGCCTATATCATCCATTTGCATCATACATCATAAAATAACATTGCATAACATATGTGCAATTTTGATGTAACAGTCTATCAATATTTAATCTGTATCAGCTGATAACTGTACCCAGCTGGCCGATTAAGGTCATCATAAAATCTAAACTGACATTTTATTTTCTATGGAAGGTTATTCCACCTAGTGACATTTAAAAATAGTGCAAATAGTTAATTGTGAACTTTGAGTAAATATTGTATAAAAAAAATAAAAAATAAAAACAGTTCAGTTAAAATTAACAATTTTATCTTATTTCCTATCATAAAATTTTATTATAGGGCATCTATCTACATTATGTTGGCTAGCTCTCTAGTTATTCAATCTGCACTGGGCACTAAAATCTCTCTTTTTATTCAGGGTATCTCTTAAAGGGATAGTTTACCTAAAAATTAAAAATTTTGTAATGATTCACTCACTCTCAAGTTGTGAATTTCTTCACAATATTTTGAAGAATGTGAGTAACCAAACAGTTTCTTGTACCCATTGTGTGTCGTAGTATAGAGTCGGACTTGTATCCCGAAGGTTGTGGGTTCGAGTCTCAGGTCCGGCAGGGATTGTTGCTGGGGGGAGTGAATAACCAGCTCTCGCTTCCAACTTCAATACCAAGACTGAGGTGAGACCCTTGAGCAAGGAACCGAACCCCCAACTGTTCCCCGGGCGCTGCAGCAATATGACTGCCCACTGCTCCTGGTGTGTGTTCACAGTGTGTGTGTGTGTGTTCACTACTGTGTGCATGCACTTGGATGGGTGAAATGCAGAGCACAGTTTCCAAGTATGGGTCATACATGGCCACATGTCACCACTTTCACTTTCTATGTTGTTCCAGCAACTGTTTACACACATTCATCACTGTTTAGTTACCCACCTTCATCAAAAAACACTTTTATGTTCAACAGAAAAAGGAAACTTATACAGATACATGTCATACTCAATATTTTGCAATATTGTCGACTTTATTGCACAGACACCACTGAAAAAAAAAAAAAAACCTGGACCTTGATCCTTGAATTAACGGTGAACTGGTATTAACTGGATTTTCTGGGTGAAATATTCGCTTTATGGAGCCCGTTTCTGCCACAGAATAAAAAATAAATAAGAAGGCAATTGCATCTTTTTATAAAACAATTCGTACTTTGTTTCTCGCAGTTTTGAGGAAAAAGAAATTCAGCGATATAAACTTGCCGACTGTTTTCTCAGAACTGCGATGGAAAAAAATAAAAAAACAGAACTGTGAGGCGGAAACGGGCTTCCATAGATTGCACACTTTTTTTTTTTTTTGGTAACGTTAATCTTCACCAGCTACATTTTTCCCCATTTCTTGGTAGTGGTAACTCTCCGTAACTCTGCATCCAGACTCTCAAGTGTGTCTACAGTGATTGACGTAGAAAGCGGAACTATCGAACAAACAGCTGATAACATTCTGCTGTACTTCAACACGGAGCGTAAATACTGAGACACTCGCTGTCATCTTCCAAACATGTGGTGGCTTTTACCTTGTATCCTCGGCTTCATCAGACTCTACTTAGACGGCGTCAAAGTTCTTCTATACCAGCTTTTCAACAGATCCTTCACCCTGCCAGGTTAGAGGTTTTTTATGGTCACGCGGGCTTTGTAGTGATCTGAAGGGCGCTTGTTTTATTGTCGAACAGCTGTCAAACAGTTATTCAGTAGCTAGGAGCTGCCAGGAACAGATTGGGAACGTTTAGAATCGCTTCGTGAGAAGTGCGCTTAAAGGGACAGTTTTTCAACAATAAAAATTCTGCATTTATTTGCTCACTTTCATGTTCTTCCGAACCAGTATTATTTTCTTTTTTCTTTTTTCCCCCGATAAACACAAAATCAGTCCCCGTTCACTTCTATTGTATGGTGAAAGGTGCAATGAAAGGATAGTGAGACTGTTATTTATTTTCCACTGAGTAAAAAATAAAATAAAATAAAATAAAAGTCAGTAAAATATATGAGAGACTAGAGATAAATTATTACAGTTATTATTACATTATTACATTATTACAAATTATTACATTACATTTCTTTATACTTTTTGATATTGAAACGGTTGTTTGTATATTATGGCTGCTGACTTGGCTGTGATTATGCATAAACCTAAAAGAAATAGTTGTTATCTAAACATAGCCGACTGTAACCTTTGACCTATTTACTCCAAAGCTGAGGTCTTTTTATAAAGACACTTTATAATACATTTAATTAAAACTGATTATATAATTGATGTTGATGTTCACTTAAATAGTTAGAAATGTACTGCATTTATAATGTATTTGTTTTAAATGTCTTAAAAATGTATTAAATTGTAGTCTACATACTTATGCCCATTTATTAAAGAGTATGTAATTTAATTTATAGCAGACTCTGGGTGATTTAGAGTGTTGCCAGAGATTCAGTGATTTATGCATTATCACAAACTTATCACATGTTTCTACTTAAGATTGTTCCATTGCAATTTTAGACGGCTCTTTATTTAAATTTAAATCACTGTTAAAGGGCAATGTCCCAGCACAAAGCAAAAGGATTAGACTCAAATCCATCCTCACAATGGTCTTTTGTATCAGAAATATTTAAATCTTCTGAAGCCTGACCGGATTAGCTATAAACAAAAAAAGAAAGAAAGATGATTAAGAAACACTGATTTTAAGACTTATTTGCATTATTGGACTATGGTCTGAAAAATGTAAGCTTTGCAGTTAACTAATTTTAACTGGACATTTCAACATGGAAATGGCAACAAAGGTAACACTGCTTATTAGTGATGATTGTTATAATTTTTCTGCTTAAATGTACAAGTGCACTTGTTTTTCTTCATTATTGATACTAATAAGTACCCATAAAGCAACAGAGTGAAGTCATAGCATCATTAGTAGGCTTAATGACAAAAACAGGTCATGCTGTTCCCAGTACATCAGTGTAGGATGCAGTTTCTACATTTAATCATCCCTGAGACCACAGTACATCCAAGAACACTCAAAGAGGGATGTCCCAAACAAAGACAGTTTGTGTCAGTGTAAAACATCTTTTTTAGATAAAAAAAAACACACACAAACACACTAAAAAAAACAACAACTTTGTAATTTTTTTTTTCATAATTTCCTGTCTTGCCCAGATTTGCCCAAGCAGAATGGAAAGGTTGCCATAGTTACAGGGGGAACCAGAGGAATGGGATATGAGATTTCCAGACATCTTGCCAGCCTGGACATGCATGTGGTCATTGGTATAGTATCATCTCATACCTGATTACAAATCATTGAACCAAATCCATTTCTTTGGTGTCTTGACTCCAGTTTACAGATCAGTTCTTGTAGTACTGTAGCCTTTTATTTGCTTTTCTGGTACTTGTGATTGATTTTGAAAAATTTTCATACCACGTACAGTCAGTTATAAGTATGACTGGTGCTAACGGAGCACCAACCCAATGTTTCCCTCCTTTTTTTTTCTGCCTGTCAGTTTGCATTATCAATAAGAGCTCTCTCATGAAGTATGGTGTCACATAAAAGGCAATAAGAAGGGCTTATGCAAGAGTAACTCTCCTCACATGTTCATTCAAACGCAGGACAGGTTTCTTAGGGTACTGTATGTGTTGGAAGAGAACTTGACAGAATTGTTTTTTTGTTTTTTTTCCAGACACTTTATTTTTTGGTTAAAGCCTGTTGGTAAAAGTTTGTGTGCTAAAATTGTTGTGCAATTGCTGCTTGAAACCTGAGGTAAACCTTTCCATCTTTGTTGATAAACTGTCAGAAAAAAATGGTAAAATTGTTTGTCATTGGGGAAGGAGCCTATCCTCAAAGATATTTTTTGTACATCACCTACTCCTAAATGTTGTTCATTAGTACCTTTACAGTACGTTACTTATATTAAGACTTAAAATGGTAATATGCTACCTTGTAATACTGCATTAAAAATACCTTATTTTTCTGATAATTTGCCCTGAAACATCCATGTTATATACAAATTTATATATAAAGTGAGTCTTTTTCCTTGAAAAATTTTTTTTTAAGAATTTGATTGAAGGTGCATTCAGTAATTAGAAGAACTAGAGGCGACGAAAGCCGACGGTGTTGTCGCCTCGCGTTGACAGCGGCTGGACCAAAATCGGCACTTAAACACACCGCACAGACTACAGCCGACTGCAAACTAACACCTGTCTGTTTTGCACCTGCGTGAGAGGAAATATCTGTCTATATTAGCAGCTATCAGTATTATATATTTGTCATTAAAAGGGAGAAATGGAAACGAGGATATACAAGATATACGCAGATTTACAAAACGTAAACAAAGCAGCGCTTGCCTACCATTTTGAATAATAGTTATGTTGATAACTTTCTTAATTTTAAGTGGCTCCTGTGATGAAAATATTCGCCTATCGGAATGCTTGGGTAAGATCAAATACAGTAACATTAGAACAGCGCTTTATCTGTGCTGCATGCATTTACTCGGTTTCATCACTTTCACTTTAATTCCTGGGCACTGACTTGTTCGATAAACTGAACATCCAATCAGAGTTCTCACTTGTGCCGAAGGCTCCGATGCCAATTCAACATGTTGATGTGAGCCGGACGAGAGCTGACGTGTGGAACACACCATATATATATATATATATGAATGAGAGTGTGAGATCAATTAGTATGCTTAATATGGTTCTTTTCTATCTTTTTTTTTCTCTTCTTCAGCTGGGAATGAAGAACAGGAGGGTCTGGCAGCAGTGAAGAAGATTCGAGAAGATTTAAATCAGGGAAAAGGTAAAATTCATTCAATTCAAGTTAAATCTTTGAAGAGCCTGGGGGTTTTAAGTTGTCGGTTGTGTAAGAAAGGCTCTGTAAGTTCTCAAGCATCACGTACCCTCCTCCATCGGCGATCCTGACCTTTATGGTCTCCTGGAGGTGATGATTTACTCCGCAATGACCTGATGCTACTTAATTTGCAGCTAAACAAGATAATTTTTCTTGCCATGTTTGGATTGGTGTGTTTACTGGAAGAATGTGTGAGAGCAAGCAGAAGAATACCAAGAGAGAGATGTTTGATGATTGTGTTCGCTGAAGAACCATAACCTCATTGTAATGCAGATGGGATATTGAGAGCCGCAGTTCGGATGAAGGCACGCTCACTTCCCTGCGGTATCCACCCCTCCCCCACGTGGATTTTTAACTGCTAGGCGAGAACAGGCCCGTCGGTTTTCACTTCTAGCTTTCATCATAGAGCTATTGAAGTTGAGAAATAAAGCACTGGAGGGAAGCTGTCCTTCTGCCCTCATCTAGGGTCAGTTTGTCTAAAACCATAACCTTAAATACCAGTTTTGAAATTGGTCTTGGTTCGGGGTGGGGGAATGATGCTGCGAAAATGACGGATGTGCTAACAAGAAATGAGTCTTTCAAAACAAGCAAAGGCCTGGCTAGAGGTCTTTTTGTGTGCGTGTATGTGGGGCTCTTTGCTCTGCATGATCTGTCACTGTACTTCTTTAAGCTGGTCTAATAATGACACATGATCGCTCTTTATACGGCTACAATCACCTAATGAGGGTTAGACATCACATCCAGTTAAATGGAGGAGGTGTTTTAGGAAAACAAGATAGACTGAGCTGACAAAGATAAGACGTGTAATTAAAATGGGCTCAGACTGCTGTAAAGGAACTTTAAAGTCAAGCAGCCGTCTTATTCAAGATGTTTACTGCTGTGTAATTGGACAGTCTAAATGTTGCCGTGGCTGGTTAATAATAAAGAATGCTGTTCCAGGATGATGCTGCTTTAAAAACAATTGGTGGGGTCAAAGAGTTCACACTTGAAAATGTTTACTTAAATGTCATTTAGGCCTGGTTTCACAGACAGGGCTTAGACTAAGCCAGGATTAGGCCATAGTTCAATTAGGACATTTAAGTAATTTTTATAAACGTGCCTTAAAAACATTACTGATATATATCAAAATAAAAAACAAGGGCACTGACATGTTTCAAGATCAGTCAGTGCAAGTTTCTTTCAATTGAAACAGCTTAGACTTACATTTTAGTCTGGGACTAGGCTTAAGCCTTGTCAGTGAAACCGGGGGATAATCACTCGGTTCACTTTTGAATAACAGTGAATTACACTAAGATTGCCAGATTTGTGTTGCTTCAACACAACAGAGACTAGCCTATAGAACATCCAAGATGTCACTCGTATAGTTTTGAACGGGGAAAAATGCAATGCTTAATATGGCCGCTCAATCGCAGGAAGCCCCACCTTCTGATTGAAGGAGCCAATCGCTAATCAGTAAAGTCAGCACATCACTGCAGCTGCCGTTAGAAGTCCTGGTTGCTATAGAAACAGTCAGCGTCCTGAGACGTGCGCCGAGATGGGCGGATCTAGCCTGAGAAATAAGCTTTTTGTAACACTATTTCAGCAAAAGAAACAACATTTATGACACAGTTGTTGTCAGATTTCATTGGTGATTTAAAAGATGAAATTTAATCGTAAGCTTTGTGAACAGTTTGGGAGAATTTGTTGTTTCCCCATTGATTGGTGCTGCACTTGCATGCCCGAGAGGTGTTTCAAAGATGGCCGCCGAGTGACATGACTTGCCAAAAACTTTGAACACAAGCATCTTTATGACACATGCTGACATCCATTATTAGGAATTAAACTAAATGGAACTCAAATGAACTGAATGACATTTACCTAGGGATTCACAATAAATTGAAAAGTAATCAAGACTGCGGTTATTGTTACCACAGTTTAAATCTGTCACTGTTAAAGGGGTCATCAGATGACCATTTTCCACAAGTTGATATGATTCTATAGGGTCTTAATGAAAAGTCTAACATAGTTTTGTTAAAATTTCTCAATGGTAATGTCAAAAACAGCTCTGTCTACAGCACAATGAATTTTACATTCGTCGTAAAACTCGCTAACTAGCACATTAATAGAAAAGGCGATTTGCAAAGATTCATTAAAAAACTCACTTCTTCTGGAGGTGAAGCTGGATCACGAATGATTTGTGCGAAGATAAACGCATTTAAGTAGTTTGGTGGCGCATACCCTTCAGAAACAAAGGTAATCCACTGCTTCTTCAGCGGCTCTGATGTTGGGAGTAAATGACAACTGCTATGTTCATTATTACATCCAACAACAGAACACCTCAATCAATTAGGAGACATTCTTGTCTACCCCTGCTCTGGCGGTGAAACAATGGTGGACTGATGACAGCTCACTCAGGGCGGGTCTAAGGTAAGACAGCAGTCAAAACTGTGCTGAAACAATACTGTCAATCAAACTACCGTGGGAGGGGCCTGTCTGTGTGATGTCACAAAGACAGGCATCTGAGATCGGCTCGATTTCAGAAAGGGGAAATCATTTAATGAGATTAAAAAGGTCGGTTGTGTACACACACTACCAACACACATTTCAGTTCAAACAACTTGCATGCATGTTGCATGTAGCATCCGATGACTCCTTTAACAACAACATATCCTGTGTTTTTCACTAACTTGCAGCATTAGTTGAAATTATTATTGTATTGCTCACTAAGCATGCATAATTTATAAGAAGTCTGAGTAATAGTTTTGTTTATCATGCTGCTATGAGTGTGAAGTTATAGGCAATGTTACAGTAATAAAAATTTAGTTGAACACAGACGCAACATCTAATTTCCATAATGACCAGCACAATCTACCAAAAGCAGTGCAAATTACCAACTGCTTCAAGGCATGCTTTTTTAGGGCATTAAATAATGCCGCAAATACAAATGAATTGACGAACGCTAATCTTAAAAGTCCTAAATCGCGTTGCCTGATTCATTTCATTTCAGTGGCAAATGAGGGTTTGCGCTGGCGCAAGCTTATAGTAAATCTGGCCCTATAACTTCAAAACAATTTTAACATGCTGCCAAATTTCAAAATTAATTTTTTTTTTATTACTTTTGTCGTTAGCATGACATACGTGTCAGTTTACTAACTCTGTAGATTTGCCCGGTAGCTCATGCAATAGTGAAGAGCTCCTGTATGAATTCCATGGTACTACGGTTTGAAAAAACGGTTAAAACCAGCATATTAAAAAAAGTAAAGTAGCACGGTTGCACCAGTGAATGAGTTTTTATATCACTTTCGCCTTCGTTAACACTATCAGGTAGGTTTCATTTGGTTTAGGGAGTACTTCCTACACAATTAGTGACACTCTCTGGACATTTCAGCCAACATACCAACGGAATAAAAATGTGGCCATGGTCATGTATTGAACATGCATTTCACTTTGAAACTGCCGCAAAATGTGCAGTAAGGTATCAGTGTCGCAGAAACGTCACCACAAGTACATATTTCTAATGAGAATGACTTGTGATGGTTGTGGAAGCATTAGTTAGAACAGGTTTAATATTATAAACACGCCTAATGCTTTGCATAACTGTATGTCATTCCTGGCACATAAAATACTAAAAATGATATACTGCTGTTCAAAAAATGTTGTTCTTTTAAAGAAAAGAGTACTTTTATTCAACAAGGATGAAGTTAATTGGTCAAATGTTTAAATTTTCTATTTCAAATAAATGCTGTTCTTTTTAACTTTCTGTTCATCAAAGAATGCTGTGGGGAAAAACCTGTATCAAATTTCCACAATGAATATGAAACAGCACTGTTTTCAAGTCTTGAGTAGCAAACCAGTAGGCTGTATTAGAATGATTAAGGATCATGTGAAACTGAAGACTGGACAGTTATTTATATCAAATATAGGAAATGTAGCCTTAGTGTGAGCATAAAAGACCTTCCTTACTGACCCTAAACTTTTGAACGGCAGTATACCAATCTTAATTTGGGCACCAGGAAAAAAATGTTTACTGTGTAGCCCCTAAGTGAATTGAATTTTGATAGCTTTGAATGTACCCAAGCTTAGTTGAATTGAACCACCCAAAATGGCACTGGCCAAGCTCATCATGGGGTCACGTTGACCCTTTACTCTGCAGCTCCAGAGATAGTGTCCGTCTTAGACAGATAGAGCTGAGTGACTGATTCAGGGCAGAAAACTGCTGGCAGACACACTCGTCCCACACTGATCCGCTCTCTTCTCTCTTGCCCTGACAACACAAGGCAGACGTGCAGAGCTGAGCCATGGCAGGCGGCAATACACTCTGTCAACGCATTATGGATTCATTCACTCTGGATGGGCGGACAGTTATGTTCCCAAGGCTGTTTTCCACCCATCCTCCGCTTGTCTTATTTCTCCGCACAGCTGCCGCAGCTCCGAATCTGTGGTGTGATTTGTGAGTGACGAGGCCTTTGTAGCGGTTTCAGAAAGCGTCTGTGTCAGATGTTAGATGTGGTCATGGAGTCTGCCATAATGACACACACTTTCAGGGTTTAATGTATCAGTTTGACCAAGATCTGCTGAAATGTGACATACATATTGTATGGCCATCAAATGTCTGTTTAAATATCTGTTCCTCTGCTTTGCATAGGCTGCATCTCAATTCACATTTGTTTTAAATAGTATGTGAGATTATAATTAGTGCTGCCTTAATTCTAGTGCTTTAAAAAAGTATTGCAAAGGTGCTTGGATAGTATACTTTACCCAGTGGATTGTATTCACTTTTTGGGCTATTGTCCATAAACTTTGCATTTGTGCACTATGCAATTTGATTTTTCCAGTTATTGAAATATGTCAAGGAATGTAGTTCTTCTTATGAAATACAAGTTTTCTCCAGACATAACAGGGCCCAAAGTTCCACTTTTGATTCAGATTCTCTCTGTGATAATAACCTATTTCAGAGTTCTTGAGGATCATCCAAGTGCTTCTTAGCAAACATGAGGAGAGCTTTCATGTACTTCTTGGTGAGGAAATGTTTCTGCCTTGCTGCTCTGCCATGGATCTATTTTTGACCAGTGTCTTCTGATGTTAGTCATGCTGAGCACTCATTGGATGTTGTTCTGGTGTTCTTTATGACTTCTTGGATTGGCAGCTATTTCAAAATGTTCTGCATTTGGATGACTCGTGGTGGGAATTTTGATTCCACCCAGTGACTCAAATCTTTTGAATATTTCTTTCAGACTCATTCACTTATTCGATTCTTGCCGCCTGATTCTACTCTGTCCTTGTCGTCAGTGACTTGCATGCTAAATTGAGCAATCAATATATGTCCCTTCATGCATTTGTCCAGCAGATTCTTCTTCACGAATGAGATGTCTGATTTTTTTGTTCATGAAAAAATCTCATTCAGAGTAAAAGTAGCAACTACTTCAGTGAAAGTTCATTGGATCTCATTCATTGGATCAATTCTATACTTTCCACTAGAAATAAAGTACTAGTTGTGTTCTTTGATAAATAGAAGGTTCAAAAGAATAGCATTTAATTGATTTTTTTTTGTAACATTATAAATATCTTTACTGTCACTTTTGATCAATTAATGTGAAAATAACTGTTATAACCAAAAAGTTATAATTTAGAACATTAAAAAGGAACTGTGGTATCAAGATTTTGTGACTATATTGGTTTATGACCAGGGTTATTATAAGTAACCAAAACTAAAACACAAAGTTACTGGAAATAAAAGATATTTACAGTGGTGGCCAAAATTATTGGAACACTTATATTTTCAGCAGCTAAAAAATGGTTTTAAGTCAGTTATTTCTATCTTTTAGTAGTGTGTCAGTAGGAAATATCAGAAACTAAAATAAAATTAATAAAAAAATTAGACATTTAAAAAAACATAATTACTAAAATTGGAGCAGATACAAAATTATAACTATAATAGCATCTCAGTGATACTAAAATAACACTATTTATGACTCTCAATTCTGGTCTTATTCTGTACTCAAACAGAATTGTTCATTGTAAACGTCCTATTAACCTGTATGTAATTCTCAGTAGGTCATGTTGAGAGTTTATTGTGGTACCTGTTGACAGCCAGCTGGCAGCTGATGTGAACAGCAGACGTCTGCACAGTCAGAACCTGCACAGAACCTTCTGGATCCTCACCAGTGGAGTCAGTGTTTGGGAAAATATCTGCTCGTTGCAGGGGTGACGGCACCCTACTGCCTGATGTAATTAGACAGACACCCCAACATATGCCCAAAACACACACTGTGTATCAAAGGTTCAGAACAGTTGTTTGCAACATGTAAAAAAAATGTTATTATAGAGACACGTTTGCATATGCACGAAACAGGAGACACACATCTGTGAGGTGTCAAAGACAGAGCACTTGATAGTGGTTGTGCATGTCACTGTGTGTTCTCATCTGTTTTGCATTTTTATTATATACCACTCATACATTTTTATCTTCTGTGGCATCATTATAGTAGTGACACTGCAATTATGACATCAGTGGGAAAAAATAGCCTGTTCCTTTCTTTATCTCTGTCCTTTATTGATCTACTCTGTCTCTTCCTGACTTGATACAAAGAGATAAATCTTATCATCCATTCTAAGATTTACTGTCCAATCTCTATCTTCCATCTACATTTCGTAGACCTGTTGGAGACCGACCCGGCTGACGAAACCCTGCGTCACAGCCAGAGCTGTCACTTACCCAGGAGTTATTCTCTATCAGTCTTCCTCTCAGGAGTGCGTGTCTGATTTACTGGCAGCCTTTGAAGATGGAGAAGGGGGGAAATGTCTTTGTTGGTACTTGAAAATGGCGGTATGCCAGTCACTGTGTCCTCCAGCTGGCACTGTACCTCTGGTGCCAAGATTACCTCATTACCACACTCTTTGGCACATCCAAACTGAAAATTATGAGAGAAAGAGCAAATAAGGATGAGACGGGTATATTTTGTGGTGGGCCGTATCCCCAGATTAACTCACCTCTTATAAGGCAGACCTGTTGGTCCGGTGCCATCAGGGAACAGCACTCATGAGTTGTGCGTGGGTCTTGTGCTCATTATTGTGGCTCGGATTCTTAATCAGAACAGAACATCTGCAGGTATCCCTGTCCAGCAGTGCTTCGAGAGAGACGCCAGCGATCAATCATGCCAGAACCGCCACCCGACTGAAGGGCTTTGAGGAATTCCTGGAATGAAAAACACAGAGCGGAAATACGTGGACAGAACTTGCCATCGTAGAGTTTCTGTAGGTTGTGGTTTTTGGGAGAACAGCATGATTGTTGGGCTGTGGTCTCTCATCAAGCACAATAAAAAATAGGGTGTATTTATATGTAGTCATCTCTACAAGTACCAACCAAAAAGACTTTTGAATGGTAGTGTATGTATTTTTTTAGAAGGCAAATTTCAACATATTTCTGTCATGATAACTCTCGGAGGGATTGACATGGTATGTATATGACAATGTTAATGTATTTGGTCTTGGCGGAATAGATCTGCTACCCTGCTGCTGCTGTGGGAGAGAAAGTACCATACTTGCTACAGCCAATGCATCTACATCATGCTGCTGTGAGCATGTAAGAAAACTGCTGCTTCACATAACATATATGAAATAACCCCCATATAGCATACATGAATCACCCTATAGCAGATCTATACCGGTGGAGCTGGGGAAGGTGGAGGGTTCCCTAAGCGCACTGCAACTGCTACAATAAGCACTAGCCAAGTATTTGAATGTTGAGCAGCAAGCTCATTGGCTACCGATAAATACAAAAGCAATCATCTGTGCCATGTGTTATTGAGTTTGACCTATCGGATTTGCACCATCTAGAGTTTCATGCCAGAACTTTGGATTTAATTATTTTAAGATTAATCGTTAACTACAAATTGATGTTCACACTTTATTTTAAGGTCACATTCTCGCTTATTAAAGGGTTAGTTCACCCAAAAGTGAAAATTAGTCCATGACTTACTCACCCTCAAGGCATCCTAGGTGTATATGACTTTCTTCTTTCAGACGCATCCAATTGGAGTTATATAAAAAAAAAATTGTCTTTGATCTTCCAAGCTATATAATAAAGCGCATCCATTCATAATAAAAGGTGCCTCACATGGCTCCGGGGGGTGAACAAAGGCTTCCTGTAGTGAATCGATGCGTTTTTTTTTGAAGTAAAAATATCTATATTCAAAACGTAATAATCACTTTAATCTAGCTTGCACCAACAGTTGTCCACGGGAAGCAGTTCCGGGCTGATGACATATGATTGACAAGGGGCCAGTGGCGGCAATTTGGGCAGGACACCGGGGTTACACCCCTACTCTTTACAAGTGCCATGGGATTTTTAATGACCACAGAGAGTCAGGACCTCGGTTTAACATCTCATCCGAAAGATAGTGCTTTTTGACAGTATAGTGTCCCTGTCACTATACTAGGGCATTAGGACCCACACAGACCACAGGGTGAGCGCCCCCTGCTGGCCTCACTAACAACTCTTCCAACAGCAGCCTAGTTTTCCCCCAGGAGGTCTCCCCATCCAGTTACTGACCAGGCTCAACCCTGCTTAGCTTCAGTGGGCAACCAGTCTTGGACTGCAGGGTGATATGGCTGTGGCCACTGCATTTTTATGCGCCATAATATTTCACAAGGTTGTTTGCTCTATTTTATTTATTTATTTATTTATTTTACTTTATTTTTTTGTATCTGAGAGTTGAAACTGTTCAGCTCTGGGTAAAATGCAATGTTCATCACTATCCGTTTACCCAGCGGTCCAATCAATGGAGGAGGGGCGGGACAAATACTACACCGACCACCCATCCTACTTTTACAACAATTGAAAGACATTGGAGAAATTAAATTTGCTGGTTACTGCAGTTTGATATTCAATAATATTCTTCAAAATAAGATGCTAGCAAAACATTACTGCCATGGATATTCCAAATAATAGCAACCAAAGTGGCGCAGCTGGAAAAACCCTGGGCCTCCAAAGCATTCTCAAGCGCCACTGACTTTTTGTTTTTTTACTTTTTTTTTCAGCTAGTTCAACTGTAGCCAAACCTGAGAAGGGAGTCCAGAAGACTATCCCATCAAAACAGAGTTACCAAAAGTTCCTGGACACGTATCTTAGTTATAATTCATAGGTGGGGATTATGCTAATTGTGAATGAACATGTGCCCTATTTTGGATTGATTGGAATTCATTAACATACACGTTTTTAACAATCAAATCTAATGTTTTATGACACGTTTGTGAATCCCAAGGAGAGTTTTTGGGAATGTCTGTTTAACGGGCAAGTTACGTATGTATTTACGCAAGTTTCTTAAATGAGGCCGAATGTGCGCTTTTGTGTTGGGAATGCACATACTTCACATATCAATTTAGACCAACCTTTCTTAGACCTCTGAAACTAACTGAATGTAAAAACACCCCAAGAAATGCATACTTAATAGATCCTTGTTGACAATATTGTAGTGGAAATGGCCTGAAGCCTGAAAAACAGTAGCTTTTTCCAGACAATATAAAGCTGTCACAGACGGGACTGCTACGCAAGATTTAGTCATCTCTTTTGCCTCACACCATAAACTGCCTCTTATATATGCACAACACAGAGAGAGAAATCTAAGGGAGGGCACAATACATCATTAGGGTTCTGCCCCATGAGCATGTCCTGATATATCACACTCACACACAGACTCATACACACTCATCTGTATCTCACCCCCTACCCTTTCATCTTTATGAGTCATGATACACAATGCCACCACAGAGAGACATCGCTCTTCCTGTTTATATCCTCTCTGTTTAATACTCTTTTCATAAATTCAAATCATTTAATGTGTGTGAAGGATGAAGTGTGTGTCGATGACTTTTATAGCGTTCTCATGAAACTAGACTAAGTGGTACAAAGTGACATTTTATGACTTGGTAAGGCTATAATTACTACACGTTTCATTAAAGTTTCATATTTAAAGCAATATTTTGACAAAGCAATATTTTGAAAAAGATTAACGAAACAAATGTTGGAAGGGCTGTCGATTCAATTTGGCTTTGTTGATTGAATGGAGGCAGATCAGTTGTAAAAAAAGGGGTGGGGGTGATGCACAAATGATGATTGGAGAATTCTGTCATTTCACAATATTGCTATGATCTATTGATTTAAAAATTATGCAAAAACATGGTACAAAAATCTATGCATGAATGAGTCATTAAGTCCTTTAAAATCAATAACTTAGAAAAGATCAATATTTGGAAAATAGAAAAGGGAGCACTTTAGCCTAGTCAAGAAGTGAAACTGGTCTATCATAGGTTGTCACTTTTGCGCTTGATAAGCTGTCTAAGAACATTCTGTTATTTGGGAATGAATGAGTGGTTTTTTGTAATGAAGGGTTGCCGGTCAGAATGGCATTTCCTACTCTAAACTGGGGTACCGTTGGACGATTAATGTAATGTAGTGGGTAATTGCTGTAATTGTGTAACTATAATTAGTTTAATTATGCGGTTGAGTACTCAGCACTGGAAAGGTGCACGCTGTGCCAAAGAGCTGAAAGGAATAGACACTCACATTTTATCACTGGTATGAGAGCTTCGCTTCTAAGTCACCATTGAAATAGTATGTAATTGTAAGTCTTAATGGGAGGGCCAGACAGACAATATTTTTCTGTTTGTATGATAAATAGTTCTGATGGAGCAAGGGCCTATTATCAGCCGTTTCCATACGCCTCTGCTGCCATTGCACCTGGTTTTCTCATCCCTTCTGCCATCCCCTTCTCCCCCTTTCCTTCATTATTTTATTCTGGGCTGATCTCATAGAATGATAGCATTCAGGTCAAGAGCACTGTAAAGTGCCCAAAGGTCTTTCCATCCATTCAACCTATTTCAATCAGCCAGAGATGGGCTATACACCTTAAGGGAGTGGTGGTGTTTATCACAGTTAATCTCAGAAATGAGGACGCCTTGAGGATCTGATAGCTATCATAAAGCATTTAACTGCATTACTTTCTGTTAAATTTAATAATACCATCTTGCTAAGTTCTGGGTTCTATTTACTAACTTGGTTATTTTATATAGATATATTTTGTTTGCAGTAACTGGATATTCATTGATAAAGACTGAAATTAGAAATTGATTGATTTTTCAGTTTAAATGTTTTAATTTTAATAATCAAAATGTGTAGTTAATATTTACAGGGATTTACTGTTTAAATTAAAAACCGAACCTGAAAACTGTGTGATATCTCCTGATATTCCTTAAAAAATAAGGTTTTAATAAATTTGATTATTTTGTGAACGTTCCACACAATAGTAATATATTTCTGTCATAATGTCTTACTTTTAATTTACCGGTTTCTAGTGTAAAGACCCTTTTTATATATATATATATATATATATTGGGTATATATTTATAACATATAGCTATATCTAATAGAAAGGTAAAATTGTTTTTTTTTGAACTGATAGTGTGAATATAACACATCTAATATGGTAAATGTAATCTCAACTGTGTTCTTTTTTATCAAGACACACATTCAATCATTTGTATATATTATATATATATAATATATAAATATTATAAATAGTGTGTTTGTGTTATAAATAGTGTGTTTGTGTGATATATATATATATAATATATATATATATATATATATATATATATATATATATATATATATATATTCATTATTGATTAGTATAACATTGGCCAAATTAAATATATATATATATCTCAACAACAACAAAACAATTTATGTATTAACAATTTCAGTACTTTATTAAAGTAGAGTGGCAAAGGCAGTGCACATAGTCTGATATGTTGCATGAATGTTAGCAAAATTTGAAATCCATAGTCCTTTAATTGGAAATGTATTTGAATTTAGGTTCATACAAGACCAAAAGCAGATTTATTCAAACTAATTACTTTTTGTTGAAAAGGCTCGATTAATTAATTTAATGCAATTTCAGCTGGAAATTAATTTATTTCTTTAAATGTTTTTAGAAACTAATGAAATCATAAATGGATGATCTTGAATATAATGAGGAGCTAATTGGGGTAACAGTCATTTTAAGACCTTCACCATATTTTTACTATTTTTGCACACATCTGCTAAACAACCATGGGCCACGTCTAACTCTCTGTTTTGATGGGATAGTAAAGGTGAACGTTTTGTCATATTGACCTTGCCTCACCTCACTATTATGCAGGGAGGGGGGAAAAATGAACCAAATACCAGGATTTGCATAACATGACAACTAAAACTGATTGAAGCAATGATGTGCATATGACTGGAATATTTTAATGTAGTGTCTCATTTTCATAAGCTGAAAGCCCAAAGGGCTTATTGAGGTAAACACAACAGCATTCTGATTCACAGATGCTGCAGTTTTAAATGATAGGATTTGGGCTTATAGGTTTACTATGTCTGTGAACAAAATGAGAAACAAAACGCTGACTTTGTCATGTCAAATTACTTCCCATACTTGGGCATGTTCTGACAAGATCATCAACAGTTCCGCTAAACATTTCATTTAAAAGGCATCCTTGAAGTATCGCTGCTCTTTTTTAGGGCCTCCTGTGTACATTTCTTGCTGTCCACCCCGGCAGGCGTGTAATGGTCTAATTCTCACTTGGGAGCCGTTATTAGCTCAAAGGTTAGTTCCGTCAGACTAAAAGAATGATAAGCCTAATTAAAGTTGATGGAGAACAAGAACCCCCCCTCCAGTTAAACAGAGTTATAAAGACCCATCATATTATTCAGATTAGGTTTTAGAGACCTAATGAAATCCGTGTATGGCCTGTTATTCCAAAATTAAGCAGATATCAAATTTAAAGAACGTTTGTTAGTGTTACATACATCAAAGAAAAATGACAGACTGATTGTTTGACACTTTTCAAGATTATTAACTTGTGCATAAAATAAAATGGACCTAACTTCAAATTGCGTTTTTCAGATGTACAGTAAATAGAGCTGCCTTGTCAAGAGGCAAGACTTAACAATAACATTCAAATACAGCTACACTACCTGGTAAACATTATTATTTTTTTTTTTTTGGTAGTTTTGTATCTCTTGGAGCAGATTTTTAGGGGTGATTGTGTTGGTTTCAGATGTTTTTTCTAAAAAAAGTGATAATTGAAACACTGATAGGCCATTTGGGATGATGGGAGAATGTCCTTTTGACTTTACGTGAGCATTAGTGGAATAACTTGCATGCTTTGAAATGAGACTAATTGGACACGTGCTTTGATGTACAGACCAACAGAATAAGGTTATTAAATGAACTACGGCATGAGAACGCTGGATGAATCAACAGACATTTAGCCTGCAACCACTGTTTAAAACCAAACCCTGTAAAACAAGCTGACAAGCTGAGTTTACTTGTTTTATTTGAGGAAGGCAAACTCTTTGACTGTTATGAGCTGCATATGAAAATATACTGTGCATTCAGTGTGTCATCTTTATTATGGAATAATTCTGTTGCTATATTGAATACTTATTGCTGTGATCATGCAAGTGTGTGAACCAATTTGAATCCTGAAAAGACTTGTTCATCTGATCAAAGGAAGACCTTTTGCAAAGACCTCACATTATTGGATGATTCAGTATTACTGCCATTCACATGCTTGTGTCATCCTTGAGCAATTCATTATGTTTTATTACCAGGGTTGTATGCCATTCGGAATTGAATTGAAAATGCTTTTTAAATTCTAATTCAGTTGCTGATTTTGCATTGGTAGCAAACGGGATGCATAAGTGCAATTCATATTTTAATGTAAGGCAGTAGAATTGAAGTGAATTGAAAGTTTGAATGAAATGAATGAATTCTGTCATCATTTACTCACTCTCATGCCATTCCAAACCTTTCAGTCTTCTGTGGAACAAGAAGATATTTTGAGAAATGTCTCTTCTTTCATGTTCCACAGAAGAAAAACAACTTGAGGGTGAGTAAATTATGTAGTTTTAATTTTTGATTGTTGTTTTTCTTACATTCATTTACAGCATGTGTTCTTATAGTTGCTGCTTGTAGTACTGATTTTGTAATCTCTTTGCTTTTAGTGGAGTTCATGTACCTGGATTTGGCCTCTTTGACATCTGTACGACACTTTGTCCAGAGATATAAAGCCAAAGGTTTGCCACTACACGTCCTTGTCAATAATGGTATGTGAATTCCTCAGTTTCTCTAGTTTCTTAGTTCTGAAAATGCAGTATTTGTTAAAGCATTTATTATTTTAGGTCCATATTAATTTATCCAAAGACATTTTAACATTTCGCATTGTGAATATATATATATATATGTCCAATGAACAAACATGAAATTGCAATGAATAATAGTATTTTTTTTTTTTACTATAACCTAGATTAATAAATGCTGCACAATTGCTGTTCATTGTTAGTTTGTGATACTTAATACATTCATGTAAACAAATTGAACCTTACTGTGAAGTGTTAGCTATTTGTCATTTTTAAGGGCTGTACATCTTGTCTCTCAACCTGAAATCTCTTGCGTCCTCCTAAGCTCGCTCTGTTGGACATGTCTGGTCTGTGTCCTGAGGGCCTTAGGGGTTGTTTGTTTTAACTGAGTGACTTTTATTTAGAAGCCTGCCCCAGGGAATGTCTCAAAATGACAGGAGCAGTCACACACTGTCCTCTCCCTAACAGAGAGAATAAATAATTCACGCTCCCCTTTTCCCGTTTGTTCTCACACACCCCTCCCCTCTGATGCCGGTTGATGGGTAAATGCATTTGTGCCACCCCACTGAGGGTCTAATGATGCAGAAAGGTCAACGCTTGACCCCTCTAGTGCCCTGGCTGGACAGGACACTGCATGTGTCTGAGGCAGAGTCAGGGGACATTGATTGTCTTTTCAGAGATCCTTCAATCATGGATTGATAACGTTAGGATGCATTAGGTTTAACTTTCCTGTAGGGTTGGACAATAAACCATAACATGTCGGATTTGTTGTAAAATTTATGTTGATAAAGATAAACTCTGGACATTTTCACTCTATGGATTAATCTAACAGCGTAGTAAACACATCAAAAATAAACGTAACTTTTAGTGAGAAAAAACTGCCATCCAATATTAACCAAAACTCAAAGATCTTTAGGACAACCTGCCAAAAGAGTGGGGTTTAACTTGAAGAAATTATAACAAAAATATTACCTGGAAAGAAATGTCAGGATAATATTTTTGGCATATTGCCCAGCCCTACTTTCCAGCATGAGATTAATTAAAGAAAAACATATTGTTTCATGTTGATTTAATATGCTGAGGACATTTTTATAATCCTGATTACTGTTTTCTCCTGCAAACTGAACTGTAATTCTGTTAAGAGCAAAATAATGATGAAACGTTTTCAAGAGCACAAGCTTATTCCCGCATGAATGCTGGTGCTCAGTCTTGGGCAGGGTTTTAAACTAGATTACATCCATTTAATATAGGGATCCACCAACTTTAATTGTCTTGTGGCGCTTCTTTTAAAGACATAGAAATGCATTTCTGTAGAGGGATATTTTTATGTGTGAATGTGACGCATGATGTTCTTCACATCTTTTTATCGAAAACATTACTACTTCTCAGCGAGACCATAAATTAAGCAGAACGAGACACATTAAGAACATTAGTTTAGGCAATGGTTATTTGCTAGTTCAGTTTCATGTAAAGACATCTCTGATATCCTTCTGTGTGTGCTAAAAGCCATTTAAAAAGATGCAAATCAATAAACCAGCAAAACATAATCCACAGTATTCAGAGAGCTGCATGCGGTACGAGAGTGTGTGAAGTTCATCGCTTTTCAAACCAGAAGAAAGAGTGACTCAGAATGTACTCATGAGTCACTTCTTTTTAAGGTGTGAATATTTGATCAAGCCTAGTAGAATTCTTCCTGGTGGCCTGCATATTCTGTTTGTTCATAATATATCAGCAATGATGTTCCTTTATGTCTGCAGCTGGCGTTATGCTTGTTCCGGAGAGGAGAACAGAGGATGGATTTGAGCTACACTTTGGGCTAAACTACCTGGGCCATTTCCTGTTAACCAACCTGTTGCTGGATGTGCTGAAGAAGTCAGGCAAACCTGGGAAATGTTCCCGGATAGTCATTATGTCTTCAGCTACACACTATGGAGGAAGATTAACTCTGGATGACTTGCAGGGAAGGTTAGAAGCTTTTTTGAATTATAATTGAGATTCTTTTCTTGCCTCAAGCCTTTTTGTGAACGGAAAGGACAAGCTGAATCTTAAAGGCAAAGATTTAATCTTCCTACTTATATTTAAAATTAAAATATATTCGATTGTGCCCAAGGCCACTGCTGAATATGTAGTGGTAGACAAAAAAGACGTACAATTAGGGCTGGGTACCGAGTTCGATACTTTTTAGGTACCGACCGAATTGCGTCGATACTATCGAGTATCGAAAAATGACATGTTGTTCGGTTCCAGATTTCGATACCTAAGGTACTCGTCAACGTCAGTGCTCAAACAAGTACATATGAAATGCACAACAACACACATAAAGTCACTCACACACACACACAAACTCTACACACACAAGATGCGCGGAACTCTCGGAATTTTGAATTCAGTCCGAGCAAAAGGGGTCATTATTTTTTTTATTTTGTACTCTTCTCTGATATCCATTTATAATCTTATCAATCTTATCAAAAACATAATTTAGAAGTAATAGGCTATATTCTTTCCTGATTTGATCCCCCTCATCAGAACGCTCTGTATTAATAGACATGGCAGATTGTAGACTCGGAAGTAAATGCCCACTGCTATGCTTGGCTAACAATTTCCCAATTATAATTACATGATTCTTTTGAGGTGTTCTTAGCCAGATTAATAATGCTAAATGTAGATCTGAAACGTCTTGCCACATCTGGTTTGAACAGGTTATATACATAGTAAGAAAAATAAAAAAAAATTCTGTTGTGTTTTAGTGAAAGTAATCTATAATTTTGCTGCTCTCCGTGTTTCTGTTGTTGTTAAAATAACCGCGTCATCCATGCCAGCGTACGTCATAGAGAGAGAGAGAGAAGATAGAGAAAGACAGCACGTGCACACGGAGCTGAATAAAGCGCATTTGGCTTTAGATAAAAATACTAGAGTAGCCTATATAGCGCTGAAAGATATTTACCATAAACGACCCGAGCACTTGTCATGTGATCCGCTTCGCTATTTTGATGCGCTGCTCACAAAATGGTGCTGCTGTTACGGCTCGCGGTCCGGATGGATGCCGGGTGTGGATGTGGTCAGTCTTTTGAATATTATTTATATAAGGATTAGGACTCGAGTTGCTTTTAAAATATAAAAAATACAATTCCCTCTACCCCAATCAAATCCAAATCCATATTCATATCAGATCGAGTCTGAAGTCTATAAAAATGTGACTCGAGTGCGACTCGGGTCTGAGTCACTAACTGGAGTGGCCATCTCTGCTCTGTAATAACAGACAAGGCAATAGTGATCACGTAATAAAAACTTGTGTGGTGTGACATTACGGTCAAATACAATATAGTCAGCACAGCATCGTCTCAGTCCTTCATCGAATTGGGCCTTGTTTGTAAATTTCTCAGGACAGGGCTTCAGTGAATGTTGATCATCATAAACAAGTTTAGCCAGAACATTGTGGCCTTATATATGAACAGATCAAGAGATTTTAGAGTATCTAGAAAGTTTTGAAACTTGCAGAAACTTTATAAATCAAAATAAAAACCTATATATTAAAAGATCAAGAGATTTTTTTTTTTTTTTTTTTTTTATTCTGTTTCTCTTCTTATATGCAGATCAGAGAATTTTTGATTTCCAGTTCGTGAACTCTAAAAAATGCAGAAGCTTTTTTTTTTATTTCCTAAAACAAAGCAAAAAAAAATGAGTAGGACTTTTTTTTTTATTTCCTAAAACAGTTACCACATACCTGACAAGGTTTCACAAAAATTAACACTGAGTTTAAAAGTCTAGTAAGTTGTTTTGAAAAATAAAATAAAAAATGTATGTACTGTACTGCTAAAATGAAAAAAAGTAAGTAATTATTTAAACACACTAATAGTTTTCTGATATTAAACACTGTTAAATGTTATTCAATTCTAGCAGATCTCAAAATGAATATCCATTCATATCCATTCATACACCATAATAGTGTGATGCCTGAATTTCAGTGTAGCATTTGAAATGATTGCCGTTTTTATATTTCTATTCATTTTGACAAAAAACAGTATTGGATTTTAATATTAATCATTTATCAGTTGTCATCATGAAAATAATATTATTATCGGTATAAGCCAGAATTTTAATATTGGTGCACCCCTAATATTCTTAAAGGTGAAAATGTCTCCCTCTCTCATATTAAACACAGATCTTCCTGTAGTGCAGATTTGTCCATCCTGTTTGCATCTGCTTTATTCCTCAAAATATTGCACCATTCTATTTTTCCTCAGGTCTGCTTTTATTGCTTTTCAGTCTTGAGAGTCCTCATCCGTTTACTGCAGTCATGTACTGCAGAGACTCAACGACTCAAGGACACTGTCGCTATAACATGCAGCATGATTCAGAGCACCATGCGTCTATTGATTGACTGAATGCAGCAAAGCCTCCTGGGAGGCAGAAAGGGGTGGTTATGAGTGTTACAATAAATACTGACAAACAACAAATCTAATACAGCAAACAAGGTGCCTGTCTGCAACTGCCGATGTCTTCTTGTCACGCAGTATGTTAAATTGGGGTGGGGTGGGGGCTCATGCTGTGGGTTGGCATGGAAGATTCCTAATAAATATGTACTTCAAGGTGAGAGAGGGAGCGAGGCAGGGGTGGGCGCAAAGACATCTGCTGGTATAAATAACGGATAAATGAGTCAGCTGAAAGATTAGACATGGATTCTTGATTCTAGGGCATTCTAGGACTTCGAAACTTGGATAGAAATGCAAGATTTTTGGATTGTTAATGTGAGGGTCACTGTTTCCTCTAGATACCTGAAGGTTTATCTTATACTCAGACCTTCATAAAGCATATAGCATTGTCATGAGACAATAAGATAATATGATTTTAAAAAAATGTTTGGTCACACTTTATTTTAAGGTGTCCTTGTTACACGTTACACGTTACATGTATGTACGTACTATTGCTAACATAGTACGTATTTTTTAATGATCCAATTGTATATATTATATTGTTATTATTGCAATAACAATATAATATATACAATTACACTATATAGTAACCTATATAGTAAGTACATGTAGTTAATTGATATTACTCAGTACTTAAATGTTTAATTACACTGTAACAAGGAAACCTTAAAATAAAGTGTAACCAATTATTTTATAAGTTGAATATTAATATACAACTTTAATAAATTAATAAAATGTTGAAATCAAGCATTTTGTAATTGAACAATCAATCATTCAGTCAAACTTTTCAAATTAACAAGTAAATTATTTAAGTAAATTGTCAGTAATAAAATGAAGAACAAAGATGCTAATCACAAAAGAAAAAAAATAGGCTAAAATTATTTTTTATTAATATGTATATATAAATGACTGGGTATTATGTCAGGCTTTATTGTTGCATTGGTATTGAATGTTTAAAATGCATGTCTTGATGGGCAATCTCGGTGTGTAAAAGAGCTCTAATCATGTCAGGTGTTAGTTCAAAGATGATATCTGCAGAATCATTCATAGCAATGTAATAATTTTGAAACAACTTTCCTTTTCACCTGACGTCCCCAAGGCTTCTCATTTTTCAGCTCTTATTCAACTGCCTGCTGTACAGAGATCATGTCCTCTGATCCCATTGTATTATGAAAAGATAATGTTTTAATGATCCAGTCCATTCCTGGTGCATAAAATCAAGTCTCACCCTGTAGTTCTTTTTTTTTTTTCTTATTGAATATCCTGTTTCATTCAGAAATACGTCATAAAATGAGTTGCAAATTCTGTTTTTGATTGTTAACTAATACAGCAATTATTCAAATTAAATGTATATGGAAAAATATTCTAGTTGCAATAAACTTGAAATAACAGAAATAGTACATAAAAAACTTAAAAAGGTAAAGCTATATAGAAAATATTTAGGCTATAAAGAAATATATAACTGTGTGTGTGTGTGTGTGTGTGTGTGTGTGTGTGTGTGTGTGTGTGTGTGTGTGTGTGAATGATCAGACTTGAAGCAACAACACATCAGCATGCACATTCTTGTCATAATGGGTTTACAAATGCAAATTACAGTAAACAACACATTAATGATCATTGGCACCAAAATAGCTGTTTAACCACACTCAGTGTCTCTCTTTTTTATCATTCTCTCTCTTGCTCAGGATGTGTTATAGTGCTCATGGTGCATACGCCCAGAGTAAACTGGCCCTGCTGCTGTTCTCCTACCACCTACAGGACGAGTTGTGGGTCAGAGGTGACTCTGTAACAGTTAACGCAGTGGACCCAGGCATGGTGGACACAGCCCTGTATGACAATCTGTCTAGCCCTGCACAGCTGGCCAAGAAACCTTTCGCAAAACTGCTCTTCAGGGTAAGGCAAATCATATTGCCCTCTATAAAACATCATTAGTCAAGTTTACTGGAGGATAATAATTGCCTGGACAGATTTGGAATGCCTTATTTCACTTAAATAACTTGTCAAACTTTGGAAAGTCAGCCAAACTAGGCCTGAGTCACTGGCGTGATGGTTTATTCAGACATCTGTCTGTGTAGAGCCTCAGTTTCACTCATGTTTGGGTTCATTTTTTGCCGCTTTTATTGACAGGACCGAGAGAGGACAGGAAATGAAGGGGAATTGGACTAGAGTAGGCACTAGAATGAATGTACTGCTTTTAAGTGGTTTTAAACCAAAAATGCAAATTTTCCATAACAATAGGACAATGATTATTTTCATAGTATAGACGATAACCGTTAAAAGATTTAAAAACTGTACTATTTATGATAAATACATTAAGGAATGAATGAATAGATGGATGGATGGATGAATAAATAATAAGTAAATAGGAAATATATAAATTAAATAATTTTGTGAGGCTTGCATGATAATGCAAAATATAAACTATAGGTAACTATTATTTAGAAATTAGTAGTTGAGAAAGTTTGGTCACACTTTACTTTAAGGTCCAATTCTCGCTATTAACAAACCGTTAACTATGACTTTTGCCTCAATTAACACCTAATTTGCTGATTATAAATAGTTTGTAAGGTTGTTAAGTTTGGGTATTGTGTAGGATAGGGATGTAGAATATGGTCATGCAGAATATGTGCTTTTTAAGTATTAATAAACAGCTAAGATGTTAATAATAGGGTTGCTAATAAGCAACTAGTTAATAGTGAGAATTGGTCACTATACTGAAGTGTTACAGAAAGTTTTGTCTGAAATAAAATAAGTTTAAGATTTTTATATTGTATATGTATTTTTATATTTGTATGTGTTGGAACCCTTACTATTTAAAAGCTCTATTAAATTTTTGTTACATTTTTAAGTTAGATTTTAATTTAAAAAATAACTAATATCCCTGATAACTGTCATTACTTATCAGTCCAATATAGAATTCCCAGCTTTCATATCTAAAACACAATAAATATAGGCAGTTCATGAATATTCTCTCTCAGATACATTGTGTCTGTGTGCAACACGCTTTAGAGTTACTGACAAAGGCCGTTGTGAAAGGTGCACTGTTAAATGTCAACACTTTATGACAAACCCACCTGCCCCAATATGTTGCAGTAAGGCATTGTGACAGTGTGGTGTGTCCCGGGAGACACTGTTTTCACTCTTTCTTTTCTTCTTCTCCATCTGTCTGTCTCATCCAATCTCTTAGAATTCGTCTTGAAATCTAAAGGTTTGGAGCTGTTGTGTCAGGGTGAACAATAATTGGATTTAGATTGTCTTTTTGCTTCAAAGGTGTGTGTGTGTGTGTGTGTGTGTGTGTGTTTTTTTTTTTTTTTTTTTTTTTTTTTTTTTTTTTGTGTGTTAATCAGACGTGATTCTTTCATCTTCCTTAAGAATATTTGTTACACCTCTTGAATTTTAAATCAGTTTCAGAAAATGAATACAAGAATGAGAATAAAATGTACAATACACATAAACATATATAGTATCTCCAGATTTTTAAATGTGATTTTAGACTTTTGGATCTCACGGTTTACAATATATGTTACATGCCACCTATACAGTAAGTACCCGTCTATGAGCTCACTGATGTGTTGTCTCCAAATTATCAAAATTGCTACCATTTTCGCAGGTTGTTTTACTGTCATCCCTCAGCCAATCATTGGTTTTCTTTCTGCTCCATTAAATCCAGCTGAGTTTGTGCTAAAAGAGCTTCAGAGATGATCAGAATAACAAACAGCAGCACATGATAGTGTTGCACGCTCTGTCAGATATATAATTCATTTTTATATGTGAACAACTGTCTTTGGTTATGCGCAATAGACAAGGGAAAGTAGCATACGAAATCCGCAACAGTGGGCAGTGACCTTCGCCTCTTCTCAAAGGGGAATTATTTGTACTACAAAAGATAATTCATTGTGTAATCTTTTGAATACTAATGTAATTTCCGTGAAACTCATACCCTTGTTGTAGTGAGGTGTGTTGATATTGATTTATTGTGATCGTTATCAGCATGGCAATATCCTTTTGCAGGGTGCTTATTTACGAGTCGGGTTGGGTCACGGTTCACGGCGTCCGTTATGTATGCGGCACAGGAATTGCTGTAGAAAACCCAGAAATTACGGGGCTCAGTGAGGACAGTGTGTTGTACGTGTTTAGAAGAAAGGATGACAAATTATGAATGTCTCGAGGGAAAATATCGTTATGACTAAACAGGCAAAGGCATTTAAAATAGAAAAGCACACCCACTGTAGAGAATACAAATTTTCTGCACTTGGCTGACAAAAAAAAACAACAACAAAAAAAATGTGAAGGTTTATCTAAGAGCAAAAAATCTCGTTGAGGAAAAAATGTCAAAGATAATGATGTGTTTTAATAGGTTTTTTGTTTCCTGAAATAAGAGTTCTCTTGCAGTGCATGACGTGAATACTGAATGTGTATACAATTTCTGAAGTTTATTTCTGGAACCGTTTGTGTTCAGAGAAAGAGAGTGACATGACATCCTTCCTATAAATCAAATGTGCTCTCAAAACTGAAGGATACTTGCTTTTAAACACTTATTTTACATTTACACTGCTTTTCCACCAGTGTTTTATTTCTCACCTGACAGCTTTCCAATTGTCAGAACCCAAACTGAGGAATAAAATAATGCTTGGATATAAAACATTAGGGGAGGGTGGTATGGCTGAAATCTTCACCGTATCTGCATATTATCACAATGTAGTTCATCTTCACTTAATATTCAAAAAACAATGCTTTAGAAATTAAATAGCCATGAGTTGTTCAAGGTACTTCATCTCTGTTGATTATTTTCTCTTTTTATTTGGCACTTGAAGGATAAAACATGCTTAAAGGGTTAGTTCAGCCAAAAATGAAAATTATGTCATTAATGACTCACCCAGAAAGCTCTAAATCGGTTTGTAGAAAAACTGAAATTGTATATATATATATTTTTTTATTTATAAGTTAATTTATTTTGTAAAATGTACCCAATAATCTTTATTTACGACTTAAAAAAAGCTATATATTTTAAAGTTTACTGTCAAAGCAGCCCTGTTCGCTGATAGCCATGCAAATATATGTGTATACGACCCAGCAAAATTTCTACTGGTTGATGCATTTCTACCATTGCGCGGATATATAGTGTCTGTAAATGTTGTGCTTAGCCTTATAAAACTGTATATAGAGGTGATGAGTCTTTCTGTACCGCAGCTGTTGCTCCATTTCGCCTTAAGCACACAGTATGGCCCAATACTAACAGCTTTAAGAGAGAAGCTTTTCTCACACTCTTTGTGCTGTATTGATTCAGCTCAGTATAGAGAAACATTGTGGCTCCTGTAGTTCAAATCCAAATTCCCTCAGACGAAAGAGATCTAGGAAAGAGAAAAACAGTGCTCAGCCCCAATTGCCTGGCCTCAAAAAGAGCCGTTTGAAGTACAGAATCTGGCAGCGGTTATAGAAAAGTTCGGCCGTCCTGTGTAATTGATCCGTCTGGAGGTCAAAGTCCAACTGACCGTCTGCATATCAATCTCACCAACTGTGCTGCCCAACTTTTAGATCTTCTGATGTGGAAGCGAGCCATAACATTTGCAATTAGAAGGATAATTTGAATAATTAACCACAGCAGCTGGAAAGCATCATGTGTAAACATGAGGCAAGAGTCACGTGAGAAAGTGTATGAATTAGGAATAACAATAAATAAATTGAATTACATAAGCAAAAGCCCCAAAATAAAGATAATTTAAGACATTACAGTGTTTTGGCAGATAAGTAATGAATTCAATAGCCATTACAAAAAATTGCTTTTCATTTGATCTGCGTTTTGCATCAAGAGCACAGGATTTTGAGATGTCATGTCAAAAGGGATTCACCAAAAAAAAGAAAATTCTGTCATCATTTGCTCGCCATAATGTTGATCTAATCTTGTATAACTTATATTCTTCTACTGAATTCAAAGAATCCCAGTGAAAAATAGATATACTAACTTGTATTTGAAATACATTTATTTCATGCTATGTACACTACAAATACATTTACATATTTATGTACTCAGTAAAAATACCCTGCACCTAGACTTGTGTACTTAGTCTGCTAAATTGGATTTTAATTAGTACACTAATTTTGTACTTAATGCACTTTAATTGTACAGAAGTAGTGCTGAAGTCCAACTATAGATATAATAATGTATATTTAAAGGGATAGTTCACCCAAAAATTTAAATTCTGTCATTAATTACTCATCCTCATGTCGTTCTAAATCTGTAAGACCTTTGTTTATCTTCTTAACACAAATTAAGATAATTGTGATGCATTCCGAGAGCTCTCTGACCCTCCCATAGACAGCAAGGATCCTTACACGATTAAGGCTCAGAAATGTAGCAAGGAGATCGTTAAAATAATCCATGTGACATCAGTGGTTCAACCATAATTTTACGAGAATACTTTTTGTGCGCGAAGAAAACAAAAATAACAACTTTATTCAGCAATTTGTCTCCTCCGTGTCGCCCTATAGTGTCATTTTGGAGAGTATTACATACGTAAATATTGTATGCAACGTATGTACGCAGATGCGCTGTTTACCTTCAGATCAAAGCATGAACAGCGTATCCGCGTATTAGGGATGTTCATTTCAACCAGTTAACCGTTAACTGACCGTTAAGAATTTTGACCGATTAATATAATCAGTTAAACGGTTTAAAAAGTCATTTATTTATTTATTTTCATTAATTTATCAAAATATTTAAAAGATTTGCTGCATGGTTAAAATATGCTACATGTAAAAAAAAACAAATTGTTTTTTTAGAGAGAGAAAAAAAACATGTCACGTATAATAAGTCGCATTTTATTATTTCATTCAGAAATAGGCCTAATGCAACACAAAATGTTTACAAACATTGTAATAAACTGTAAACACAGCTAGGCTATTTTAGTTCCCCTCACTCCACAACAAATCCTTTCAAGTAACAGTATTATAACAATAATTAAACATAGGCCTTTAAGAAGTTATAGCAATATAAACGACAAGCCAAAATGAAATCATTTAGGCTAAAACGAAACTAAAACCAACGTTGGGTCTCTCATTCGACACAAAATCAAATATTTCCGTATTTGCAATGTATTTGAATGGCATATTATTATTTATTATGCAGCCTTCACACGCGTTCCAATATCTACGTAAAACAAAATGTTTTGCATAACATCACGGTGGTAAAATTAACCCCCGGGAAACAAATATTAGTATTTTTAACGGGTCACAGACACTTATCCTTTCTAATTTAATTCAATTCTAATTTAAAATAATCTTGTCAGTTAACAGTTAATAAACAAGCGTCGGTTGTTGGTTAGGAAAAATAACCAAAATGAACATTCCTACACAGCTTACATTGTTTACAGGTTTATTTACCAAAGCAACTTACAAGAAAGTGCACATGTAAGTGGCAATTACCAGTGCTAGCAGCTAAGGATATATGTCAAGTACTAGGGTTAGACTTCAAGTGCTAAGAAGAACACTAGAGCACAAATGCACTGTAACATTGCGATGGCTGTCACGTACAAGGACCATGAAGTCATTGACACTGGCAGAAATGAAAAATGTATATTTTACTCCAGGAATCAGGATCATCTTTCCTGTCCTTCTTAGATATTTAATATCCGTCTCTGATGAAATATCTGTGTTGACTTCATCTCTGATTCCTGTCCATCCACAGACGCCTGCAGAAGGAGCATCCACGGCCATCTATGCTGCAGCTGCCTCCGAGCTGGAGGGGATCGGAGGACTGTATCTGTACAACGGACGCAAGACAGAGTCTTCAGCACTTTCTCATGACCAACGGCTGCAAAACAAATTGTGGAAAGAAAGCTGTGCTCTAGTGGGTCTCCAATAAACCTGAGAGAACATCAGCACCTGAGCTCCTGATCCCTGAGACTCGGGCCCTCATCTTACAGTCCATATAACATCCACCTGAAAAAAATTCAACCTCATGCCTTAAGTTAGTATCCCTATTTGCCGAATTGTCCCTTGGTCTTTAAATCATCTCATTACCTTTATAGTGTTCACACAAGCCATCTTAGACTACATCTTGGGAACATGTACCTCAACAAAATGTGACAAGATCGCTGTTTTCCATCCTGAAACGGCTCTCTTCCTCCTCACTTGGGAACTCTTGGGAACACTTTTTCCCTGAACTAAGCAAATAAAACAGTGATTTTGACTAATCTAGTATCTTGTTCTCTGCTAATCCTTTTTGGGTGCTTAATGAATCAGGACCGTCGCAATGGCTATTCTACTGATTTTCCTTTGGAATTTGTCAACAGACTATAAAGACAATCGAAGGATAAAAGGATTATATGTGAAATCTCTATCTCTCTTAACTGGGCAAATACCAGCCTGTGTCTGTTGATTCTCTAAGTTTCCGTGCTAGGATTTTGCGTCTTTCTTTGTTAGTATTGTTGTATATCTTCAGTGGCGCCTACGTTGGGTTATTCCACCCATCAGTCAGTGTCATTCCTCCCTCTGCCTACCGCATCTAATTGTCTAAACACAAACTGCAGAAGGGCTAAGGGGGAAAAACATTTGTCTGGCTAAGCCCTTCATTTTTCATTCCCTCACTGTGCAATTTGCAATGCTGTGTTTTAAATTTAACCACAAAAGAGACGGCTGCCCTCATGCCAGGTGCCTCACCTTCATTTACCTTCTTTCTCCCAGAGGGGGAAATTTTGTCCAACTGTTCTGTTCGTAACTGTGACGTGCTCAGGTTTTGTGATTCCAATGTGTAATAATGTAGTTGGTTTTTGTTTGTTTTTTCAACAGATTTTCCTTTGAGACTTAAAGGGGTCATATGACATTGCTAAAAAGAACCTTATTTTGTGTATGCAATGTGTTTATGCGGTGTAAGGATAAAAAAAACCACATTATTTTCATATAATGCACATTATTGTTTCGCCTCTATGCCCCGCCTTTCTGAAACATGTCGATTTTTACAAAGCTCATTGTTCTTAATAAGCGAGGTGTGCTCTGATTGGCCAACTATGCAGTGTGTTGTGATTTGCCAAATGCCTCAAGCGTGTGACGGAAATGTTACGCCCCTTAACATACTGTGGATGACGTCTCCCAGCAGCACGAGACTCAGTCCAACTGCTCTGTTCGTGCACATCCCATCATCGGTTCTCTTTTAGCAGTTCAGTCAACGTACTGTTAGGAGTAACTGAATAACTCTGGATATTGGTGTATTCCGGGTCAGAGGAAGTGTCAGGAACGTTTATAAACTGAATAACTTAAGTAATTTGTGGATTAGTGCGTAGTGCTCAACCTTCATAAAATGCGCTCACACAAGAAGATCCGGTAAAATGAATATTTAGGTTGAATCCGACATCACTAGACTGTTCTGGAACACATTACAAACATTTGTGTCCAGTCAAATTCTGATAAAAGACTTAACCACTGATTACGCGTTGCTAGTCGTGTCCCATCTTTTTTGAAGGCCAAACAAAGTAGTTTCACTTTCACAACGAAACACAAAAAACAGTGAAACTCCACAGACATGGCAGCAGTGGCAACAGAAGAGAATAAAAGTTACGAAACAGTCCGCTCACTTTCTTTGCGTGAACATTTGGACGGATTTCGTTGTGTGCAAATTTTCACTTACATCATGAAACTCAGGTCATGTGGGGGCATGTTACTTTCTTTGTGTGAAATGACGCTGTTTTTAGGATGGCGTGGTTGACTCTTAACTTTTATAAAGAATATCTCTTTGGGTTTGAGACTTTAGTCTTTGCAACTTTACAGATCTTCTTTATGCACCAAGAGCTTGTAACACTCCAAAGAGAAAGGAAAAATTTAAATCGCATCATATGACCCCTTTAACTTTTAAATATATTCAGACATCCTATTCAATTATTATTATTATTATTATTAAATATGTAATTACCCAAGGTTGATGTGCAATAGCAAACCAGCTAATTAAGTCTTGAAATAATGGAAAATTTAAACATTTTCCAACAGAAGATGTCGCTTCATAAATACCAATGTATAAAAGTACTGTAAAATGAGTTGCTTTCTACTTTGGTAAAGTACCACTTTGACCTGTTAAATTCTAATTTAAATGTACTAGTGTCAAAATGTGCCTGTTATTTGTGTGTTTTATGTGGTGTCAATCATGCAGTTGACCAAATGTGTTCACATTTAAACCTCTCTAATTGAGTTCATTTTCTGTATGGTACATGGAATGGGATATGAAGCTTTTGGTTAAAAGAGAGATGACGATATTCCCCCATTTGCATTGCTTTTGAGAATTTGCTTTTATCATTGCCTAGTGTTGCTTATTGTACTCTAATTATGCACTAATTGAAGTGCTGCTGTATTTTAATGTATCTAGCATTATAGGAAGAGTAAAAAACTTCCATGCACAGATAATAATGATCCAATAGATTAATTATATGGTTGTGATACTGAGAAATAAATTAATAACAGTGTTCGAAGGCACCAAATGGCTGATGATAAATCAATCGAGAAACAGTCTCAATACAAAATGTGCAAAGAGGATTTTGTGTACTTGGCTCCTCAGCCACATGCACTGTGAATGAGCCCAATGTTTCTGTCATTTGTGTGTGTGAAAGAGAGGGATGGAGACTGAGAAAAGAGTGCAGCATTATTATCTTGCCAGGAGACTCTGAAGTGTCTCATCTTCAGCTCTTGTAGAAAACAGAGTGAATGAGTTTCTCTTCTAAGGCTCTTGTCTAAATAAAAACTGATTTTGCTCTTGCATTGGCTGTTTTTTTTTTCTTTTTTTTTCTGCTAATGTTGAAGTGTAAACGAAAATATGGGATGTAAAAGCCAATTTATGTTGTTTGGGTTTTAGAAATTGTGCAGGGCCGCTCATTTGCCAAGCAGAAGTCATATGATCAACATGCTCTGTTAAATTGAATAGAATAAAAAGGCTTCATTCATCCTTTGTTGCAGACAGACTTTTCATTTGAAAATGATTTAGGTCTCACGAATACTTCACAACAAGTTCAGTCACGCATAGTCACATGTAACATTTTTTTCACCATTTTGAAATAATAGTTGTACATTTTGCTTTAAGCAGATGGTACATTTCAAGAGATGGCTGTTGCAGGCTGTGTGTGTGTGTGAGAGAGAGAGAGAGAAAGAGATGTGACCTGAAATCCTCTACAGGAGCAGATGACTCATTTCAGTTTTTTTTTTCTTCTTTTTTTCTGTCATGAAAGCCTTTGGCAGTTTGTGGGACATCCATCTCAAGCACATCCTAGCACCCACTCTCAAACACATGCAATCCCATGCAAGACTCATCTCGCTGACATATTTAAATACTAACACATTTGATTGCTTTTTACATGATACTCTTGATCGCAAATACTTGCTGATCAGATGTGGCCTTCTAAATGTGCACCTGTTTTTGCAGTTGTCTTCAGACATCGATGATTCAGTGGACTACTTCTGCTAAACACAAAAGAAAGATATTTTGAAGAATGCTGGTTTAGTTTGAGCCGGAAAAAAGCTCATGTTACACTTCTCTTCATCAGTTTACACTGGCTACCAGTAGCTGCTCGCATCAAATTCAAGGTACTGATGTTTGCCTACAAGACAACCACTGGCGCTGAAACAATATACCTAAACTCACTAGTTCAAATTCATGCACCCTCCAGAAGCTTCCGTTCTGCAGTCTTTGGCCATTTACAAAAAAATGTCTAAAGACACCTCTTTTTTTCGCCAGCACCTGACAAGCTAATACTAGCACTTACCTATTCTATTCTATTCTATTCTATTCTATTCTATTCTATTCTATTCTATTCTATTCTATTAAAAAATGTGTACTGATCTAGACTAACTGAGAATTGTCACAGCACTGTTGCTCTCTCGTTCATCTGATTGCTTCTATTGTCCTCATTTGTAAGTCGCTTTGGATAAAAGCGTCTGCTAAATGATTAAATGTAAATGTAATGTTGACTTTCATTCCGCTGAAAAAAATAAAAAAAGTAAAGCCATTTCTCAAAATATCTTCTTATGTTTCACAGAAAAAAGAACGTCATACAGTTTCAGTGGCATTTTTTAGTCTTATTTATTTTTATGTTTATAACTGGAACTCGGCCCTTGTTAAGAGATGACTGGATTTGTGTTAGATGCAGCAGCTTGACAAAGTTTAGTATTAAAGTTGAACGTGCACATCTCATCTCTGATGTTATATTCAGTTTGGATTTGCTCCTGATGAAATCAAGAGCACTGAATATTCATAGAATGATATTTCTAAGAATATTTTAAGCAAAAGAGAAGCTGCATATTTAATGTATAGCCTATAGTCATAACAGTTAGGCTCTTGAAAATAAAATAAAACATTTTAAAAAATGTAAGAAGAGTCCTAGAAATCTCCTAAAGCCCTATATGCATATAATGTGTCCCCATGTAGGGTTATATGCATAAATTACATTCTTAACAACTTGGGACTCCATCCAGACAACTGAATCCCTCAAAAGTTTCAACAAACAACTGAAAGGGATAGTTCACCCAAAAATTAAAATTGTGTCATTAATTACGCACCCTGATATCGTTCCAACCCTGTAAGACCTGTTGTTAATCATCAGAACACAAATTTAGATATTTTTCACGAAATCCCTCCATAGACAGCAATGGAACTATCATGTTTACGGCCCATAAAGGTAGTAAGGAAATCAATAAAAATAGTCCATGTGACATCAGTGGTTCAACCTTAATTTAAAACCTTGAAAGTCCATATGTGTGGCTTTTGTGATGTAGTAAGCTTGCTCTGTAGCCCAGCTAGTACAGCACTGCACTTATGATGCAGAGTGCTCAGGTTAGAATCCCATGAAACACAAGTCACGAATCATTCCACAAAAGAGCTCAAAGCCTTGCAGAAACAACTATTGGTTAGGTTTAGGCTATGATTTTCGTGTAGGGGGTATGTTATTTTCAAATGGGATAGAGCTTTAACCTTCCATTCACTGGACATATCATTTGTGATTTGCCTTGATTCTTACAACAAACAACATAATAGAATGTTACCAAAGTCAGAGGAAATTTAACACGCTATTTAACAACTGGATATTTTATTTTATTTTATCAAACAATGCAGTCTCAATTTGCAACCATTTTGTTTCCACAGGCACATATTTTTCCATGACACTTCTATTTAATAATCCTGCATCTGTGATTGAGAAATAACGATATAACTTATTGTGCCTCTTGTGGACCCAAAATGTATGGAGGAGGATATTTAAGCTTTTGCAGAAACATATTTTCAATGAGTTGTTTGTAGAGGTGACCAGCAGGCTCATCAGCATGCCTTTCACTCTATCAGTCATCTATCAGATTTGCCCAGGATCAGTCCTCCCTCTCTCAGTGGGGTGGGGCAGAAGGTTTGTGCAGAGAGCTGTTGTCTTATCCATAAATCTCTGATTAGTGTCCACGGGCCACATTAGTGTGTGAAGGAGTGTGTGTCTGTATATGCGCTTGACTTGATCCATGATCCCCTGTAGTTTATTTTCCTGGAAAGGATGGCTATCTCTAATTTATCACTGTCACAGGCTAGCCAGGGCTTGTTACACTTTGCCCATCACTCTATGGCTTCTGTGGCGCTCCGGTTGGTCCCCCATCGTGTCTGGAATCCAGCTTTTTAGATCCTTATCTGACCCTAATTTGTGCATCAGACTTGTTCGCTTTGTCTGCTCGATAAAAGACATACACGTGGCCAGGTAACTGGCTGCGGCTGAATCGAATCAATTGGTGGACTGTCATCATGTCAAAGTGATCAACTGGTTTATAGACCTCTGTCCAACAAATGAGTTAACTGTCTTCTAGTCTTTTGAAGACAAACACCAGTTCTAAACAGTTTTTTTTTCCTTTTTTTTCACAATAACCCAATGGTTTCACTGCCTTTTCTCTCTATACATAAAAAAATATGAATTGTGAAATAAGATATGTGAACTCCTGAACCAATAGGGGCCACATGCTGTCCAAGATGTCATAAGCAGCCTAATACTGCTGACATTTCTTGTCATGCAAACAATGATAAAAATGGTATAAATGGTATACTAAAGTATAAATGTTAAACTGGGCAACACTTTAGTATAGTGACCAATTCTTGCTATTAACTAGTTGCTTATTAGCATGACTATTATTAACATATTGTCTGTTTATTAGTACTTATAAAGCACATATTCTGTATGACCATATTCTACATCCCTAATAAGCTTAACATCACTAATGATTAATAATCAGCAAACAAGGAGTTTGTTTAGACAAAAGTAGTAGCACTTTATTTTACAGTACGTGCACTTACATGTACTTACAGTGTACCTACCTACGAAAGTACTGTAATATAACAGTAGGCTAACACTTTATTTTAGGGTCTCTTAAACTAGTTTCTTATTAGCACACATATTACTAGAATATTAGCCATGTATTAGTACTAATTAAGCACATATTAATGCCTTATTCTGCATGACCTTATTCTACTTCCCTAATCCTACCCAATACCTAAACTTAACAACTACCTTACTAACTATTAATAAGCAGCATATGATATTAAAAATATGTAATATCTAAATATTAATTTTAAACATTTTTAAATATTAAATATTATAAAACTAAATATTTAAAACTGGATAATTCTCCAAGTCTCAGTGTTTTATATAAGAATGCCACATTAAACATAATTAAAAAAAATATATATGTATCAGGACTCAGGAGTCAAATTTAAATCATGGAAATCAAAACCTGGCATGTACGTACTTGTTAATCATGCAAGCTCTTCTAAATATATTTGTCAGTACTACCATAAACAATATCCGTTACAACTTTAAGTCCGGATTTTGTACACTTAAAGGTGCTGTATGTAGGATTGACACCGAGTGGTTGAGTCCAAATTCAGTGTTTGCAGTCCAAATTCAAAATATTGGAGAGGGTTTTTTTCATCCGGCCCCTCCTCCTTAGAGTTGTCGCACACACAGGTTGCCAGATTGATGACACAAACAGTAAAAGTGAAAAGAAAGTGAAATGACATTTGCCAAAGATGGTAACCCATACTCTGAATTGGTGCTCTGCATTTAAACCCATCCAAGTGCACACAGCAGTGAGAAGGGAACACATACACACCTGAACACACACCCAAAAGCAGTGGGCAGCTATTTGCTCCAGCGCCCAGGGAGCAATTGGGAGTTCAGTGCCTTGCTCAAGGGCACTTCAGCCTGGGTATTGAGGGTGGAAGAGCGCGCTGTTCATTCACTCCCCCCGCTTACAACTCCTCCCCGCCACTCAGGCTCGAACCTGCGATCTTCGGGTTACATGTCCGATTCTCTAACCATTAGACCACAGCTTCCCCCCTGCTGGAACGAGCGCAGCAAAGAAAATGAAATAAAAAAATGCTGTATTTTCCACCAACTGGCAACCCATGGTGCCGAAATACAATTGGTTAAAACTGGCAGAGGACGGGTTTCAGAAACCAAACAAAGACCCACATTCTGGCCGGAACACACATTTTCAAAGAAGAATAACTGACTGTAGCATTGTTTTTTCAGATATAAACAAGTATGTTACTTGGCATGTTTCTTAAATATCTGCAAACATATTATGGTATTTTTATGCTTTAGTAGAGTCAAAAATGTACATACAGCACCTATAAGGCTGTCCTGATAAGACTGATCAGCTAACGATATTTGTCTTAACCCTTAACCCTAAGTTTTCAAAAAAAAAAAAAAAAACGGGGGGCCCATACTTTGGCTGTTTGTGGCCATATTGTTCATTTAATAAAATGGTTATAAAACTAACTTTCCTAAAGGTCAACTAAAAGATATATATTATATAGTAATAAGGTCACTAATATAATATATATATATATATATATATAAATGAATGAATGAATGACTGAGCAAATACATACATACATACATAAAAAGTTGTAAATAAACAAAGATTATCTGAGTGCATTTCACTAGAAAGTACTATTTCATTCTTTCCTCTTTAAAAGTTCATGTTTAATTCAATGTGTCGCTTGCCATTTCTTTGTATTTTTATGTATTTTTGTGAAATTCACTAGCAAACTTTGTGTTTATTTCTGAGTAAAATTAGTAATTTTTACAATGAAATTATGCATTTTTATGGAATTTAGGTTATTTAGATATTATTTACCTATCCTAAGCTGCCTTCCCCCTAGGCCACTAGGGGCCATTTTAACCCAGAACAGTTTAAAAGTGGGTCATCCCTAAATACTAACATTCCTCGAAATTAACTCACAGTACATTAAAAAATTTTTTTTATAGTGAAACTGTTCTGAGGCCTCAGGGTGGTGGAAAATGTTTGGAGGTTGTAAACACACTGATGGGGGGTTTGCTTAGGGCCCACAAATGCTAGAAGCTAGGATAATTTGTAGTTAAAAAATAGAAATTTGGCCTGTCAAGACAGATCGGCCTCTAATGGGCTCTCTAAATAGGTCTTCCTGATTATGTCCTCGAGAAAGCTTTCTGTCCACCAGCCGTTGAACTTGCAATGGATAATCATACAAATCCTCTGCCAGCTCTCCACTACATTTCCCTCACAGCTTGAGAGACTCACTGACCAAGGGTGTTGCCAGAAATGTCCCCCTTTTCACCCCTGATCTAAGATCTACTTTTCCTGGTTTCTGGATAGAATTGAGGTAAGGGGGATTGGCCCTAGATCCATATAAAAGAGCAATTTTAGGAGCTGTTAGATGACTGCTAATAACTCCGGTGCCCCCTTAGCAGGCTCGGTGGAAAGGCCTTATCTTCACAAACCAGCAGGCCTGCTTAAACCTGGGTAATGCTGTCACGATAAGCCTCTACATTCAGACTTGCACTCTTTGCCTCAACCATCCCAACCAAAGCACAGCCATCATCCATATTTAACAACTCTTAAGAGTCTGACTCTGATCTCACAAGTGGAGATACAGTAGCAAAGTACCAGTTTTTTCTCTCATTTCAATGAAGAACAAATCCCATACTGACCTTTTGTTCTCTGTGATAGCACAAAGCCCTTTAACTAATAATTATTCTAATATGACACTGTTTCTGTTTAATTTTCAGTTTCAGCAGCTCTAAATATTATTTAAAACACAACCCCCCCCAAAAAATTAAAACGAGAGAACTGCACTGTACATGCAAATATTCACCTCATTTTTAATATATAAGAATGTGTGACCATTTATAACTTCAAAGTGTGAAGCTTCCAGTGTCATTAGCTATAATTTAACCTGGACGTAAACAGTCCGTTATGCTGATTTTTATTGTAAATTGGTATTTGTTATCATGTTATTTTAATTTAGTATCATAATGATAAATGCACTGGTTTGTAGTGAAAATAGTTTTACTGTTATTTGCACTTCTTCAAAATTATACTTCATCATCTTATTGTTCTTCAAATTACTCTTCCTATAGTGACTAATGAATCAGAACCTCTCGCACATTCACAGAAAATAGCTTACTTAATTGGAAAACAGCTAATGTTAAAAAACTACAGTGGCTGAGAGAGCTCAAAACGTGCTGCAAAAAAAAATAAAAAAATAAAATAAAATAAAAAAAAAAATACCTGCAAATTAAGAAACCATCAGTTTGAAAAACACGTGCTGCAAACACCCACAATGCAACAAAATACAGAAACATGCTGAAAATACAACACAGGCAAATATAGAAACTGTAATGATGAGTCAGCGGAGTGAGGATCCATTTTCAGCTTTTAAAAAGAGTACACAGTGATACAGGTGATGATCGATCAACAGTGAACAGGGTTATCAGAGATGAGACAAAGGCAGAGTAATAAGACAGGCGAGTGATCGGGGCAGGCAGCAAGCAGAGTAAACAACAGTCCTACAGTACAACAGAGCAAGATGTTCAAAGGCATCAGCGTACAATCTAAAAATGAGAGAGACCCAAAACAGTCCAGGATCAAAACACAGTAATCCCAATAGAGAAGACAATAACACTCAGAAATGTCAACCGGTGCAAAACAAAACTTCGCAAGGAGTGAGTGCGAGACAGAGGCTTAAATAGTCCCCATAAACAAGCATCAGGTGAGCTTGTAATCAGTGCAAGGTACGGGTTGATGGGAAAACAGTGTTTGAGGGGAAAAGTCAATACTCAGGTGATGGCGACCTCTGCACTGCAAAAACAGAAAAGCACTGCAAATACTTACAACACAAATACAGAAACACACTGCAAATACTCACAACACAAACAAAAACAAATTGTTCTGCAAAAACAGAAAAGCACTGCAACTTACAACACAAAACAAAATAAAGAAATCTCACTGCAAATACTCACAACACAAACACAATACAGAACCGCACTGTAAATACTCACAACACAAAACAAATACAAAATGTACTGCAAAGACTCACAAACACAAACAAAATACAAAATGAGCTGCAAAAAACAGAAAAGTGCTGCAACTCACAACACAAACAAATAAAAAAAGTACTGCAAATACAACACAAAAAAAAGAAAGAAAGCATTGCAAATACTCACAAACACAAACAATTACAGAAATACACTGCAAATATTCACAAACAAATACAGAAAAAAACAAGCTGCAAAAACAGAGAAGCACTGCAAATACTCACAACACAAACATATACAAAATGTGCTGCAAAAACAGAAAAGCACTGCAACTCAATACCAAACAAAAAAAATAAAGAAATGCACTGCAAATACTCACAACACAAACAAATACAAAACCAAGGTGGCCAGTGCCCCGAACAGCCTGAACGGAAGGGTAACAAATTGGTGTAATCCGAACGGCGTTGTGAAAGCTGTCTTTTCTTTGGACAATGGTGACAAGGGGGATCTGCCAATATCCCTTTGTTAAGTCCAGTGTCTAATAAAAATGAGCCGTACCGAGCCGATCAAGCAGTTCGTCAACCCGCGGCATTGGATACGCGTCGAACTTCGACACAGCATTCAGCTTGCGATAATCCACACAGAAACGAACTGAGCCGTCCATTTTCAGAACTAAAACTAACCCACTATATGAACTACTTTTTCTCTTGTGTTCAGGCAAGCGATACGGCCGAATGCGAATCACCACGCCCGGCCTTGTCTCGATATGGTGCTGAATAACGTTAGTACATCCAGGTAGGGGCGAAAAAAACGTCTGCAAACTCGCCTTGCAACTTAGCTAAATCAGTGAGCTGGGAGGGCGAGATGTGATCTCCACCTGAGGCCAGAGTGAGAGATTGTGTTTTGACATTTGCCTCTGGCCCAAGATCCTCCTCTCCATTAATAACCGTCGCCAGCATCACTGATCCTGCCATCATTCCATTTTTTAAGGAGATTGAGGTGGTAAATTTGACGTGCTCCGCTCCTATCAGACCGTACTACCTCATAATCGAGCTCCTCAACTTGCCGTGTGACCACAAACGGTCCTTGCCAATTTGCCAGTAATTTAGAACTTGACGTTGGGAGTAATACAAGCACTTTATCTCCCGGTGAAAATTTAACTTAGTCCCCCTGTTATACAGCCGAATGTGTCTGTCCTGGGCTTGCAACAAATTCTCAATCGATAGCCGCCCCAAAGTGTGGAGTTTTGTTCTCAAGTCCAGTAATACTGAATTTCGTTTTTACTTTGAGATGGTCCGTCCTCCCAAGTTTCTCTTAGGACGTCCAACACCCCACAGGGCTGGCGTCCATAGAGAAGCTCAAAGGGGGAAAACCCCGTGGAAGCTTGCGGGACCTCTCGCACAGCAACTAACAGGGGTTCTAACCATTTATCCCAATTCTTGGCGTCTTCCTGGACGAATTTACGAATCATGGACTTAAAACTCTCGACCAGGCCGTCGGTTTGTGGGTGATAGACGCTGGTACGAATTGATTTAACACCCAATAATTCATAAAATTTTGCGTAAAGTACATGACATAAACACTGTGCCTTGATCAGTGAGGATTTCCTTCGGAATACCCCACTCGGGAGATTAAACGAAACGCGCGTCAGCAACACTCTGGGTGGAGATGCTGCAGTAGAGCCAACTGCTTCCGGATATCGTGTTGCATAATCCACTATGACTAATGCAAAATGATGTCCCCCTTGCTAATTGCTCTAATGGCCCGATGAGGTCCATACCAATTCTCTCGAAGGGGACCTGCATTAATGGGAGGGGGCGCAAAGGCACTTTTGGGGCGGGCAGTGTGTTTACCAATTTTACATTCAGGCAAGACGCGCACCACCTGCGCACATTCTCGTGAATGCCTGCCAAAAAGAATCAGGTCATGAGGTGATTTAGTGTCTTGTCTGTCCTAAGTGCCCCACCACTGGATTAGAATGAGCCGCTGGAAAAGCATTTCCTGCAGCTCCTTGGAACTAATAACTGGGTTGTATCTTCTTTTGTCTGAGCGTCTTAGGTACACGCGATACAACCGATCTCTTATAATAGCAAAATACGGATAAGCACGGGCAGGTTGGAGGGGTTGACCATAGATGGTACAGACCTGTTCAAAAGCATGTTTCAAAGTTTTTTCATCCTGAGACTGCTCCAGGGAAAGTCATTGCGTTCCGAGTGAAATGAGTCTCTCGATTTCGCTCTGTTCCCCTGAAGCAGAACTCAGTGGGCCCCATTCAGTCTCTCCCAACTGCACTCGTGCACCCCCTTCCGATGCATTTTTCCCCCAAGAGGCATCTGTGCATAAACAACCCATAATTCAGTAAAACGCTGGCCAATTCATTCCAAAAATTATCGCATGCCGGAGGTGCGGGATTAACTGCCACCTCAACACTATGTTTTTGTCCCCGAATTGGATAATGACAGGCATACTCGATATTCCACCACCTCCCCGTGTAATACACCCCACCCTAACCAAGAGGCTTGTATCCAATGTCTCAGGTTGAATCAGGCTTTGTGGGATCGAGGTTTGGTTACATCCTGAATCCAGCAAGGCCTGATAGGTACCCCTTGATACTCACAGGGTTTTGGTACCAGCCAGGCTTGAACCGGGGGCGGCCTGTGGGAAATCCGGGACACGGGATCATCATTCCCACCTCCATTACTGGACACCTATCCACGAAATGCTCCGTGTCCCCGCAAAGCCAACAGGCCGGCCTCTAGTGGCAGAGAGTGGGGTAAAAACAATTGGCGTGGAGAGAGCGGAGAAACAGGAGCGGCATCCGACCGGGAGCGGTCAGTCCTGCCCCCCTTGGCGGGGCTCTCGGACTCGCGAACTGAACCCTGGAGGAGGGCCGGCGCGAACGAGACCTAGGTAGAGGGATAGGTAGAGAGAGAGAAGGAGGGGGAGAGAGGGAGAGAGAGAGACAGAGGAAGAGCTTCGCCGACCCCTAGGCAGGCCACCATGTGGTCCTCTGCCAGATGGATGGCCGAGGGCCACATGGAGTCCAGCGACGTGGGACGGTGGGCACTGGACCCCACTCGACGGTCTTCTTAGGGAGCCGAGTGATGAACTGCTCCAGCACCACGCGGTCGATGATCTGGTTCACGTCGCTCCTCCCTCAGCCATTATAGCCATTTGCGGCAGAAGTCCTGGAGCTGTTGGGCCATCACGAGGACAGAGTTTTGCATTGCGGTGGGCTCACCTTCTTCCTTCCCTCCCGGGTTTTGGCACCAGTGTACTGAGGTTCTTGTGTGGGAAGGAAGAGGACAGGGTCGGCTTGACTGCTGATGGTGGCTTTTATTCTCATATATTCAGTCTAAAACAGATCGCTGTGCACACAGCACAAAAAACATAAACACAGTTGTGAAAAAACTTTCACTTCGTCAAGGTTTCCAGCTCAGTCAAGGTCCCACCAGTCAGCAGTCCTTCTCTCTCACACACACCACCTGTTTCTCCTGGCGTTATATACTCTCTCCATGCCGATTACTGACCAAGACACAGGTATTGGTTATTTGCGTTTAACCAAACTCACTCACCGTTTGTCTCCCGACTCTCTCTCCCCACTGCAGACTTCGCTGAACCACGCCCCTATTGCCACAACCATATTTTAACCATGGTATTTGTACAACTGTGAAAAAAAACCTTACACATTTACTATAATAAAACCATAGTGAAAGAAAAAAAAAAAAAAACATTAAAAACACATAAACTAAAACAAAAACATGGTATTTTTTTGTAAGCATTGTTTGGCGTTCCCCATTGTGGTCTGGGCTACTTGCACAGCATTTTGAATTTAGTTGTTGTGAGTATTTACAGATTGATGCTTTCAAATGATGAATATGTTTTCTTAAAACAAAAAAATTTTTTGCTGGGTGCTTTTTCTATTTGTAATGTGTTTTCTCAAGTTGAGTTCTCTCTGCCATGGTATTAAAACCTTTTTCTATACGAGCTGAATCTTCAGAAACAGCTACAAGCCATTTTAATCTCATTTTAATGTTCACTCTGATTGTTTAATGCATGTTATTGATCTTATTGTGATTTGTTTTCAACTATTCTTTCTCTTTTTGTCTCACTGTATGCTATGAATATCACAATACTGAAGAACGTAGTTATTGCTAACAGTACCTTTCATCATGACATTGGATTTCCCTAATATTGTAAATACTCGCTCTGTGGTGATTTTTTGTTTGTTTAAGGTATCAAGCATTGGTTGGCTAGCATGGTTTAGGCTAGACTATTTGGGTAAGAGTTCAGAACTCAACAAGAGTTCATAAAGTTCACAAGCAATTACAGGCAACTTCAGGAAGAATCTTTAGCCTTGGCTTTGCATATTTTTGTACAGTACCCAACTACTAGACTCAGGAGAGAAGACAAGTTTCTGGTCCATTTCTGCAGATTGGCTTATACAATGACCCTTTGTATCAAAATGCTTTATTAGAGAACAGGCAACACTGGTTACAGATGAATGGGTAATGGCAGCTTAAAAAAACTTTGTGTGCTTTGCTGTATATGAGCGTTTTTGTTTAATGTGAATGTGTGAATTCCATTATTTATTTATTTTTTACTCTATCACTTCGCTAGTTTATGGTGCTAAGAATTTAAAAAAAAAATGAAATTTCAAGGTCTTTGGTAAGTCTTGAACAAATGCTTTAGGTCGTAAGTCATTTTGACTGCTGCTCAGTGGTTGTTTACCCTTTGTGAGAGATTTCAGATTAGCGATATTGTAGTAATAAGCGGTTTTCATAATGACAATGCAAAGGAGACAAGCTAGTATCAGAGGAACAGTATCTTGCCCCCTCTGGGCTTTTTTTTGTTTGTTTTGTTTTGTTTATAGGGAGGGGGAGGAACAAAGAGAGAGTCATGCTATGAATTTTTATTAGCAGACTTGCTTTCCCTCGGGTGTGTTGCGCTCTGTGTCAGAGGTCAAATACATACTACAGTTCTCAGATAAAATCTATTCCATTCTACTATTAGTCTTAAAACATAATGGTATATTCTGTAACACTTTACAATATGGTTTCATTTGTTAGCATCACTTTACTACATTTAGCAACATCAGTTAACAAAATGAAAATGTAAAATTTTTTAATTAAAAAAAATACTTCCAAAGTTTTCATTAAATGTCAATTTCAGCATTTAGTAAGTCATTGTTAAAATCAGTAAAAAGTTTTATGTTAATATTATTTAATAGACCTGAACTAACATTAACAATAAACTGGTGTTTTTGTTGACAAACGGTTGCAATTAATACAATACAAGATTAATACATACTTTAACAAATTTGTTCATTGTTATTTAGTGTTAATGCATTAACTAACACTAACTACTAGGAATTTATGGGAACTAATGAGACCTTTTTTATTTTCTTAAGAAAGGCTTGTTTTTCTCTAACTGCTTAGACAACAAAATCAAAACAATTTGCAGAATATTTTAAACATGTAATTTTCTGCTTTCAATATTACTTTCAAAACATTTGAATTTCATGCTAGATAATCTAGAAATGCTTCTTAATCATGTTATATTATCTTAGAAAGTGGAAGTTTCAAGATAATATGCTGGTAAAATAAAAAAAAATCATATCAATAGGTTATTTCATGACCATGCACGCCATTTATGTACCTGGGGAGTAGTTGTGTAATAAGCAGGATAGTGTACATTTAACAGCAGAACTCAGGCAGGAAGGGACGAGGAGATGCTGGAGAATACTTTGATGGAGTTTATTCAAGAAACAAGGAGCCAACGAACACAGGAACGTCACTGATGACATTTAACAGCAGACAAAGGAAAACAGCACAAGCTAGAACTAATTAGGGCAGATAACGAGGGGCAGACAGGTGAGGAGGATAACTGATAATGAGACACAAATGGAGACGAATTCAAATGACAAGAACATGCACAGGAAGGACCAAATAAGGACAACAGGAACTAAGACCGGGGGGGAACTTACAGGTCTGAACTCAGGGCTTGGAGCCCTTAACTGGGGATCGGGTATGTGCTTACGTGGTGCTGGCACCGGTTGGTGCTCTTGAGGAGCAGGCACAGCAAACGATTTCGAGGAGCCAGCACTGGAGCGAGGTCTGAGGCTCGAGCTGACGCTGGAGCGATCTCTGGGGAACAAGATCAACCACGGAGGCTCTCCAGACACCAAATGACCTGCCTCCTTCCAGTCAAGGTTGTTGTGTCTGGGAGCTCCACGGGACCATGGTAGGTTATCCCGATCCGGAACAGCGTCACAAGCATTTCCCCCTTGAGAGAGCTGGCAAGGGTGAGCGGTAAAACAAGGGAAACTAAAGTCCACAACACTGAGAGTACTGGTCATTATGGCAAAATAATCCTCAGAGTGATATGATCATATTGTTTTCAATGGACTTTTAATAAAGTGTTTAGTGTGTTGTATTTTGATGCTTTTGTAATGCTAGTTGTGCAACTGAGTTTGTGAGTTTCTGCTTATTGTTTTGAGAAATATGTTACATAGGTATTGTTTTGGAATTGTCTTAGCAAATAAGGAAAACAGTAAAACTCTGAGACATCACTGTGATGGTTTCAGGTTTGGCTGCCTGCCAGCAGCATTATTAAGAATATAATAAGGAAATAATGGTTACATAGTTACATCTCTGTCAAATTAGCTGATGCATTATGTCAGTACTCATAAATCCCAAACAAGCATTGAGAACAGATGCCACAACAAACTTTTTGTTGCAACTTTGCTAATATCTCTTCCATATTATTCTCATTTTGTGCATTTGTTAGGTAAACGCTACTAGCCTAAGGCTGAATAAAATATTATATTTTGCCCATTCCTGATGTGGTTGTGATCACTTAAGTGGCTCTCTTCACAAATTAACAATTTTAATAACATTTTTGAGCACTAATATTTCACATGCATATGTATGACTGAAAAATATAACAGGCTGCTAAGGGATATGGAAGAAATATATTGTGCACTGGGATTGAAATTAGGTGAGTGGAGGGCACACATCTGAACATCTCCAGCTTCAGGGTATTGGTAGATCAAAACATCTAACCATTCAAGCAGGAAGTACTCTCATTAGTTACACTGTGAACATCTCCTTCAGCTGTATGTGTATCTCTGCTGGATACTTGAGAATTTAAAGGGATAGTTCACCCAGAAATTACAAAATGTCATCATTCTGATAAGCAAATCTGTCATCATCAAATTCAAACCTGTATGAGTTTCTTTCTTCTGTTGAGCACCAAAGAAGATTTTGAAGAATGTTGGTAACCAGAGTTGACGGTACCCATTGACGGTATACTATGGAAGTCAATGGCTACCATCAGCTGTCCCTTGAAATTCACTTTCTTAGGCTCTGTAGTAACTAGGGGTGTGACGAGATCTCATGGTATGAGATCTCGCGAGATCCGATGTGTCTCGCAAGATCTGACTGGTCTCGCGAGAAGGGGATTTCTTTAAAAAAGTTTAAAAATCTCATCTCGTGAACTCAGTCTTGTGTCTCGTCTTGTCACATCCCTAGTAGTAACAAATACAAATTTCAGGCTGAAACAAATAGAAGTATGCAGATAACTCTGGATGTTTGTATGAGATTCATACTTCTTCATTTTCTCATGACACTTTTATGTGCTAAGGTTTTAATTTGATGGACACTAAATTTCATGGTTTCAGCATTCATTTTCATCAAAGTCTTGCAACGATTGGATACATAGCCAGTTTTTGCCTCAGCAATATACCATCATCCTTCTTTCACCCTTCTGACAAATCCAAATGTACTGAATTTATCCATTAATGTCATCAACAAATCCCTACAGGCCGCAGATATGTTTGTAGCTGAATGACAGGTGACAGAAGGAGCTCTGAATTTAATCAATATGGCTCCTTTTGTGGTAAGACTGTTTTCAATTCCGTCCCAGATGAGATCTGTCAAGGTCCTGACAGCATTTGTTTAGGCTGAGAGAGCGCTGCGTTGTGCTAAACAAGATTCAGAAGAGAAGGTCACAGAGCTCCACCTAGACATTGCCTACAGTATATATTTCCACTTAGATCCACTCTTTACTGTTCATTTATGCTGGGGACATTTATTTAAGTCTAACTGTAAATAAAACCCAGATAGGCAATTATTTATTACAGCTATTAGCCTTAATTACTGTACTTTTAAGACCAAACATTGGCACTTAGTTCCTGAACTACCATTCAACGCTTTGGTATTGATTTGGGGAAGAAGATTAAAAGATTTTTTTTGATGTTTTTTGAAATAGGTTGCTTACGTTTGTTAAGGGCTGCATTTATTTGATAAAAATAGATTAGACAAAAAATAAAAACAATATTGTGAAATATTATTACAAAGCTCACCTCTAGCCATGAGAATTGCTTAAATAAAAAACCAAACAGAGCACTCGGAAAATAATCAACAAGCCAACAATGCTGAGAAATATCACTTTCATCTTTAATTTAAACAAATAGTTCATTCAACTAAAGTTTTGAACTGCTTGTAAACAGTGCTTGGGCTCTGCATATTTCTATCCTGATTTAAATTAGATGACTTTTTCACTGGAGAAAGCAATATTATAGATGGAGGACTTGTATGTTTTGTGGAAGCAACAATTTGAAGTTTATTCAGCCCGATCTCACGGCAATTCGTACATATTTTACGAGGTGGCTAATTCGTACGAATTCATACGACCACACTCGTACAAATTCATACGATTTTTGCCAAAATCGTACGTATTTTACGAGTTGCACATTCGTATGAATTTTGTACGAATTACCTACACCAAACCCCGCCCCTTAACCTACCCGTCACTGGGGTCTAGGCAAATCGTATGAAATCATACGAGTGAGGTCGTTCAAATTCGTACGAATTAGCCACCTCGTAAAATACGTACGAATTGGTCGTGAGATAGCGTTGGTTTATTCTGTACATCTTAATGATGGATTTGTTTCTGACAAACACACAGCTTTTCACTTCACGAGACGCTAACTGATGGACTGGAGTCTTATGGATTACTTGTGGATTATCATTGTGATGTTTTTATCAGCTGTTTGGAATCACAGTTTGACGGCACCCATTCACCGCAGAGGATTGATTGTGAGCAAGTGATGTAATGCTAAATTTCTCCAAATTTGTTGTGATGAAGAAACAAACTCATTTACATCTGAGTGCATTTTCAATACATTAAAATTTTTAGGTGAGCAATTTCTTTATCACTAGAACCAAACATAAACCAGCTTTTCTGATCCATGCTTTCATGCATTCATGCATCATACTCAATGATAAATGTAAAACTGTGGTGTGTTGGTAAAGAGATATCTGGATTGATGTATGACTGGCACACTGGCGTTAATATAGACGTGTTCCCATAAATCCTGCTCCATCCTGAGAGCACTGGAGAACAGCAGCGTATCATTAGATGAGTCGATGTGTGTGAGCATGCATGTCTTTGTGCTTGAGCATACACAAACGTAAGCATTCAGCAGACAGAACAGAAGGAGGCTGGGTTACTCTCCATAATCTCCAGGCTTTCATTTGCATTTCAAATGGAGTTTGCAGCGCAGGAGATGGGAGAGGAATGCAGGGCCAGCAAGTCTCAGCATAAAAACATGGATGAGAGACTGTGCAGCTAAATGTGTGACTTTGTTGGGGCTGCAACTGATCTGAAGGTTAAACATATCTTTGGGGGCAGTGAGGTGGTAAATAAACAGCTACGATGATTACAGTAAAAACATTATCATCTGAATTAAAAAAAGATTGTCAACAAAAACAAGACGAACACAACCTTTAAATGTGCATTAAACACACAATTTGTTTTTGTTTTTTTACAGATTTTACCAATTAACTTAAAAGCACATGATATATTTCATTAATACTTTAGTGTAGGGACCAATTATCACTATAATTGCTTATTAGCATGCCTCTTGTTAACATAATGGCTGTTTATTTGTACTTGTAAAGCACATATTCTGCATGACCATATTCTACATCCATAAACCTACCCAATACCTAAATTTAACAACTACATTACTAACTATTAATAAGCAGCAAATTGGGAGTTTATTGAACCAAAATCATAATTAACGGTTTGTTAATAGCAAGAATTGGACCTTAAAATAAAGTGTGACCTATCTTTCTTTCTTGTTGAATTATTACCACAATAAACACTGGGACACAGGGAGCACATGGGGAACACAACACAACACAAGCCTGACAGTCAGTCACACAATTTTGGGTAGTTTATATTGTTTTTTTTGTTGTTGTTGTTTTTTTGGTATGGAATCTTTCAAAAAGGAATTATCTTTGTGTGTTTTTGCCAATAAAAGTATGAAAAGCCGTGTTTTATAATTAAAAGCTTATCTTAAGCACATTTTATGGTGCTGTACATAAGATGGAAAGTTTGTCAAAATGTTCATATGTACAGATTGAAAATTAAGCATTAAAGAATCATCTAGGGCTGAACAAATCATTGAAAATTATTTTTCAATTAAATAATTGTGAAACACAATGATTACAGTATTCTATTTAGGTTTACCCCTTTTTTCCTGCCACAGTTAAGCTGTGTAATAAATCACTGAGATGTCCATTGTTCGCATGAAATAACACAATGAATAGCACATTACAATAAAAATTAAAATCTGTCCTAGTATGTATCAGTATTATCAAATTCCCCTCTGCATATTCCAAACTTTGATTTAGGTGGGTGCACTGGCCCGTGCGATATTCCCTGTCTGTGGATATTCAGGGGTAATATGTCCCATCTGTTCTCCCTCCCACCCTGTAAGCCACCACCTGTAATGACAGAGCTCTCAAGGTCAACAGGACAGTACTGCAGCTATTAATCACAGGCCATAGAGAAAGTACCCACCTCTACACACAAACACACACACACACACACACACACATAGACACAAGTGAGTCCCACTGTAATCAGAAACACTGCTCTCTGACCTTTGAATCTCCACTTCACGCTAACAATTAAAAATAATGTGTTTCACAACGTGTAATTACAGAGTGGCCACGGAGCACAGAGGGAGACAGAGAGAGAGAGAGAGAGAGAGTAAGAGAGAGAGAGGTGGGGCATGTGCTGAGATGCTGGCAAAGCTAAAGTCTTTATATTATATTAAAGCATAGCTTATAATATAAACCCATTATACACATGTTGACCCTCTGGAATACTTGATTTGAATATTTCTGCTTCATAATTGCTTAAATGTATATTTTGCCACATTGGCAATATACCAGTGCTATATCACTCCATGGTCGCTCTCTTTTCATAGCAATGCAAGTTGGAATATCTGGTCCCACTTTATATTTGATGTCTTTAAATACTATGTACTGAAAAATAACATATGCAGTTTGAACACTTTGAACACTAATGAACACTTGATTACACTTTATTTTAGGGTGTCCTTGTTACAGTATAATTATATATTTAAGTACTGAGTAATATTAATTAACTATATGTTCTTACTATATAGTAAGGGTTAGGATTAAGGTTTGGTTTATGGGTTACTTGCATGTAAATATGCATAAGTTATTGTTATTATAATAGTAAGTACATGTAACCTTAAAATAACACTTTAAAATAAAATGACCGAACACTAAATATAAGGTGGGTCTAAATATCTCATTGATGAAAATGGTCTCAGTGGACTTAACTATACATTATATCCAAAGCATAAACCTTTGATAGAGTGGTAGTTTGCTTAAAAAGCAAAAACTCATTGAAATATGAAACTCGTAAGACACACACACACGTAACTAATTCTGTATGATTTATTACCTGTTTTCCTCATGGGGAAAAAAAAAAAAAAAAACCTGCCCCCACAAGTTCAAATTTACAGGTATTATTATACTTGTGGGGATATTTGGTCCCTATATTGTAGGGAATACACACACACACACACACACACACAGTTAAAATTATTCAACCCCCTTAAACAGCAAGACATTCTCATAAAGTTTATCAGTACAAATTTGAGTGGTTCTCAGAATGTGAAGTTGATGGAAAAATGGCTCTAATCATTCATGTTCAAAGTTATTCAACCCCCAAAATGACATGTTATCTTTTATTCTTTATAACCTCAAATAGACATTGCCTCTAAGTGTTTATGAGCTTCTGAGACTTCTCCACTGGAACCGTGGCCTATTCCTCACTTGAAAAACTTCCAAATAACTGATAATCTTTGTTTTTCCAGTTGCCATTGCTTTCTTCAAATTTGGTTTGTTTTGGTTTGAAAGTTATCATTTGACTTCAGTAGACAAATCATAGACATGATATAGACATGATTTTCTTTTATGGGAAATACTTTTTTTAAGATTCATCAAAATGTCTTCTTTTGTGTTCCAAAGACAACTTGGCAGGTTTGGAAAAATAGTGATATAAGTTTGGATTTTTTGGGGACCAGCAAACTTTTTTTTTTTTTTTTTTTATAATGCCCATGTGGTCACCTTGCATCCTTCCTAAAACTTGCTTTCACAAGTAAAAATGATTTGCATTGATTATAAAGTCATGATGACCATTAATGCCTCATTTTCCATGTGAGTGCTGGTATGTTTCCTCTGAGGGTTTGAAGGAAAAGTGTTCTAAAGGCATCAATAACCAATCTGAAGTTGGCTGAAATTGCGCTGTTGATAGAAATTGCCTTACATTTTCTGCTCTTATAAGGTCAACCCAATAAAAAAGCAATATCGTTTGAGCAAAAATAATCAGTGCTTAAGCTATTATTCGTTTCTCCAATAAGCAAGTCCACAGTGGGAGACAGCCGAGAGCAAATGAAAGAGGCGATCAGCATTTGCGTTATTTCAGTAGAATGGAGAAGATCACTATTACCTTACTGAAATGGGAATCACCAAAGATAGCACCACTGCAAACACAGCTGGATTGAGGGGCGGTTGATCAAGTGTTGAAAGTGTGGTGGTCACATTCTGTGACCCTGCCTTAAAAGACACACATACTCACAAACATTTTGACAGAAGTGGAAATAGGATGAGGCCTTTGGTTTGCTGTGTGATTGCTTTGTAGTATAACATATTTCCAATCTGTGTGCAGTGGCTGCTGTTCACTTTTCCATTTTATCTACAGTGCACACATCTGGTGTTCATTAATTCATATTTATACCATGGTCTGCCTGAATACATGATTCCGATTGGATGGAAGGTGTGCATTAAAGCCATGTAATGCACAGATAGTTCCAGTCTGTTTAATCAGAAGCGATCAGTCAGCAGAGCAGGCTGGAGCGCGTGAGTGTTTGCTTAACACTTTGTTTCTGCATCTGTTGTTTAAATTGTTTCTTGCTGCTAAGAAGGTTTATTTCATTCTCTAGCTATTTCTACTGCTATATGTATTTTGCACTTTATTTGTAATTAGAGTAATAGATCTCGACTAAGAAGGAGCTTTTGTTATTAATATTGCTCAGTTCCTGCGCATAAGTGCAAACTTCAGTTTTGATTTGAGCAATTGCCGTGCTATATGCTTTTGGGTGTGCTAATTTAACAAGACAGCCACAGCTGTTTTCTCTGAAGTGCTGGGTGGTTATGTATTTGTTTGTTGTCTGTCAGCTGAGGTGGAAGCATTCAACCCTCGAATTCAGCCTCCTTTTGTGAAGACCTACGAGTCTAAAGACCTGCGACTTTAACCGAGCAACGCACTTAAGTACTCTCCTTTTTAACTTTGCACATTCCTTTCTGTCCTCTCCCTTCCACCTCTATCATGTGTTTTCAATACATTCCAGTTGTCTCACAACAACATTCTAACATCACACACCTTTCCTTAGAAAGCCATGTTTCTAGCATTTGTAAAACTGCATTTTTCCATCTCAAAAATATATCTAAATTACAACCTATGCTCTCAATGTCAAATGCAGAAATGTTAATCCATGCGTTTATGACCTCAAGGTTAGATTATTGTAATGCTCTATTGGGTGGTTGTTCTGCACGCTTAATAAGCAAACTCCAGCTGGTTCAAAATGCAGCAGCTAGAGTTCTTACTAGAACCAGGAAGTATGACCATATTAGCCCGGTTCTGTCAACACCACACTGGCTCCCTATTAAACATCATATAGATTTTAAAATCTTGCTTATTACTTAAAAAGCCCTGAATGGTTTAGCACCTCAGTATTTGAATGAGCTCTTGTTACATTATAGTCCTCCACGTCTGCTGCGTTCTCAAAACTCTGGCAATTTGATAATACCTAGAATATCAAAATCAACTCAGACTACCACCGGGACAAGACCACAGGAACCTGTTGAGTCCTCTGCACAATGTGACTTTGCTGCAGCCTGGAATTCCCGGTTTCTCCCATGGTTTTTTTCTCCATTCTGTCACACAATGGAGTTTTGGTTCCTTGCCACTGTCGCCTCTGGCTTGCTTAGTTGGGGACACTTTATTTACAGCAATATCGTTGACTTGATTGCAATTGATTGCAAAGATACTATTTAAACTGAACTGAGCTGGATGATGACATCACTGAATTCAATGATGAACTGCCTTTGTCATTTTGCATTGTTGACACACTGTTTTCCTAATTAATGTTGTTCAGTTGCATTGACACAATCTGTTTGTGATACAGTTCATGTTAGGGGAGAAGGAAGAAGTCAGGGTGGGCGTGAATGAGGCTCGTGGCAAATTTTTCAGCACAACAAAATAACAAATATAGGCGTGATCACATGCATCAGATAACATAAACTCTGAGTATGTTGGTTTCTAACTTGATCCAACCAGCAACGCATCAGCAATGAGTCAGCCACGAGTCCTTAGCCGCTCTCTCTCTCTGCCACTTCAGCCTCAGAGTGGACCATTTACGTTCTCCCCATGCCAATCACTGTAATAAGAAGCAGGTGAATGTCATTTTGCACTAGACCTACTTACTCAGTGTTCGTCCCAGACCGCTCCCTCCCACTGCAAATGCTGCTAAACCATGCCCCCTTGTCACACTGTTTTGTTTAAAGCGCTATATAAATAAAGGTGACTTGACTTGACTCGCAGACGGCAATGCAATCTTGCTAACCTGCATCCTATCTGTACATCTTCTACTGCACCTCTTTATAGTCTTTGGAATTGTCAGTCGGCTGTCAACAAAGCTGACTTCATTTCTGCTTTTTCTTTGCAATCTATACTCAGCATCTTGGGCTTGAATGAGACCTGGACTCGTCCAGAAGACTCAGCAACCCCAGCTGCTCTGTCTAACAAATTCTCTTTCTCTCACACCCATCGTCAGGTTGGGAGGGGTGGGGGCACTGGTCTGCTCATTTCTGACAATTGGAAATACTCAACCCACTTTCCCCTATGGAATTATAACTTATTTGAATCTCATGTGATTACTGTAACAGATCCTATAAAACTCCATGTTGTGGTAATATACCGGTCTCCTGGGTAACTGGGCACCTTCCTAGAAGAGCTGGATGGTCTGCTGTCCTCAATCCCAGAGGATAGCAGTCCACTTTTAGTCTTTGGTGACTTTAACGTTCATCTGGACAAGCCTTATGCTGCAGACTTCCATTCACTCCTAGTTTCATTTGATTTCAAACGCATTACCACTACAAGCATTCACAAATCAGGCAACCAACTTGACTTAATTTACACACGCAATTGTACTGCAGACAACATTTTGGTAAAACCCCTACACATCTCTGACCATTTCTTCATTACATATAACCTACATCTTCCTACCTGTGTGCCACCAACCCCCCTACCTGTTACCTTTAAACAAACTCTGTGTTCCTTTTCACCCTCCCATCTTTCAATTCAATTCAATTCAATTCAATTCAATTCAATTCAATTCAATTCAAGTTTATTTGTAGCCTATAGCACTTTTTACGATACAAATCATTGCAAAGCAACTTTACAGAAAATTAAGTTTCTACGATATTTAGTAGTAGCTTATCAGTGATGACTGTCAGTTTATGTGCATAAGGCAGAAATGTTCGGAAAAATCAATTAAAGACGTAAACAAACAGACGATGAACACTATTAACAACAATTATGCAATCAAACTTACAGCAAAATTTTGTAGTTCTGTATGTTGTTTCAGGGTTAGCATCATCTGAGGTCCTCTGAGGGGTTGGCATCATCTCTTCTCAGGAGTTCTGGATCCAGACTGGAGCTTGTGTAAATCCTAGTTACCACGGGATGTAAATCCCTTGGCAAAACAGAGATACAAATAAAGACATAATTAGCATAGCTGCTGTTCCAGTCAAGTAAAATGAATAAGTTTAACCCAAGCTAAAGAATAATAATGCACATTTGATCAGATATAACTGCAGTCCAAAATTATGAGATGCATTATTTGAATGCTTGGCCAAAGATATGTATTTTTTAATCAAGATTTAAACAGAGAAAGTGTGGTCTGAACCCCGAAAATGATCAGGAAGGCTATTCCAGAGTTTGGGAGCCAAATGCGAAAAGCTCTACCTCCTTTAGTGGACTTTGCTATCCTAGGTACTACCAAAAGTCCAGCGTTTTGTGACCTCAGGGAGCGTGATGGATTGTAGCGTGGTAGAAGACTAGTTAGGTATGCAGGAGCTAAACCATTAAGGGCCTTATAAGTAAGTAATAATATTTTGTAACTGATACGGAACTTAATAGGTAGCCAGTGCAAAGACTGTAAGATTGGGATAATATGATCATATTTCCTTGACCTGGTAACGACTCTAGCCGCTGCATTTTGCACTACCTGTAGCTTGTTTATTGAAGATGCAGGACAACCACCTAGCAGTGCATTACAATAGTCCAGTCTAATCCCGTATTTTCTAATAATATTACCAAGGGGCAACATGTATATTGAAAATAGCAGAGGACCTAGGACAGATCCTTGTGGCACTCCATATTTTACTGGTGATAAATGAGATGACTCCCCATTTAAATAAACAAAGTGGTAGCGATCGGACAGGTAGGATCTTTACCATCTTAAAGCCTGCCCTTGAATACCTGTATAGTTATGTAATCGATCTATGAGTATGTCGTGATCTATGGTGTCGAACGCAGCACTAAGATCAAGTAAAACTAGCAATGAGATGCAGCCTTGGTCTGACGCAAGAAGCAAGTCATTTGTAATTTTAACAAGTGCAGTTTCTGTGCTATGATGGTGACTGAATCCTGAAAAAAATTCTCCATACAGATACATTTTTTGCAGGAAGGAGCACAATTGAGCAGACACAACTTTTTCTAAAATTTTAGACATAAATGGAAGATTTAAAATGGGTCTGTAATTTGCCAGTTCACTAGGATCTAGTTGTGGTTTCTTAATAAGAGGCTTAATAACGGCCAGCTTGAATGGTTTTGGGATGTGACCTAAAGATAACGACGAGTTAATAATATTGATAAGCGGTTCTTCTGCTACAGGTAATACTTTCAGTAATTTAGTGGGTACAGGATCTAATAAACATGTTGTTGGTTTAGATGCAGTGATAAGTTTATTTAGCTCTTCCTGTCCTATAGTTGTAAAGCACTGCAGTTTTTCTTTTCGGTGCGATGGATAAAACTGTATTAGATATATTAGATTAAAAAAAGTATTAGACGCTGTAGAATTTACATTTGTTATTGTATTTCTGATGTTATCTATTTTATCAGTGATGAAATTCACAAAGTCATTACTATTTAACTGTGAGGGAATATTTAGATTGGGTGTCATCTGGTTATATGTTAATCTAGCCACTGTGCCAAATAAAAACCTTGGATTGTTTTGGTTATTATCTATGAGTTTGTGGATATGCTCAGCCCTGACCATTTTTAGAGCGTGTCCATAGCTGGACATACTGTTTTTCCACACAATTCTTAAAACTTCCAAGTTAGTTTTTCTCCATTTGTGCTCAAGACTATGAGTTTCTTTCTTGAGAGAATGTGTATTACTAGTGTACCATGGCACAGTACATTCTTCTCTAAACTTTTTCAATTTGATGGGAGCTTTTAATGTATTAGAGAAGATAGTGCCCATGTTGCCAGTCATTTCATCTAGTTCATGTGTATTTATGGGTACACAGAGCAGCTGAGATAAATCAGGAAGGTTATTTGCAAATCTGTCTTTGGTGGCTTGAACAATAGTTCTGCCCGGATGATTACACGAAGCTATATAGTTAATATCATTATTGCGCAGAATGCACGATACAAGGAAATGGTCAGTAACATCATCACTTTGAGGTACGATATCTATATCAGTAAGATTGATTCCATGCGATATAATTCAATCTAGCGTATGATTAAAACGATGTATGGGCCTGGTGACATTTTGCTTGACTCCAAAAGAGTTTATTAGGTCAGTAAACGCAAGTACTAATGCATCATTTGTATTATCAACGTGAATGTTAAAATCATAACTTCATTTAAAGCAAAAAGTCTACTGAACCTTTCGTGTCCTTGTCCTTCCAAATCATCACTTCTTATTTTGCTGGATATATTTGCTGCTTTTGACACTGTTCATTATCAGTTCCTTCTTTCCACCCTCTCATCACTGGGCATCACAGGGAATCCACTTTGCTGGTAGGACGTTTTAGGGTGGCCTGGGGTGGGGAGGTATCCAAAGCACATTAACTGGTCACTGGGGTTCCTCAGGTATCAGTTCTTGGACCCCTACTCTTATCCATAACTACTACATGACTGGGATCCATTATATATGCACATGGCTTCTCCTACCATTGCTATGCTGATGACACACAGCTCTATCTCTCATTTCAACCAGATGATCCAACGGTAGCTGCACGAATCTCAGGCTGACCGGCGGACATCTCGGCATCGACGAAAGAACATCAACTACAGCTCAACCTGGGAAAGAGTGAGCTTCTTGTCTTCATGGCCACTCCAAATCTACAGCATGACTTCACCATCCAGTTAGGTTAATCAACAATTACCCCATCACGTTCGGTCAGAAATCTTGTTGTAATCTTTAATGACCAGCTGATTTTCAAAGACCACATTGCAAAAGCTGCTAGATTTTGCAGGTTTGCATTGCACAACATCAAAAAGATCAGGCCCTTCCTAACGGAGCATGTTGCACGAGTTTATGTCCAGGTCCTTGTCATTTCTAGCCTGGACTACTGCAATGCTCTTCTGGCTGGACTTCCATCAAGCACAGTAAAACCTTTACAAATGATTCAGAATGCAGTGGCAAGACTGGTCTTTAACAAGCCCAAAAGAACCCACTTCACTCCTCTCTTTATCTCCCTGCACTGGCTGTCGGTTACGGCTCACATCAAGTTCAAGACACTGATGCTTGCATATAGAACATCCTCAGGCTCAGCACCCGCCTACTTCCACTTACTCTTATGAATCTACATCCCCTCCAGAAGTCTGAGATCCACTAGTGAGCGATGCCTCGTGGTACCATCACAAAGAGAGGCACAAAATCACTTTCCAAAACTTCCAGACCTTTTTCTCTTTTCTTTTCTTTTTCTCTGTCTAGCTTGTACTTATTTGAACAATGTACAATGAACTTGGTACGACGAGCACTTCCTGTGTCTATTTGCCTTTTTAAGATTAATCGATTGAAGTATTCCCCAATTGTAAGTCACTTTGGATAAAAGAATCTGCTAAATGAATAAATGTAAATGTAATCACATTCTGTATTAATGCACTGTCTTCTCTCACAAAGAGTTTGAAGATCGTGCTGCAAACAGATACATTCAGGAGCACAGAAACTTGTTGCCGTGACTTTTTTTTAATATAAACTTAAAATGCTACATTATATTTCTCTTTAAGTAATTAAATTCACAGCTTCACTGTTAGTGTATGTCAGATGTTTCTTAGAAATGTTTCTTGAGCAGCAAATCAGCATATTAGAATGATTCCTATATGATTGTGTGTCACTGAAAACTGGACTAATGGAAATTCATCTTTGTCATTACTGAAATAAATTACATTATAAATATATATGCAATGAAAACAGTTATTTTCAATTATAAAGTTGTTTAGCTTTAAAATCAGCCATGCATTAGGATTTGGCACCCTGGTGATCATAAATGATAAATTAACTTCCTTGATCTTGAGATTTATATTGGAATAACTTAATTTTCCCCACAAAATTTCATTGAGCAATAGTGAATGTCACCACACCTTTTAGCAGTAGTGATTTTACGTGCTTTTCTTCTGCATGTTACATTAATATGCCAGTATGTGGTGAGTAGTGACTGTCTTTAGTTAGTTAGTTAGTTAGTTTAATCATCCACTCAACCAAATCAATTTGTTAAATAACACAAATTCATTGATAAATGAAAAAAAAAAGCGGTTGTCTTCATGAGTGAGTCATTGAATCATTCACTCAATCAAATTGATTTGTTTACAAACACAAAAGTGACAATATTGTGTACAAATGTGAGTTACTCTGTATAAATTTATTGTTTATTGAACTGTTTATTATAGCAATGTCATACCAGCAGCTGTGTTGTTGGTTTGGCCAAGCTGCTATTCAGGGGTGTGTTTCTCAAAAGCATCGTTAGTTAACTATGATTGTTAATTCCACTGAATTCTATTGGCAATGATGAAACTTGTGACCATATTTGCTTTTGGGAAATGCACCCTAGATCAACAGCACTTTTGCTTGTGATATTGTTTAAATAACCTGTGTTTGAATAGTTTTATTTCTTTAGATATAAATGTGCTTACAACTAAAATTGTGTCAAAATCAAGTAACCTTGAAATCAAAAATCAAGTAACAGCTTTACCTCTATGAGACAGTGATATATAGGGTTGTATACTAAATTGGGTGCACAGTGAATAGCAATGGCTCGGCCCTCATTGTCTTGCACCGCTGCATGACAATCACAAAAAGATGATCCACAAAAATCACCCATTACAGAGGATTGTGTAGCTCCTTATTGCGAGAAAATGGAATGTGCCTGGACACATATTTGAAGGCTGGACTCCGTACGGTGAAAATGGGATTTGTCAGTGTTGAGGGAATAGATATATTCATCATTGCTGGCTGACTGTCACAGTCTCATTGGGGTGTTGAAACACATATTAGGGTGTAACAGGCCGAGCCAGCTTCATCCGCGCGTGAGCCGTGGAGACATCGAGAATTATCAGTATAATAAGGTCTTAGTTCTACCTGCTGCCAAAACAGTAATCCAAATTTTGGATCATTTTTTTGTTTTGTGAACTAACAAGCTTTGCGCTATATTTGGATGTCTTGCTTTTCTTTGTATATGTGAATGATTTGTATTTTGTGTAACCAGCATCTAAAAAAAAAAAAAATCCTCAAATTTTAAAAATGTGGATTTAATGTCATAAACTTTAAATGCCACCGACATTATACAGTGAATTTATGTAGATCAAATCACCTTAAAGGCTCATTCACATCAAGGATGACAACTTTAGCGATAACTGTAATTATAAAGTTTTAATAATTGTTCTAGGAGAACAGTGAAGTCTGCACCACAATTAACAACACAGAGTAACAATGTCATTTTTTCCAGCTGATGAACAATGTCATTATTAGCAGCAAGCTTATAATGAACAGAAGGTTATTGTATGTAATAATATTTTTCTTTATAGTGATCATTCTTGGTGTGTACAGGCTTTAACACCCTTTTATATGTCCACACAAATTCCCTTCTCGATTTAAATTAAATTACGGTATTTAGCAAAATGTTATTGTTTTATTTTATTCTAATAATTTTCATTTTATATACTTTTTAAAATAATCTTTTTTATCGTTTTCTTTTTTTATCATTTTTTTATCATATTTAGCTGGGTGTCAGCTTATGAATTTAAATTTTATTGAATGAAATTGATTCAAATAACAATAAATGTCAGCTGCTCTCTAATTAACTAGGTTATACATCAAAGTGTTTTCTTTTAAATGGTGTGATTAATATCTTACATTCAATTTGTTTTACAAGAAAAAAAAATCAATAAATTCAAGAGGCCATAAGGCTTCTTTCTTTCTTTCTTTCTTTCTTTCTTTCTTTCTTTCTTTCTTTCTTTCTTTCTTTCTTTCTTTCTTTTTTTTGGTTTATTTTATTATTTTATTTTAAATAACTTTATTTTATTGGAGAAGCTTGTTTCTATGCTAAACTTTTATTATAAACTTTCAGTTTGATAAAGATCTGAGCAAAGACAGTATGCTTTTTTTTGTATACTGATTAATTGTGCATTTTCAAACTTTTAAAAAAAGAAAGAGAAACTCACCAAGACATTTCCAGCCCTATGAGACACGTTTGTATCTTTAAATAACTTTATTTACAACCAATTTATTTGTCATTCTGCTTTGCCCTCTCTATCCTTAGAATAAAAACAAATCTTTTCAGCATATCAAAAAGAGAGGTGCCTGAAAGCAGAAAATAAATAAGCAAGTTTTCAGTGATTTGCTCCAGGACCGAATAGTAAATGAGTTATACCACTGGAGCGAACCGTTCCCTCTGCCCTGCCTCTGTGTAATTAGATTGCAATTGCACCACAGTGAGATGCCCAAAGGAACAAAGTCGTCAAATCAATTGCACTCTCCTCATTCATTGCCATTTTTTGTTAGCTTTCTTTGGATGAATAATTGAAACATCTTGAAAGCGACAAAAGGCTCTGGGTAGACATACCTGCTAAGCTTCTTAGTGAATGATGAATTGAATTTTGTGAATGGATGAAAATGTAGCCATCCTGAAAGGTCTCGTTTCAATTTGGCAGTACATGCTCCTTAGTTAATGCTACACAGAGACATGGTAATTAGGTCATGCCCTTACATGCTCCTTCATCAGAAAAATGCTGCAATATGTAATTTGGGTACATATTATTATTATTATTATTATTATTATTATTATTATTATTATTATTATTATTATTATTATTTTGGGATTTTCAAATATTAAATGTTGTTGTTGATGAATGTTGTTGAATTTTAGGCACCTCTCTATGGAGAACATTGGGTGAATAGAGTGAGTACCTGATGCGCCCCTGGTCAAGACTTTTTTTATTGGGTAAATAGAATAGAATAGAATAGAATAGAATAGGTTTCCACAGATTTTCTCTTAGACTTCAGTTCATAGTAGAATTGAGAATAGAATAGAATAGAATAGAAAATGTTTTCAGTTCTTTTCTCCTAGACTTCAGTTCATAGTAGAACTGCGAGAATAAAATAAAATAGAAAATGTTTCCAGTGATTTTTCTCCTAGATTTTAGTTCATAGTAGAAATGTGAGAATAGAATAGAATAGAATAGAAAATGCTTCCAGTGATTTTCGCCTAGACTTCAGTTCATAGTAGAATTGTGAGAATAGAATAGAGTAGGTTTCCAGAGATTTTCTCTTAGACTTCATAGTAGAAATGTGAGAATAGAATAGAATAGAAAATGTTTCCAGTGATTTTCTCCTAGACTTCAGCTCATAGTAGAATTGTGAGAATAGAATAGAGTAGGTTACCAGAGATTTTCTCTTAGACTTCAGTTCATAGTAGAATTGTGAGAATAAAATAGAATAGAATATGTTTCCGGTGATTTTCTCCTAGACTTCAGTTCATAGTAGAAATGTGAGAACAGAATAGAATAGAAAATGCTTCCAGTGATTTTCTCTTAGACTTCAGTTCATATTAGAATTGTGAGAATAGAATACAATAGAGTAGGTTTCCAGAGATTTTCTCTTAGACTTCAGTTCATAGTAGAAATATGAGAATAGAATAGAATAGAATAGAAAATGTTTCCAGTGATTTTCTCCTAGACTTCAGTTGATAGTAGAATTGTGAGAATAAAATATAATAGAATATTTTTCCAGTGATTTTCTACTAGACTTCAGTTCATAGTAGAAATGTGAGAATAGAATAGAATAGAAAATGCTTCCAGTGATTTTCGCCTAGGCTTCTTTTCATAGTACAATAATGAGAATAAAGTAGAATAGAATAGAGTAGGTTTCCAGATATTTTCTTAGACTTCAGTTCATAGTCGAAATGTGAGAATAGAATAGAATAGAATAGAATAGAATAGAAAACGTTTCCAGTGATTTTCTCCTAGACTTCAGCTCATAGTAGAATTGTGAGAATAGAATAGGTTTCCAAAGATTTTCTCCTAGACTTCAGTTCATAGTAGAAATGTGAGAATAGAATAGAATTGAATAGAATAGAAAATGTTTCCAGGGATTTTCTCCTAGACTTGTTCATAGTAGAAAAACATGCAGATCACAAGGACAAAATGGACAACAGACGCTGTAACATCAGTCCATCCATACTTGCAGTGGAGTTCACACTTCATTTACTGTTTAATGTATTTCGATTTTATCACATTACAATCAGTCTGGAGTACCTCAATGACTATGAAGAACAATCAAAATCCAAAACAGAAATCAAACAGACAGGGTCATGAAGTTAAATGTGTGAGAGAGATGAGGAGGGAGGTCATGCAATTACTACCCCAAAATCTGAGCATCAGGACACAGCTGTATGAGCGCAAAAGCAATCACACCATTCATTTCACTAATGCTTAATGACATCTGATTAACAAATGACCAGGTGCTGAAACAAATGAAGGCAGATTGTTGTTTTAGTGTGTTTAGTATATAAATTGTCTGTTTTGTGATTGGGATTTCAGAATTTTCTTTTGTCTGGGATCATTAGTAGTTGGGGGGAGTCAGTATTTTTCCACTGAATCCATTAATTTTTTAGCACAGTTTTCATAATCTGATATGTGTCTTACAGAATTTTTAGAAACATTCATTCAATTACAAAAACCCCTAAAATAAAATACTCAAGTGCCAAACTCCTAAAATACACTTACTTATATATTTCTCTTAAATGTTAGTTCACCCCAAAAATTTTGTCATAATTTACTCACCTTCATGTCATTAAAATCCTATCAGACTTTTGTTCATCTTTGAAACACAAATAAAGATTTTTTTGAATGAAACCAGAGATTTCTGTCCCTTCATTGAAATTTCAATTTACCAAAACTTTGACATTTCAGGAAGTTCATACAGACATAAGAAATCTTAAAATAATTACTTAAAAACAATTAAGTAGTTTAATTCAAGTCTTCAGAAGACACATGAACAGATTTCAGGCTCTTCTTCACTTATTAACATTGATCAATGCAGATGTAGATCACATCAAACTGTAAACAGAAGGCCAAATGCTCGATCAATATGGATTTCTTTTATGATGTCTTGATGAACATGGTAGAATTTGGTAGAATTTCATTATAGGGGACAAAAATATCTTCATTTGTGTTTCAAAGATGAACAAAAGTCTTAAGGGTTTGAAACAAAATGAGGAGCAACCTTTTAAGAATATTGCGTTTTTTAATAGCATCTAATTGTAACATTTCATATATATTCTACAATTTATTAACATACACAACAGAACAGACAGGCAGGTGTGGCTTACCCTGATTATCATTAACTTTATTTTGTGTGTAATGTAAACTCAAATTTCTGTTAATTGGTTTTCTTTTAAAAAAATGTAGACTCCTAATAGTTGTGTTAATTTTTATTTATAATTTTTTACTTTTTTTTTTTTTGCGTGAAGTTGAACATATTCATATACATATATACTTCACTCCATCTTTAATGCCCTTGACAGAAATAAGCAAATAAGTCATAACTTCAAGGCAAATGAGATCATTAAATTCTAGACTGCATGAAAAAGCTCTATAATTAACCCTTGACACAAATGATCTTTTTTAACCATATAAGGTATTGCTGATATGAATCAGTGCTAATTACTGGAGTTTATAATCATTGATCAAAGAACATTTTCATTTAAGCCTCTCGTTTTGGTTTAATGGCAATCAAACCCCCAGATTCACAGACAAGGGGGTGAGAGGATAGGGTTACACCGAGGGTCCATTTAACACCATTTAGTACCCTAATGTGTTTTCTGAATACGTTCGCCTGTGGCCAGGCCACTATCAAAGACTGCTGGAGACCTTGATCACTGAGCGTGAAGGTAAAACGCTCTGAGTCACAGAATACAAGCAATCAGAGAGCTCTGTGCTGTTCTGTTGCAAGCAATGCCACAAAGCAATCTGGTGTTCTTAAAGCAGAAAATTGAGGTTTCTGCGTCTCTTACAGAATAAAATACTTTTCTGTTTATGCACCACTAAAGATTTCATATGTCTGTTTTGTATTTACACAAACTGTAAGTGAGTGAATGGCTAAAGCATCTTAACAGTACTCACAATAAACAGCCTTAGAACTGCATTCTGAGATTGCTTTAAAAAGTACAATGTATTTTAATAGTTTGTGAAAAAGCAAAGCACTACATATTTAGTTTAACTTTAATTATCTTTTGGAAATAAACATGGGTTTTTGGCATTTTAATCCAATTTTGTGTAAAAGTTGTTAATTACTTCCAGTATATCATTCTGGAAATGTGAAAGTGAGCATATTTCATTGTGGTATTCAAACCTGTTGCAGTTTACTCTCTTCTTTTATTTCGTTGCAAATATAGGGCATCTGGATATTATATGCATAGAAAATGTGCATACTGAAACCAATACACTGTTAAAAAGTTTGGGGTCGATTTTACAATGTTTTTGAAAGAAACCTCTCTTTTTCACCAAGGCTGGATTTATTTGATCAAAAACTGTAATTTCGTTTACTAATTTTAAAAAATTGCTTAGTTTTCAACAGCCATTACTCCAGTTGTCAGTGTCACATGATCCTTTAGTAATTATTCTACATGCAGATTCAGTGTCCAAGAAATATTTCTGATTATCAATTATTATTATTATATTTTTAAATCTCTTTACTTTTTGACCAAGTTAATGCATACTGGCTGTATAAATGTATTAATCTAAAAAAAAAAAAAAAAAAAAAAAAAAATCATACTACCCAAACTTTTGAACTGTACTTAGAATAGTACTATGCTATTCTGAACAAAAGCCATTATGCTGTTCAGACCTTTCTGCAGATATAGCTAACCAAGCATTACAGACAGATGTGAACTGGTGTTAAATGAACTCTGCAGGTCTCCAAGAAGCAGGACTGAACAACCCCGGACTGAAGAGAAGATTAAACAATGATATTAAATCTTCACAATCTTTAAATGTAAAATAAAAACTACCTCAACACATTTGATTATGAACAGCTGCCAAATATATAATTGTTGACCAAAGACTGCACCAGAATGCTTTTTTAACTCATTTAGGTTACATATAAGCAACATATTTTAAAAATACAATACATAATCCAAAAAAATAAAAATCAGAAATGCAAAAAAAAGCTTAAAAATAACATTTACATTGTAGTTGTTGACAGCTACATGTTATGGCAAAAGACAGAAAAGAATTACAATAGCATTTTCATCACTTAAACACATGGAACAAAAGAAAAAAAAAAAAAAAAAAAACTAACTTTTCCACTGATCAGAGATCAGATTTTGTATATCAAAATCTTTGCCCAAAATATAAGGGAATCAACAAAATTAGTCTCTGATCAGTGTAGATGGCACCAAACTGACCTGTAAAGTCTGGCATAGATGAAGAAATTCCAGTATATTTCAATAGAAGCACACTTACAAGTTAAAAATGATTTTCTGATGATGGGCTATCAAATGCTCACTGAAAATCACATATTATATTTCATTTACTTTTTTACAACACTTTTTCAAACGTCATCATTCCACGTTTGAAAGCATCCACCTAACTTTGTTAATAAATGTGACTGAGCCTTTTCCTTATAGCACTTAATTTTGTAACAAAAGCAACATTGCTTAAGAAAAAGTAGACAATGGTGCATTCTATACCAATCCAAGTCATAACAGAGACATTATATATATTTATGTGTGTATGTGTGTGTGTCTTCATAAGAACAAAAATATGAGTATATGTATTAGTAACAGAAGCAGTAAAACAACAGGAGAGGGCACAGCTGATTTAATCTCAATCATTAAAGACCCATGCTGCAAAAGTGAGAAACTCCATCCGTTTAATCATGCTCACAGGCAGCATCATCAAGGACTGCTGCAGTGTGGGAAAGTCTTTCAAAAGGGAACCTCAGAGTGACAGGAGCAGGTCTCAGAAGCAGCACCCTGGGCTGTTTCCATGATAAACCCACACAAACATTCATTCCCTGTCACGGTTGCAACTCAAAGGTGCTCTTTATGGTTCGCAACGCTCCTCAAGTAGGGCAACATGTTTGATAACGAAACTGTACCCTGCATTTCATTTTTTTCTTTCTTCTGAAGAGAAAAAAGTAAATAAAAAAAGTTTACACTTACAAACTTACAATGTATTCCTGATAACTGGATATTTTTTTTTTTTTTTTTTTTACAGAAGATAATATTTAAAAAAAGAAAAAGAAATAGAAATGAAAAGAGACAGAGATGCTTTGCAGGTGCCTGTGTTACGTTCAGAGTCTCTGTCTCTTGAGGCACCAGAAGAGATCCGTTCAGGATGTATGTGTGAGGACCATTATTCAGATTTGTGACAGTAAAGGTCCTTTAGAGCTTTGAGCTCCTCGATGAGCGTTTTGTTCTGATTCTCCAGCACAGCCACTCTGTTTTCCAGACATTTAACATACTCTTTCTTTTTCCTGCGGCACTCCCGTGCTGCCTCCCTGTGGTGGAAACATATTATTACAGTCAGGCGATTACAATGGACACCATATGAGTCACTCAAACTAAAAATGCAACATTTACTTCATATTTTAATGATTTTTTTTAAATTGCAACAAAAATCAAAGGATTCTAGGTTAGGGTTTTAAGGGAGAACACGGAGCAGTGGTGCTATATAGTCATAGCTGAATTATAATTGCAAGAAATGATATCTTGTGATAACATAAGGAATACATTTTAATCAGGCATGGGATCAGCTAAGAACAAAAAAAAGATAAAATGATTAAATAAAAAAATAAAAAACAATAAAGAAATTATATTAATAACATGAATAATGTTTTCAATAATAAGTAATAAATATTTTATTATAAAAAGGTTTTTCCTTTTCACGGTTGAAAATTAAGAAAATTCATAAAGAATATATTAGCATTTTATTTTTAAGTTTACTTTAAAATAACTGTATTTGTATTTATTTAATACTCTCTTTTTTATTTTCAAATATAATAGTATTATCACACGTTATTATTTCGTTTATTATTTTATTTAAAAAAACTAAATAAAGTACAATAATATTATCACTATTTAATAATTTATTTTTTATAGTTATATTTAATCGGTCACACTATGTGGATATATAAATATATATATATATATATATATATACACACACACACACATATATATATAGTGCGCCAATCGATTAAAAATATATATATTAATCACACATTTCTTCTGAGATTAATCGAGATTAATTCCACCTAACATTAAAGTTTTTAAAATAGTTGTCAACTAAAATAATATTACTAGAGCTGAAACAACTAATCGATTTAATCGATTAAAATCGATTATTAAAATAGTTGTTAACTAATCTAGTAATCGATTCGTTGCTAAATAATTTTTATTTGCCGTAAGCAGCTCATTTCGTGCATATTTTAAATCTGCGGTGACCAAAGTGTGGCAGTAATGAGCCACCGGAGGTTTTACTCAGCCAGTACAGCAGGACAAGCAGCGAATAGCCAATAGCTGGCCTCGTTTTATGTCACGTGCTTCCCGCACAGCGTCTCTGCAGCATTCAGCGTGATGGGTGAGGCAGGCGGCAGTGGAGTAAGCTCGAGAAAGAAAAAGAAAAAAAGCGGAAGATAAAACTATTCGAACGAAGTCATCCAAAGTGTGGGAGCACTTTACTTTGAGCCTTCAAAAAAGAAGAGTAACCTGTAAACTGCGGCTGTTTTCTGCGGCAGGAAACATATCCTCTAAAGAGAGCAAGCCTAAGCCCTGAACATTTGGACATGATGTTGACCTTTTTGCACTGCAATGCAAAGTTTTTCTCAAATAATGAGTGAATAGTGTTCTGCCTCATTTCCCACAGGTAGTCGAATTCCTGTCAGTTCAGGCATAAGCTGTTTTGTTTAACATTTTATCGCTTTATTACAGTTTTGAATTTTGCACTGTTATAAGGACCACTAACGTACATATTTAAATCCGATGAAAATCACAGTGTGCAAAGACTTTTATTTGTGCAGATTCTGCAGTACAATGTTGTTTGCAAATGTTTAGTCGTAAAAGCTGATAACATTGCTTTTTAACAATTAACATTTAAAGCTTTGTCGTTTACCAGTTCATAATTCAGTCTTGCAGCATGACTGAATGAGAGAGGTTAATGTTTAAAATGTATTTGAAATGCACTTTTTTTTCTAAGTATTCACAGCTCTTTTTCACACAGCAGGTTTTTTGTGTGTGTCCAATTTTTTTTTCTGGACAACCTTCTGATGGATTTTACTTTAAATTTTACTTTAAAATGTGAGTTCCATTCAGGTTTCATGCCATTGGCACTTTATTCGAAGGATTGTTTACAATTTCTCACCATAAGCTATAAAGCTGTTTCCCAGGTATAAGCTGTGTGTTTACAGGAAAAAAATAAAATAAAATGCAATTTACTGCAATTTTATTCTGTTTTATTCTTATTCTTTGTGAAAATATGTTCTGAAAGATTCCTTAATAAGCTTTGTTCGGGATGTTAAACTACTTTAGGAGCCCTAAGGACTGCCATGGTGAAAACATTACTTCAAACCTCCTTGTGAAATTTGCTAGAGTATGTATGGGTCAGTGTTTTGATTGCAGAAGAGTTTGACAAAGGATAACCATCACATAATAAAACACAACTCCAGGTATGTTTTTGATGAGGATATGACAATGCAAAATGGTTAAAATCTCTAAAAAGTCTATGTTGAATGATAAAGACCCTTTGTTAATAATTTACTTGGGGAAAAAATGGGCAAAACTAAAATATAAGTACATAAACCGATTCATCGATTAATCGTAAAAAGAATCGACCGATTAATCGATTAGCAAAATAATCGTTAGTTGCAGCCCTAAATTTTACCTTATATCAAAATAATGTGCAGACAACATAAAGACAGTATATTTTTAATATTTGTTTAATGGCTGAAAGCCAGCATCACTGATACCAATACTACTGATGTCTCTATAAAATAGTTTTCCCCCCTAATTTTTAACCACTGACTAGCCATTCAACATTACAGTATAATTAATTTACTGTAAAAAAAATATATATAGCTATCAATTTTAACATTTATTAGAGTTTTAAAAAATAACTTCTAATTTAAGTGAACTTAAAACAATCTTCACATAAACCCATTATAATAAATGTCATATTTAGGCCTACCTGTGCCCTTCAGCAGAAATATACAGAAATTGAAATGATCAAACACTAAATTCTAAATTAAATAAAGATTAATCCTTAAAGCTATATAAAGGTTATTGACTTCCTCTTTTTTTTTCTTTTGTTCTTTGATGAACAGACACCACTGAGTGACGTGATATACAGCCATGTGCGGTGACCCATACTCAGAATTCGTGCTCTGCATTAAACCCATCCAAAGTGCACACACACAGCAGTGAACACACACACACACACACAGGTGCCCAGGGAGCAGTTGGGGGTTCAGTGCCTTGCTCAAGGACACCTCAGTCGTGGTATTGCTGGCCCGAGACTTGAATCCACAACCTTAGGGTTAGGAGTCAAACTCTGTAACCACTAGGTCACGACTTCCCCTCTGCATCTGGTTTTTAGGTTATTTGGCTGCTATTTCTTTAAGAGCTGCCGCTGCTGAACGTGACGCAGATCTAACACGCATCGTAATTTCTCTCAACTCTCTTTACCTTTACTAACCCACTTCAGGTCTCTACTAATAAGCTGATGAGTTGAATCAGGTGTTTTAGATGAGGAATACAGAGCTGGGCTGCTCAAGGACAGTTTGGAAAACCATTTCAGAGACATGTTCTTAAATGTGACATATTACATGCATGCACAGTTTTAAGGCAGCTTTAATCGCCTTTTTGGTAACTTCATGACTTAACTGACCATGACATTGCATGCACGTAATTTATCGTGCATTAATATGAAATGATACGGGCTACAGCGCGCAGTAGCACAATTGAATAGCACGCGCTACAAGCACATCTGCACTCGTTTGACTCGCGCCTGGAATGATGTGATCGTTATGATGTTCTGTGACTGAATAAATGCACTTCTTTTAGGGCTTTTTATTTTAAATGTACCTGAATACAGAGCAATTGTTCTCAGATTTACACAGTTCACCTGGGCCATACTTTACAGTCCAAAATAAGCATGTGCATTAATCGTGCAGATGTGTTTTTTATCGTACCTGTTCTTCATAAGCCGAACCTCCCGCTTGCGTGTGACCTCCTCAGTTCCTCCCTGGCCGGGCATTGCCGGAGAGGAGGCCATGACCACCCCTGGAGCAATGGTGCTAGCTGCGGTGCGGATCTGATATGCCTGAACATCTCCTGAGGCCGCTGAAAAAACACAAGCAGCACAGATTTATGTTTTGACAAGCAGACATTTAGATGCCCTGTGTGGCTGCCTGCTGGATACAGATTAAGCCTAGCCTAGATTTAATCTACATGTCAGAAACTAGACCAGTACACTTATCTCTCTTTATCTTCTGTCATTTTATTCAAGGTTTTATGTACTTGCATAGAAATGAAATGGTGAAATCTCACCTTGTACAACCACTTGGTTGCTGGGCACCAGTATCTGCTGGCCGTCGCTGGTCTGTGCATACTGCAGGATGGTGGTTCCGGGCTGAGCGCCTGCCGCGTTTGTCATGGTCAGGGTTTGTAGCCCTTGAACTCCATCTGTTCCATTATTGGCTAATTGGATCGCCCCACCCTGAGTGATAGCAACTGAGGGAAAACCAATGACATGAGCCTGACTGTATGTTTAGGAAATCAGAACAGTGTCAAGCTACTTTTTCATATGTAGTAAAGTAGTAGTGCATTTGTACTAGAAAACAAACAGCTTACTGTACTGCCCGCTACTCGTCTGGTAGATAGGCGTTGGCACGGTAACAGTTGTTATGGCTGGAGTGGAATCCTCCTCGGACTTCTCTTCTTCTATCCGCGGGACTGCTTGAGCATCGAATGAAAGGTCGTTCAGGATCTTTCTGTGTTACAAAATGTCAAATCAAGCTTGTGAACAATGGATTGTGAATGAGCTAAGGTACAATTGGATGTTGATATCTGAACATAAAGGACTGCAGTAATAAGTAATATTCAGTGCAGTGTTTCCTACAAAACAGAGGGGTGGCTTTTATCCACACAGGTAGATTTTGTACATTCATAAAATGGATCAATCTAGTGTGCTATACAAAATTAAGAGCTCCAACCCCTTTTTCAGACACTAAACACTAAATATATATACACACACACTCCATGGTCTGTCTGAATACTGTATTCTGATTGGCTGGCAGGTATGCAGTAAAACTGTTTAATGCACAGGTAGTTTGAATGCTAGCACTAACATGCCATAACTGACGAAAATATTTTTTACCCATTCTGTCAAATATTGTGCTACTAAGAGCAATACTAGTTTAACTTGTCTATAACCTGACAAATGACCATGGAATAATCGTGATAATCAACAGCTTGCCGTGCATCAAAGGATTTTAAATCTTCACATCGGGTGGTTCTTAGCCTCCACATCGTGCATTTAAAATCCTTTAATGCACGGCAAACCGTTGATTATCCCTTACATAATTGATACTTTTGAACAAATACTAATAATCAATAAAAAGTAACAAATTAACCTTAGTATCTTAATTGTTTAGATTTTTAGAATGTATTAGTATTAGCTTCTTGTCAATCCACCGGTTCACATTTACAACTGCGTATAAAAGATAAAAAAAAAAAAAAAAAAAAAAAAAAAAATTGTAACCAAATAGTTTCTGGTAGCCGTTGACATCCATTCTATTTTTTGTCCATACTATGGAAGTCAATGGCTACCAGTGACTGTTTGGTTACCAACATTCTTGAAAATATCCTTTTTTACATTTAACAGAAAAAAATAAATGATAGAGGTTTGGAACAACTTGTGTTGTAAATTTTTGTCTTAATTTCTTCACTTGCAAGAGTCAAACCCCAGAGCTGTTATTTTGGCAGAAAACTGCCGTTTCATTGAAAACAGGTTTATAAACGCGTATCATTACAAATCTGGTGAAATACTGTAATCATCTGTCCACAAAAATGTTGGAAAGTATGCAAATGTGCAAACTCGCAATGCACGTAAAGATGAAGCTTGCTGCATTCAAAGTAACCCGAGACGCTGCAATATGATGTAAAAACCGTATCTTGAGCTACTCGCATAAATATAGTGCCACGGTTCGCTTTGAAACACAGCTGGCAGCCTTTTGTGAATTAGTAAGTGCACCAAGACATTTTGCGATATTGATTTTAGATCAACTCACAGATGTTTTGGCAAAGCAATGGTGCAAAACACAACATTCAACAAGATCTTTGACGTTATTAAGTAAAATATTTTTGGTTCATTCTGAAACTGTGGTTCCCTGCCAGAGTCTACATAATGAACTAGAAACACTGCACCGAAACTACAAATCCATTCAGGTACCTGTATGAGGGCCGTCTAGACAGGATCTCTCTTCTTTTCTGAGAATCTGTCACACTGTCCACTGACTCCTGTGAATCATCACTCTCAGCAATGGTAGAAATTTACACAAAAACAATAAAAAAAAAACACGTGACAAAAAACCTCAGGCATTATCTCTAAACTATCAAGTCTTGTAGATTAGCAAATAGAAGAATATACATATTAAATTAAGGTTATTTAATCCTCTGTGCATTCTGCATATAATTTTGGGTCTGCTAAGACAGACACAGAATTATGCAATTAATTTTTTTTTTTAACAATTTTACGGTTTTCCCAGAAATGAACCATCAGGTCAGGCTTACTTGTACAGTTTGCACCTGTGGGGATTGTATGACAGAGGGCTGGGCTGCCTGGATGACCCCGTGAACTTGCACCGTTTGCCCATTGGGCAGCTGAACTAAGGTCACAGTGGGCGCAGTGGCTGACGCCTGTGCTGCAGCCATGGAAACCTGCGTGGGGAGGCACAACAGAGTGAGACACAGAGACCGAACTAAGCTAGAACTGGACTGAATTAAAATATAAACCCCCAACTACATGCATAATCACAATCAGCCTTAAGATGCTAGCAAACGTGCTGTGAAAACATACGATCCAAAAAAACCAGACCTGCGCCAAGGTGGCAATCTGCTGAGTGTCTGTCTCTGAGACTGCAGTGTCGCCGCCCTGCTGGACATCTGCTCCTGCCTCCATGGTCATTTAGATTGCCTGGAGATTTAATTAAAAAATCGTTTACTTTGGCAGATACACAAGATACTTTAAACATACTATGAACATACAGAGTAGGTCACCAATGTCTCCTCACAAGGGAAATGGTATCTGAAACTCTGTGACCACAAAAACACCCTGCCCACAAATTGGGTTTGTCATAGTTTCGTTTTGAGTATTCAGTTGTGTAGTTAGAAGGCTTGTCCCATAAAGCATTTATGTATTTATATGCATTCCATTTTAACTTAATAATTAAATAATTCATGTATATAACAAATAATGCAATTATGATTTTTTTTTTTTTTACATTATTGGAGTGAAATGTTTGCATTTATATAGTCTAAATGTATTTAAATGATAAAAATAGCATTATGGCATTGCAAAATTAATGTGTAAAAATACAGATTACAATATGAATAGCCACATGCGCTAACATATGTAAGAGATATGCTTAATTTCAATTAACGAAATTAATTTTGATGGACCTATATCTGTTTTGTAATGAGTAATAATGCTAGAACTGACATATTAAGGACACTGTGCTCAACAAACCATGGGGACTCCATTTGCCGCCTTTTTTACTTCCGTATACAGCTGTCAGTTCTGAGCTTTGGTTTTTAAAGATTAATGGAGGTAAAAAAAAAAAAAAAAACCACATACAAACAGGGTGCCATCAAAATTACTTATTTTTTTTAGTTTTAAATGCCTATTTATGGCTATTTGTAGGTAAAGCAAAACCATAAAGACAAGCGCTTGCATTTCCAGGCGTGTTTCGACTTGTAAAATAGCGTTCCAGTTTGAATGAAGCAAGAATGCAACACAAAATCAGTCTGTTTTAGGGTGTAATTTGAAGAAAATAATACTCAAAAGCAATGCACTTCTCTCTGGTTTTATTACCAATTAAAACCACAATGGATTACAGAGATTTAGTGGTACAGAAAACCTCTGCATGGGCGAGAATGCAGTAACGTTAGACATCTTTAATGTAACGGAGAGCTTCGAGTGCTCCGTAAAGCAATGCTGGAGCCAAGAAAAAAAAAATCATGAGCTGTATTTCCATCTAAAGGTGCCATGGGCGGGCGATTGCATTCATAACACTAACGTTACGCATCTCCTATCCTTTCCACAAACGCATGTACTTTGCAGACCCGTCGCGCTGTCCTCACTCGACTGCCTGACTGACTCATTGTCTGCAAGCAAGTCTGAGCTGTTGAGAAACATGCCCACCGCCGCCATGATCTCTTTGTTACAGACGGACCGAGCATTGCGACATGTCCGCTAAAACGACAAGTGCATAATCGGTTTCCCCCACGAATGCGTCTCTTCTTACCCGACACAGACTCGCCTCGTCACTCCCAGGCCTCCGGAGCTCCACTTTTATTTAGTCCGACACGTAAGAGACCGCGTCAGGCTACACCTCCGTCGCGTCACCGAGGACAACAACACAGAGAACGAACGAGGAGACGAGATACAGCCCTAATTCACGTCACGATCGACAGGATCCGAGGCGTAGGCGGAACATGCCGAACTGAGCACGAAGATATACGAACAGCTGCCGAGAGAAGGATCCACACCCGAGCATGCGTCAAATCTCTGCGCTGTGATTGGCTGCCTTTCGTCGTCATAAACATGGATACGTCTATTCAAATGTACTAGAGCAGGAGTTTTAAATCTTTTCTAAATGCAACGGACCCCCAAATATGATCATCATCATGGGAGATAAATGTAAAATATTAATTTGAAAATATTTAGTTTATATTAAATTACATACTATTTTGTTTTCGATTCACTAATACTGCACTATTATAAATATAATATAAGTTATTACTTTATCTATTTATTCTATTTATTTATTTTAATCAAACAAATCAAATTTTGACTTAAACAATAATAAATTAATTATACAAGTATATAACAAATAATGCAGTTATATAAAAAAATGTTTGACATTATTAGAGTGAAATGTTTGCATTTAGTATAAATGTATTTACATGACAAGAACATATGGCATTGCAAAATCAATGTGAAAAATACAGGTAAAAATATGAATAGCAACTAAAGTAGCCATAGACACTAACACATGTTAAAATGCATGTACAATATTGAATGATGCCAAATATATTTTTGGTAAATATTTAGTTTATATTAAGTCATATATATATATATATATATATATATATATTACTTTATTACTTATATTATTAATCTTAATTATGTTAGTTATATGCATTTTTAAGTATTTATTTTTAATATAATTAAATTATCAATCTTAATTATGTTAGTTTCATATTTGTTTATTTACTGGAGAACTATACTATATGTTTTAAAGGCAAAATAAATCCAATCCGTATTTTGTTTGTGAGCACGACATGGGCGGTTCTTGTCAACATGAATGTTATGATTGGATAACTTGAATGCAACGTCACGGCAATTTTCACCAATCAAAATTAAATAATCACCGCAGAAGGACACAAGTTTACCGCCTCCTTGCCAAGAACCAGGAAATAGACATGATATTTTGATACGCGACCCGCGCTTCATTTTAGTCATTGTGATATACTTACTTTCTGTTACTTTCGTGGTCGACGGAGTTCGTTGCAGTTATGGCATCGTTATTCAAGAAAAAGACCGTTGATGGTAAGTTTCTTGCTGTTGCTCTGAGGGTTTGTTTGTTTGGTCAAAACCGCCCAGCAACACTCTTACGTCAACCATCGACTGGTTTGTTAATACTAACACTGTTAATTTGTTTAATACGTGGAATCTCTTTTGAGAAATTTTTGGGTCATTTTAGGGCCTTCGAGATATTTTTAGTCCACTATGCTAACTAACACAGAAGTGTCTTTTGTTCTGGAATGTGTGTTTGGACAGCTGCAACCGAAAACATTTAGAATTTTCTTGACCTTAACTTGATCTTAACAGTTATTATTTAAATTATCGGCTCAAAGATGGTCTATAAAACAAATTTAATCGTTTGTAAAATCACTGGGCCTTTCCTGTAACCTTAAATGGTCTAAAATGACTTTTTATTGACTTAGTCCCCATACATTAATTTGCTATATGACTCATACATTTCAGCATTGATGATTTAAATGGCGATCGATAACTATGTCTCCTCTCATAATACAGATGTTATTAAAGAACAGAACAAAGAGTTGCGGGGAACGCAGAGACAGATTGCAAGAGACCGGACAGCACTGGAAAGACAGGAAAAACAGCTGGTGAGAATCCCCACCCATCAATGTGACGTGAATATGATGCCAAATGTTCCCCTTTCTTACCACTGAGGTCTGTGAGATCACGAGGTTATGTCATTCATGTCGCAGAGGACCTTAGTGTGTCAAAAGATTATGACTCACAGCTCGTGATGCTGTTTTGAGTTTAGATAAGGCAGGTTGTGCCATTGTGACAGTGTTTCTTTCAGAAGTTGCTGGTGGAAACTTTTATGCTTTTCTTATAGCCACCACCCTTCATACCATTCATACGCTCATACCAGTGTAAACATAACTATCATTGTACGCTGTTAAAATATCCTGGAAATTGTATGCTAAAAAGCGGCAGATGAGGTTGCCATAGATTCAAGTTTATAAACACTGTGACAGTGTTTTAGGTATTATACAGTGACGTATTGGTGACTCTATATTTTACGACTGTATATTTCATTAAGAGATTTAATTTTCATTCATTAATTAATCTACTCGAACAACCAAAATCTACTTTTTACCTTTAAGTGAACTGATAAACATCATAAAAATACAGGTTATTATAAAGGTAAATTAAAAAGCCATATGATGACTCATCGTAAGTGTGCTTATATATAAACACTAAAACAATGCAATAAACTTGAACTAAATAACAAAAATATAAATATTTCAACTAAGCAACCGAAAATTAAACAAAAATGTGCATTGCTGATAACAAAATATGAATAAACAAAGTTATTCATATAAAATATTATGTAATCATATATAATTAAAGGTTTTTTTATTGTATTTTTTTTTATTTTTTACAGTAAAATTAAATGTAATGTGATGTTAAACCATTTGAAGTTTACTATATTTGGCAAGGTAACTTACAGTTAACCAAACCAACTGTTTTTTTTTCTTCTTCTTCTTCTGTAGCATTTTTATGGTGTAATTCTTTCTGCAAAAGCAGATTTTTCTGGGTTTCTTGCACAAAAAAATAAAATAAAATAAAAAAAATCACATTGAAATCATCTCACATACACTAGGCCATTTCACTTTAATATTTTTTGTTCTCATCTGTGAAGCACTTTGAGCTGCATTTTATCTAATAAAAGCATTATACAAATAAAACACAACCTTCTTCTGCTCTCACCAATAAGTCTCATTCTGGATAACTGTGTAATTCAATTCTAATGCCAGTAGGTCCATCTCTAACTGTTTTCTGCTATTTGTTTTCTTTATCACAGGAGATGGAAATCAAGAAAATGGCAAAGACCGGGAACAGAGATGCCTGTAAAGTTTTAGCCAAGCAACTTGTTCAAGTGAGGAAACAGAAAACACGTACATATGCCGTCAGCTCTAAGGTCACCTCCATGTCAACACAAACCAAGCTAATGAACTCCCAAATGAAGATGGCTGGTGCCATGGCTACAACCACCAAAGTAAGACCCTTCTGTCTTTTTAAACTCATGATAACATTTATAAAAGTTTGTCCCAAGCCCCATGAATCATGAATTGTAGCTCAGTTCATTTTAGGCAGTCCTGACAGTGATTTAAAGCTAAGTTGGGTTGAATATTGTGTGAAACTGCTGTGATTTCACATTTAAGTAAATAGGGCCGTTCATTCTGTAGTCCTCAAAACCAAGGAGAATTAACTTTTTCAAGCCATGGATTCCCTCTGGAATTTCTAATGGGTTTATTGAGTTATGGTTTTGGATTTATGAGTAAAATAAGGACTGTGGGAAACATTAACGGAAGCAACTTTCCTATTTTGTTTGTGAAATTCTCTTTAATGCCAAAGGAACTTAAAGTAATTTTAACCTTATTCATAAATGGAAAACCACTTTTCATAAACCCCATTATAAATTCCCAAAGGGAAGTCATAGCTAGCAAATGCTAGTTTGTTTCCAGCTAGGGCTGCAAATTGACATTGTGTGCAACTTAACAGCTCTATTAATTATCTGTGTTATGACCTATGTGGTTTTGGTTTTATTAGAATTTGTACTATTTTGAGCGTATATGTTGATCTATAAATGCATATCTGGCACAGTATAGTGGCATGTCGATACACAGCCATTATTCTTTGTATGAGTAGCCTAAAGTGCAAAATTCTAAAATGGGCATGAATCAAACAGGGACTCATTTCTTTGTGTCTCTGCCTTTCTCAAAACAACTAACAGACAATGCAAGCTGTCAACAAAAAGATGGATCCGAAGAAGACAATGCAGACCCTGCAGAACTTCCAGAAAGAGACAGCAAAGATGGACATGACAGAAGAGATGAGTAAGATGTTTTTATTTATATATTTATTGCTATTGTGGGTGATTTTGTTAGTGGGTTTTTATAAAATAATGTCAAAAGAAGGAAGGAAGTGTTTTGGGCAACCTTTTTTTTTTTTTTTTTTTTTTTTTTTTTAAACCAAAGTGACTCTAATGATGAATAGCTTGTTGTTTCCAAAAGAAATAAGTGAAAAAAAGAGGAAATGAGTGCACACTAATATCATTGCCCCAAAATAATTTGTACACACTGTTACCATTCAAAAGATTAGGGTCATTATGATTGAAAATAAATTAATACTTTTCAGGAAGTATGTATTAAATTGATAAAACATGACAGTAAAGACTTCAAAAGTTTGGGATTGTTTAAATAGATTAATAAGTTTACTCAGCAAGTGTCCATTTGGTTGGTCAAAATGTAAAGACATTTATGTTACAAAAGATTTACATTTCAAACAAATCCTGTTCTTTTCTACTTTCTATTCATCAAAGAATTCTGGGGAAAAATCTATCATGTTTCCACAAAAATACATACAAACGATACATTTATTTTTCGTACTTGCCGATACCGAGTACCGATATGATACCTCTATTTCCACATTTGTAAGTCGCTTTGTATAAAAAGCGTCTGCTAAATGACAGAATTTAAATATAATTTATACGTAAATAACAAAACTAAATTTAAATTTTAAAACAAGCCCCAAATCAAATAAATAACGCGAATAAAATAAATATCTTCATATAAACAAAATAAGGCTTTGTCTGTGCTCTTTCCATTTAAATTTAAAGGCAACCACCCCACTTTAATCATGATCCAAACAAAGATGCTGCATACATGCAACATGAGCAGTTTTTAATTTAAATTAGATTGTATAATTTCAAAATCTGAAGCAAAAACAGAATTGTTTGACTAAAGTTTTGTGAAACTAAACATAAAAATATCTGCATGTAACAGAAACAGCAGACAAGCTGAATGAGACGCAGATTCACTCTCTGCCAGCAGGTGGCGCTTAAAGCGTTTCCCTGGTTTCCACTGTAAACAAAGCAGTGCTTCACTTATGAACTTAAATATGCCTTATAAAGAGGCAAGAGGGAAAGAAAAAATACCATCTAAACTTTTCTAAAGACAGTAAGTTCCCCTCAGACATGCATTTATATAAACACCTACCCCTAAATGATTCGCGATTTGTTTAGCATCTCAACCGGCTGCTAGTTTAACTTTTACCATAAAGTCGTGTATGCTTGACGTTTAAAGTAAACGTTTATAGTGAATGCCCCTATACATTTAGTGTTATATTTATGATTTAGTTTTAATCCAAATGATGGGTGTGCTAAAGAGAAAAGCAATACTGATCACTCAACAGAAGTGTGCTCTCTCTCTCTCTCTCTCTCTCTCTCTCTCTCTCTCTCTCTCTCTCTCTCTCTCTCTCTCTCTCTCTCTCTCTCTCTCTCTCCTTACCGTTAAATAACTTTTGCATTGGTTTACTTGCTCGTTTTTGACATATCTGACAAAACTACAAACGTTCCAGTGATGTCTCGCTCAAAAAGCTTGTACATCTGCGCCGCCATGCACTCAATCCACCATCAGATATACAGGCATGAATATTGAATGTTTAACATTATTTTAATTGCATACATATACCTCCTAGACATCCTTAATATTTAATAACTCCCTTCTTCTCTCTGTTGTTCTGTTGTCAGTGTTTCTTAGGGCCCTATTTTAACGATCTAAACGCAAAGTGTAAAGCGCACAGCGCAGGTGCACTCAGGGCGTGTCCAAATCCACTTTTGCTATTTTAACGATGGAAAAACGGTTGGGGCGCCCGGGCGCATGGTCTAAACGGGTTGTCCCTATTCTCTTAATGAGTAATGGGTGTTTTTTGGGCGTAACATGTAATAAACCAATCAGAGTCTCATCTTCCATTCCCTTTAAGAGCCAGTTGCGCTCGTGCCATGATGGATTTGCTATTTACACGGTGGAATTTGGCAAGCGCAAAGACAGAACGCGTCTCCGAGATGAAACAGAGCTGCTCGTGTGCCAGCAAATAGATAGCCTAATTCTGATACATGTGATGACTATCCATTATGACATGTAGACGTTTTTATATTTATGTAGCCTACAAAAAATTCTTATGCATTGCAATCCTTTAATTTTTAATATTTGGCATTTTTGTGTGCTGCTGTGCATCCCTGTGTTTAATAAACAGCGTGTACCCTCGTTGTGGACCTGCCTCTATTAACACGCTCTTTAAATGACAAAGCAAAAACACTTTTCAGCTCCTTAAAATAGCAATGTGCCTGAACACACCTCTTTTTTAGACCAGCACGCCCATGGGCACACAAATGGGCGCAAATGGATTTGCTAATTAAACAACATGGCGCTGGACAGGAAAATGCGAACGGCGCCGGACTGAAACTAGCAAACACACTTGCGCTGCGCCTTGCGTCGCATTGTGCCGGGTGTATGATAGGGCCCATAGTCTGGATACGGTACTGTTCACATGCTGCGTGGTATTGGGGCATTTTAACGAGTAGCCTACGAGTACAGAATCACCAGTATCGGTATCGGTGCATCCCTAATTAGAAATGTTTCTTAAGCTGCATATCAGCATATAATAGGATGATTTCTGAAGGGTGACACTGAAGACTGGTAATGGCTGATGAAAAAGTAGCTTTACCATCACAGGAATAATAAGAATATTCCTAGGAATAAATTACATTTTCAAATAAATTCAGTTATTTTAAATAATAATATTTCACTCTCTGAATGTAGTCTTAGTGAGCATAAGAGACTCTCGTGAATGCAAAAAAAAAGAAAATAATTAATCTTGAGCTTTTTAACATTTTGGTTTCGGGTGCACCTTTTTTTACGTTGTTTTCTGCACCTGTAGCCAACTTGAGTTGGATTTGTATACGGTTCTCATTGTTTTTTTAACAAACCACAACATAATTTGATTGTAATGCTTGTTTTTTTTAAGACTTTTTTTTTTTTTCTGTTTGTGCCTACTTGCAGTGAATGACACACTGGATGAGATCTTTGAGGATTCTGGTGATGAGGAAGAATCTCAGGACATTGTGAATCAGGTGTTGGATGAAATTGGAATTGAGATCTCAGGAAAGGTAAGAAGTGAAAGATTATATGGGCATCATCAATCAAACCATGTTGAGGCACCAGATTCAATAAACAGACTTATTACTGTTGTGCATTAGTGTTGAAATCCATTTGTGTCCATAAAGGCTGCACAGTTTATTGAATTAAAAAAAAATGCATTGCAGTATATGATTTCAATGCATTAATCCATAGACTTCAAGGAGATGCAGAGAAAATACCTGGCATATGATTATGCATATGTGTATCATATGTGACAGTGATGCAGTGTAAAGCAGAGAACCTACAACTGAACCTACAAATGTTTTTTGCATTCAAATAAGGCCAAAATGAGGAAGTACCTCAGTTGTGTGGAAGTATTTTTGGCATTAAATGTGATGGCCATGCCTAATCAGAAGTGGATTCAAAACCTGTAGGCCACAGTGTCTATTCATAAAAATATGCCAAACCTCTTTTATCTGTCTGAGCACGAAAACTGTTGAAAAAAAAAAAAAAGTCTGCATGCATGGTTAGCTCTAACCCTCTTCCCAGACAGCACCAAAGCAGCAATCCAGTGGTTCAGGTTTTGATCTAAATAAGCTTGCAACATTTAGATTGATTTGTAACTATAATGAAAGAAGCAATATGAGAAAAGATCATGTTGCAAATGCAGTCAAAGCTCCAACCTCCTCATAATTTAAATAAATAAGCCCATGTTTAAGCCTTCATTTAGATTTTGCATTTGATTTACAGTAATCCCGGATAATGCTTTTTTTTCAGAATGTCACTTCAATACAAGATTTTGTGGTTTGTTTTCTTCAACTGGAAAGAAAAAGAGAGATCAGTCTTGAATAAAAACAAAAATACTTTAATATAATTCAAATAGATTTGACCAACTAATCTTATCACGGCCATCAAATAATCCAACAAATTTACCACATATCATGGTTTTTTTGTTGTTGTTGTTTTTTAAATATATCGTGCAGCCATAATATTCATGTAACTATAAAATCCCTATCCACCGATGCAAGCAGAAAAATATACCACACAACAGTAAATTTCATTAAGTAATATTTGCATAAATGTTTGTTCAAGTCACGTTTTTTATGTAAACTTTACATGGGGTATATGTGCATAAATGCCTCTTAATTTGCATAAAGCCAGCCCTATCTCCATATAAGGGTGTTCTGCACAATGTCATATGTACAGCTATTTGTCACTCTTTGCAAATGTTTCCTTAAGTTCTGCACTCTTGTCTAAGAGAACACGCAGCAAAATCTTTAAATAATACACATTTGCTCATCCACACAGCATGGATAAATCTTTCATTCCAGTGGTGAATGGGTTAAATACAGAAAGTCTTGTTAGAATCACTGGAGCAGAACTCAGTAGGCTTGTGCTGAACAAAACCACTGGTGGATTCTGACTAACTTAAAAACCACTGATTTGTGACAGTGGCTCAATTGCAAAAATGTATAAATAGAAACCTTCACACTGATACGCAACGCAATATTTAAAAGCAGCATCCTCTGGGCACGAACCAAATTATCAGTACTGCAAAAAGACTGTATCATTCAGTTTTGGTAACTTTTCAGTATTGACTTAGTGCCGAAGTACTGGTCCTTTTTAAACAACACTTAATTAAAGTGTGAACTTATTGATTAATCATAATTTCTGTGTGAAAACTTTTGTACATTTTTAATTTTAGAGAATGAAATCCATAGAGAATTAACGTTTTCTGTACCCTACGGCCTACGCAGTGAAGTGTCGTGACTATTGAGTCTTGGATTGCAGCCAGACGCACTATCCATCACTTTGCATTTTTATCCGTAATGGATTTTTTTGTTTCCCCTGCAGATGGCTCATGCCCCTTCAGCTGCCCGAAAGCAACCAAGCGCCGCTACATCCAAAGCAGATGGGATATCAGATGAGGAGATTGAGAGACAGCTCAAAGCTCTTGGAGTAGACTAGTGCTCACACACACACGCACACAAACACCTGATTACTGCCTGGCAACACACAAACACACATTACAGTATATTCATACCCAATACAAATACATAGACACAGATGCTGATACATGGACAGTCCAAAAGCTTACATTCACAGTCACGGACTTGCCTACTCTGGGATAACGTGCCACAGATGGCAAATGCAATTTTTTATTATTTATTTATGACAATGAGAGACGACTATTGAAGTTGATTATGACTCTTTCAGGTGAATCACTGTTTCATCTGGCTTTAGAAGGACGAAAATAACAATAAAAATGTTTGAATACACATGTTGTAAATGAATACATACAATGCCTTCCAGACTAAGGCGGATGCGTTCCCCTGAAATCTACAACTTCTGTCTCTTTGATCCACAACTCAGAAAATCACATTGGTGTAAACAAGTTTGACAGGAGAACTCTACCTCTGTAAACATAAGAAGTGACAGGGCTGCATCTTTAGTCTTGCCGCATTTTGTCTTGTCCTTACGGTACCTTGCTGTTCTCTCGGTGCATGACAAAACACTTGTGTGAGTCACACCTTTAGTTTCCTGTTCTCACCTTCGGTCCGTTTGTGAATAGGAAATGATTTGGTTTGTCTTCTAGATTCATTTTGGATATTTTTAGTGCACATATTTTATTTAGCTGCTTTTCAGGGGCGATGCCAAATCTTGAGAAGTGTGTTCCGGTTGAACACGTTATTTGAAGATGGGTGCTCTCCTTCATTTCTCATGTGCCTGAGTTCTTGGGTTGACAGTGTGTGTGGTTTTTCTCTTGAGGCTGTGTAAGTGCATTGATCAAGACTTCAGAGATGCTCGGAAGGTTCCTGTTTATTGTCAATTGTGACCAAAGTAAGGGTTGATATTGTAAATGGCACGAGATCGCAGCGCTCTGAGCTTGATCTTTGGAATTATCCACAGAAGTTGTATATAGGCTGACGTTGGTTATGCACTGCAGTCTATCGTAAGGATGTAAATAATGTAGGCATGAAAAGTTTGAGATTGTTTATTGCGTAATCCACAGTGAGAGTTTTGGAATATGGGTGACGATTTAACTTTTTAGAATTTGTTCACTGACCGGTATTGTTCAGATATAAGGGGATTGTATACCCCATTAACCATTAATAAAAATTTTTAACGATATCTCCGTTCTTTGTGTTTTCTTTTTGTAGAAAAGTGGGACATTATTTGTTTAAGTATTCATTTACCACTAGAGGGCAGAGCCAAAACATGCTTAAATATTTACACTTGTTACCCATTTAACAGAAAAGTACACTGTTTGAAAATTTTGGGGTCAGTTAGGGTTAGATTTATTTTTTTTATTTTTCCTCATTTAAAAAAAAATATATACTTTTATTCAACAAGGATGCAAATAAAAAAGATTTGACAGTTAACAGTTACAGTTAAACATAATATATATAAGCATTTATCTATATACAGTACAGACCAAAAGTTGGGAAACATTACTATTTTTAATGTTTTTGAAAGAAGTCTCTTCATCAAACCAACACTTAATTTATCAAAAACAAAAAAAAAAAAAAAAACAGTAATATTGTGAAATATTATTACAACTTAAAATAATAGTTTTCTATTTGAATATACTTTAAAAAAAAAAAAAAAATTATTCCTGTGATGCAAAGCTGAATTTTCAGCATCATTACTCCAGCCTTCAGTGTCACATGTAACATCCAGTCTATCACATGATCATTTAGAAATCATTCTAATATTCTGATTTATTATGAGTGTTGGAAACAGTTCTGCTGTCTAATATGTTTGATGAATAAAAGGTTAAAAAGAACTGCATTTATTCAAAATAAAAATAAAATTCTAATAATATATATTCTAATAATATATTTTCTTTACTATCACTTTTTATCAATTTAACACATCCTTGCTGAATAAAAGTATTGATTTTATTTAAAAAAAAAAAAAGAAAGAAAAAAAAAATTACTGACCCCAAATTGCTGACCAGTAGTGTATATTGTTATTACAAAATATTTATATTTTAAAAACATAGCTTTTTTTTTTTTTTTTTTTTTTACTTTTTATTCATCAAAGTATCCTAAAAAAGTATCACATGTTCTGAAAAAATATTAGGCAGCAGAACTGTTTCCAACTTTGATAATGAATCATCATATTAGAATGATTTCTAAAGGATCATGTGATAATGATCCTAAAAATTCAGCTTTGCATCACAGAAATAAATGATAATTTAAAGTATAATAAATTTAAAAACAATTATTTTAAATTGTAATAATATATCACAATATTACTGTATTTTTGATCAAATAAATGCAGGCTTGATGAGCAGAAGAAACTTCTTTCAAAAACATTAAAAAGAGTAATGTTTCCAAACTTTTGGTCTGTACTGTATATGTGTGTATATATATATATATATATATATACTATACATATACACACACACACACACACACACACACACACACACACACACACACACACACACATATATATATATATATATATATATACATATACATATGTAAATATAACATTTTACTGACCCAAACAGTAATGTACATTGACCTGTATATTATTTTATTTTTTATTTTTTCTTAGCGTTTAGTACAACATTTAAGATCAGTGTTGTCTAGATTTGTGGAAAATTTCCTACGATTTGAAAAAGGTTAATAATATTATAATAATTATATTAACATAATAATAATAATTATATAAATATTATATAAACAACCTGATATAACCAGAATTCCAGTGACTGAAGTCTCCAGTAGGCCAGAGTTGACAGTATAGAGATGGTCTTTTACATATTCCTTTGGATATGTATATATATATTTAAAAAAAAACTGTTTCTCTGACCTTAATCCTGTTTTTCAAAAAGTACAATAGTTGGGAGACTTGAGTCTGAGATGATATAAACTTTTTTTGGTTACGGTCGTTGGGAAGCATTTATCTCAATTTGACAGCTTACTCACTTCAAACCCAAAAAACTGCCACTAGTGTAGGAGTCCTTTGAGGATTACTGAAAAATGTGTCACCCTCCCATTTTCACTCCATTTCACAGAGAGACACAAGATGCACATAGCACAATCCTTCCAGCCTCCTTGAACGTCTGGAGCTGCAGTGACAAGCGCACGCAAATACTTTTTACAAAATGCATATTAAAGTGCATTTTACATAAAATTTTATCATTTTATATAAAATATGAATAAGTTTGAGGCAAATAAATAATGAAACAATTATCATAAATACCTCAAAAATTACTAAAAACTAAAAATTGGGCAATGTTACATTGCCACACTCGTGAGGAGTTTGTATGCTGTTCTTGTTAATGCATAATATTTGTTAATCTCAAACTTGCCCGTCTTGCTTCCTTACAACTTAAAATACTGATCTTAAAATACTGAGTCAGTTAATAACCATATATAGATATTTATCCAGATGATGATGACATGGTGACGTTCCTGGCTGATGAAACCAGTTTGGTATTGTTTCATCATGCAGAAGGCTGTGTGTTCGTGACAGAAGCAGGCCTGCTTGAGAATGGACTGCAGTGTGTGTGTGTGTGTGTGTGTGTGTGTGTGTGTGTGTGTGTGTGTGTGTGTTTAACGCTGGATGTCATAAAGAATGCCGGGGCACTGTACTCTTTTGTACCTTATTTACTTCTAAAAGATGCATAATAGTACCTTAAATGTGCACATTAATACCAAAAAAGTACATATTTGTATCTAAATGGTGCATATAATTACCATTTTTAAAAAGGTATCACACCATTGACAGCCTTTGTACCCTTTTTCTGAGAGTGTACAAAATGCTTATAAGAGTGGTACAGCCTTAACACCGACAACAACACAAACTCAAAAAATAAAATTCAAATAAATTTCACAAAGATGTTACAAACACTTCTTCACACAGGGCCATGTAGTTTTGGATTTTGTTTTCCCTTAATAATAAAAACCTTCATTTAAAAAACTGCATGTTGTGTTTACGTGTGTTATCTTTTACCAATATTTAAATTAGTTTGATGATCTGAAACATTAAAGTGTGACAAACATGCAAAAAAATAAGAAATCAGGAAGGGGGCCAACACTTTTTCACACCACTGTGTATGTGTGTGTGTGTATATATATATATATATATATATATATATTAAAAGATTTTGTTAACTGAAACATCTAAAATTGTTGTGTTACAATAACAAATATCTAACAAATATCTAACAAGAATCATTATTTAGAATAATATTTTTTAATTCTTTTAATTTGTTTATGAAAATAAATGCAAAAATTTCACTTTTTTATTCATTACATTAATTTCGATGTGTGAATTTGTTTTATTTTACAAAATCTTTTTTATATCAATATTGTCTGTCATTAGATGGAAAAGAGCTTTTTCAGAAACACAGATAAAAGGTGATTGTCTAAAATGTTAACAAATGTTCAGTATTCATCTTCTTGATGTTTATTCTATTCCATTTGGTCAGTTAAAGGAATAGTTCACCCAAAAAAGAAAATTTACTCCTCTGGAGGAAGCGTTATTATTGATTATGGACTCAATGTATTTGAGTTAAAAACATCTTGATGCATTTGTTTCAGCTTTTGTCTTCTCCAGATGTTAACTGATGGACTAGAGTGCTGTGGATTATTGTGATGTTTTTATCAGCTGTTTGGACTCTCATTCTGACGGCACCCATTCACTGCAGAGCATCCATTGCTGAGACAGTGATGCAATCTACACATCGGATGGCCTGAGGGTGAGCACGTTTTCATTTTTTGGCTGAACTTTGGATGAGTCACATGAACTGCTGTGATATTTTCATAATGGTTTGGTGTCACGTCTAGCTCATCCACCTCTATTTGTGTACGAGCGGTTCATAATGTACACCATCTTTGTGAATATTAGCATGTTTGTTTTTACAAATAAAGATCTCCAAGAATAGCAGTATGCAAACAAGTACACAGCCGGCTCTTTCACAGAAAAGACCACAAACATCAGCTCTTCATATTTGAGTTAAAGCAGATATAGACCATCACTGACGCCAAATACATTTTCAAAAAAAAAATAAAAAATTGAGTGGATGAAACCGCTGACCACAATTAGTTAATGATGAAGATACAAACCATGTTACATGAAGTCTGAAAATAGCTAGTATGTCTATAAATCATCCAGGACATGTAGCCAAATGTTCACTCTTAAAATAAAGGTTTCAAACGTGACATATAAACTCAGAATTAAGCTATGAGAAAAGTCAGAATTACATGAAAAAAATCAGAATTCTTAGAAAAAAATTGCGAGATGTAAAGTATTATATAAAGACTTGTGAGAAGAAAAAAAAATGCCAGAATTGGGCATGGGCGTCCGAAGCAAAAAAATGTGGAAAAATTTTACTGGAGTAGAAGCCATTTCTTGTATTCTGATGCCTTTTAACTAAAACTGTTACCATATACCTGACAAGGTTTCCCAAAAATTAACACGGCAACAAAAGTCTAGTAAGTTGTTCTGAACAAAAAATGTATGTAAAAATTGATCGGCAGGCGGCCGATCGGTACAACAATAGCTGTTCACCTATTTTTTCAAAACGGAAAGCTCTTTTGGAAGGCCAAAGAAAGTATTTTCACAACGAAACAGCGTCTCCACAACATGGTGCCGGCAGCAACAGCGAGAATCAGAGGTTACGCCTTCTTTCTTTGTGTGAACATTTGGGCGGTGTTATGCAAATCTTCCCACATCGTGACATAGACATGTGGGAGTGTGTTTAAATGAGGCGTTTTAAGGGGGCGTGGACAAGTCTTAACTTTTATAAAGAATATCTCTTTGGGTTTGAAACTTAAGTCTTTGTAACTTCAGGGATCTTTTACAGATCTTCTTTATGCACCAAAAGCTTGTAACACTCCAAAGAGAAAGAAAAACTTGACATCGCATCATATGACCCCTTTAAAATAATATGGAAAGACACAGCAGTTTGCAATATCAAGCAGCAAAACAAGCTGTTTCGTACAGCTAAAAATAGCTTGAAGCGGATGACACTTGAAGCCACAAAGCCACTAGAAGGCAAGCCTTCTAAAAAGTGTAACGGCTAATGCGAACGCTTCCGTTTTGCCAGTACATAGGAAAGAAGACCAGAGGCCGTTTTTTAAATTGTTTTATGCATGTCAATGGTGGAGAGGCTTCACTACGCTTTTTAGAGGAAACAGGTTATTATTTAATGAATCGACAGTCTATTATGGAGGACTAAATCTGCAAAAACAATAAATAAATAAATAAATATGCAAATAAATAAATAAATGAATAAATAAATAAATCTTTGTATAAATACACCCATTCTTGTTTAAATGCATATATAAATAATTAAATGTGTGATAAAAATAACCAAATAAATTAAATAAATTGGTGGGAAATGTTTAAAAAAAATGGGAAATGTTTAAGGAAATGCTAAACTGTTCCTAACTGTTTTCTTTTAATCACGAAAATCAAGAAATCAAGAAAAATAATTGGGGAGCTAAATTCAGAAATAAATGAGTGATTAGAAGAAAACAGTTAGGATGAGTTTAGCATTTCCCTAAACATTTTCCATTTGGCCACCAATTTATTTTATTTATTTGACTACTTTCATCACACGTTTAATTATTTATATATGTATTTAAACATGAATATGTGTATTTATGCACAGATTTATTTATTTGTTTGCTTATTTATTTATTGTTTTTGCAGGTTTAGTACTCCATAGTCTATTGGCTATTCTCCAACATGTTTTACACTAAACAATACTTTTGCATTTAACTATTTTTAGAATTTACACCAAAAAAAAAAAAAAAAAAAAGCCATTTTATAAGAGAAGTCACTGACTTTTTTTGACAGGTGGGATTCAGCTAACAGCACTTCTCATTCATTCCTATAGTATCCGTAAACAGCGATTGAGTGTCACACAACCCTGACTGAAATTCAGTGACGTCAAGGCTGTAATGTGATTGGTTATTAAGGCACACGTGATCCAAGTTGACAGTTAAGCTTTCTCCAATAGTAAGTAAAACAGACCCTCTTATCTCCCTATAATAAGACAATCTCTGGGAAGCCAGACACATTAAATAATTCTTACGGCTCAACAGTGGAGTCTAGTGCAATAAAGCATGTGAAATTTATTAGCAGGACAGACTGTAAAGTGCATGAGAACAATCTGAGTGTCACACATCCTTCAATGGAACCTTAAACTAATCCAGCTGTCAAAGTAGTTAATGATCAGGACAAAATCTGATGCACTTCTACATTCTTTAAAGCAGGCGAGACAGTATCAAACGCAAATCGCATTGTGTGTTTCAGTGCAGTGTGAACAGGATTCATCTGTCATAATGTTAGCAGTGCAGTGCTATTGCAGTGATGCTGGAATCGCAGGATTTTGTGTGCGATTCTGTCCGCGAGGAGATAGGATGGATAGATAGACAGCAGGTTCAGCGGTGCCTCCTCTGGCATCTTGTCGTTCCAGAGCTGGAGCCACTGCACTGGACCCTCGGCCCTCCGCAGCGCAGCTCGCTTGCCAAACCTCTTCCTGCGCAGACGGCGGTTCACTAACTTCTTCAGATGCTCAATCGGAGTCCCATACTGAATCTGCAGACCGGACAGAACCGGCTCAAATAAATCCACCAATTCTGGAAGAAAAACACCAGCAGAGGGTCAATTTAGAGTTGCAACATGCAGTTGCTATGGTGATCAGGGTGGTTGTCTGTGATCTGAGTGGTTGTCTGTGCAGTTGTACCTCTCACATTTTTCAGAATTGTGAGATTTAAACTAAAAAAGGCAGTTGCTATGGTGATCTCCATGGTTATCTGTGCAGTTGCTATGGTGATTAGGGTGGTTGTCTGTGCAGTTGCTATGGTAATCAGGGTGATTGTCTGTGCAGTTGCTATGGTGATCAGGGTGGTTGTCTGTGCAGTTGTACCTCACATTTTTCAGAATTGTGAGATTTAAACTAAAAAAGGCAGTTGCTATGGTGATCTGCGTGGTTATCTGTGCAGTTGCTATGGTGATTAAGGTGGTTGTCTGTGCAGTTGCTATGGTGATCAGGGTGATTGTCTGTGCAGTTGCTATGGTGATCAGGGTGGTTGTCTGTGCAGTTGCTATGCTGATCTGAGTGGTTGTCTGTGCAGTTGCAGTTGCTATAGTGATCAGATTGGTTCTCTGTGCAGTTACTATGGTGATCAGGGTGGTCAACTGTGGCGTTGCTATGGTGATTTGAGTGGTTGTCGTGATCTGAGTGGTTGTCTGTGCAGTTGCTATGGTGATCAGGGTGGTTTTCTGTGCTGTTGCTATGGTGATTTGAGTGGTTGTCTGTGATCTGAGCGGTTGTCTGTGCAGTTGCAGTTGCTATAGTGATCAGGTTGGTTCTCTGTGCAGTTACAATGGTGATCAGGGTTGTCGACTGTGCCGTTGCTATGGTGATTTGAGTGGTTGTCTGTGATCTGAGTGGTTGTCTGTGCAGTTACTATGGTCATCAGGGTGGTCGACTGTGCTGTTGCTATGGTGATTTGAGTGGTTGTCTGTGATCTGAGTGGTTGTCTGTGCAGTTGCTATGTAATTGTGAACATGTGTTCCTGTACCTTTTAGTGTGAGCTGGTCACAGGTTGCACACACATTATCATGCCACCTGGATCCGGGCAGCACCAGCTGTTCACCAGTCTTGCAGGCGCTGTGAGTAACGCATGCTGCATGCGTCTTTCTGACATCTGCGAAGTGCCCACCTGCACAGAGCTCACACACTGTGTCTCTGTGTGGTGTCCCTGCAGATACATAATCAAACATTACACAATAGTCACAGTGATCCAACTTCACATGAATCACCATTTGAATAAAGCCAAGACACTGTTACTGCAGTCTGACCACAGCCAACAAAACAACAGTTGTGTGACAAAACCCACTAAGAATTTAATGATAGTGAACATCAACAGTTCACACAGAGTCTTTAAATGAACTTAACGTTTTTTTTTTTTTTGCAAAAAAAGAGAGAAAAAAAGGTTTTATAAAGATTATATTGTGAGTTATGAAATGTAATAATCTTTAATGTGTTAATATGAATCTAAATAATATCTATCTATCTACCTATCTATAAAATTCATATTAAATCATTAAATGTATGATATTAAGACAAAACTGTGAGTTATTGATGTTATATAAAATAAATCATCAAATGTCTTTTATCATGGTAATATTAAGTTTATTTAAGTTTTTTTAATTATATATACATATATATATATATATATATATGTATATATATATATATATATATATATATATATATATATATATATATATATGTGTGTGTGTGTGTGTGTGTGTGTGTGTGTGTGTGTGTGTGTGTGTATATATATATTAGCCTACATTTGTGTTATAGTTATTAAGATATAATTGCGAGTTATGATTTTTTTATTAATTTAAATTTAAAAGTAATAAATATAAAAATATAAATACATTTTTGACAATTACACACCCACACCTGAAGCTTTGACTCCGTGACCCGGTTTGCACTCGCTGTGTCTCCTGCAGAAGTGCTGATCCCAGTAGAATCCGGCCTCACATCCGCAGACTGTGTTCACGGTTCCGTTACACGGTCGAACGACCTGCTGGTGATCGGAGCACGCGTCGCACCGCAGGCAGTCCGGGATGTAGTTCCAGAACTCCGTGAACAGACCCGGGCCGCACGGCAGGCAGTCCGTCTCGCGGGAGCTTGTGCAATGTGCGCCCAGACGAGTTCCCGGCGGACACTTTTTACACTGCAGCTGCTGTCCGGTGACCGGATCCGTGCGCCAGTATGTGGGTTCATCCGCCGCCAGTCCGGCTCCAGACAGAACCGGCAAAAGCACTACAGTGAAGAGAAACTAGAGAAACCAAAGCGCAGCGAAGAGAAAACGTGTTATATAGTGAAAAATTAATATAGGTAATTAAATGTGAGATAAAAGATATTAAGCTTTTAAAGAATCATCCTGAATGATCTGATGGGTTAGCCTACTCACCATCGCGCGTGCTGCTGTCGGGCTTTATTGATTCGCGCGGTGCACACGCTTATATCCTCACATCAGACACGCCCCTGTCTCAAAACCATACTCATACTTATTAAACATACTTCTTAAAACTAGAGCAGAGGCCTGAGTCATTTTATCTGCTGGACTAGCCTCTTAAGACCTCTTAAGATATGAGGACATTATATTTTTGTGAATTTCTGTGAGACTGTTAAATTAATTTAGTGACACTCTTATGGAAATATGATAATATTTTGCAATAACCATTTAAATCTCTCTTTAATTTTTTAATTGTGTGTGTCATAAATCAACATCTCAGGAAAATGTTATTGGGTTTCAAATCAAAATCTGACTTTCTGTTACGAAACAGGACGTTGATTTCATGTCCTCATATGGACTAAAAGCATGTTTATTACACATTTTGGGAGACATAACAAATGAACAGGGAAAGAAATTATATTTCAATATTCTATGAAATATTATATATTATTATGAAAATCTTGTCAATTATTACTCCCATTATTACACTTCTTTTTTCATTACATGTTGTCCCAAAAACACATTAATATGCAAATATAGTTAATAGATACATTGTGTTCAGGGGCGTTGCACAAGATCCCGGGCCCTATGCATAGGCAGTCCTGATGGGACCCCATGCAGTTTCACTTGATTGAATTTTGAGATCTTGGATCACCGATTAGATGGTAAAAGTACAAATTCCCTGCTAAAAACACATCTGAGACCGGCTGGTGCTGGTCGGCTGGTCTTAGCTGGTTTCCCAGCCTGATCAGCTAAAGATGTGGTCAAAACCACTCTAAAACCAGCTAAAAACAGTCAACCAGCTAAGTCTGGTTTCAGTTGTTTTCTTTTCTTTATTTTTTTTTTCAGGACGTGATTTGGGTCAGAATCAATATTGTTGCCCCGAGGTTCTTATAATATGAACTAGCCTAAGCTGGTTTAGATGGTCATGGTCATAGCTGGTATAGCAAGTTGGTTTCCACTTATTTAACTGGTCAGAGACCAGCTGAAGACCAGCTTAAATCCAGTAAGACCAGCAAACCATCACAGCCCGGTTTCAGCTTTCAGCTTCTTTTTTTCAGCAAGTCTTAAAAAAAAGCAAGAAAGAAAAAAAGAAGAAAAAAAGATTAATTGAAAATTAATTTCTTTGTGAAATCTGTAAAATATGAGGTTCTTTCAGTTTTCATATCATCATGTTTTTGTTGCTAAATATGTAGTTAAACAGCATACATATTAATGCTGTTATTAACTAAATTGGAAAAAAAAAACTAAGAATGACAAAGTGTAGAAAATTGTAAAACTATATAAATAATTTATGAAGTTATAAATGGTCATGCCACCCTTGTAATAAAAATAAAGTATTATAAATATAAATAATATAATGTGTGTTTGACTTGTAGTACAGAGAATATTGTAGATGAACTGATCTCTGATCATTCACTGTGATTTATTTCTATTTTTGACAGTATGTCAAGTCACCTTTATTTATATAGAGCTTTATACAACTCAGATTGTGTCAGTTTTTCAGTTAAAGTCACTTCATTGATGATTCAGTGATATTGCCAGAAATTAAGCATCCCCAATAAGCAAGCTAAAGGCAACAGCAGCAAGTAACCAAAACTCCATCAGTGACAGAAATCGAGAAAAAAACAGTTTGAAGGGAACGTATATGAAACCAGGCTCAGTCAGTTTCAGACAGTTCTCCTCTGGCCAGGCATGGTTTAATTCCAGACTACAACATAGGTCAGCTTAGACAGTCTATATTTGTAAATGATCTGAAAATAACACCATCTCATTCAGGTCATGCCAGACTAGCCATAAAGAAGAATCCCACTCAAAGTCCAAAGGTAAATTTAAGTCAACTTTCAACTTTGTTAACATTTACTCTCTGTTTTTTACCGTCTTTTTTGTGAAATTTTGCAGTTTAATTAAACAGAGTAACAGGAATGTCATACTGGTGTAAACTGTGCAGCTTCTGGTCAGCCATGGTCAGACAGGCCCAAGGCTACAAACTGTGATTCTGCAGACGTGAGTTTGGCAGAAGTGATTGATATTGACTTTTCTTCAGAAGTTGACATTTTTATTTCTATCTATATGATTCACTCAGGCACAGGAGGCAGATGATTTTTCATCCTAAATAACGATCAAATGCTAGACAAAAATAATGGGGAGATATTTCTGTGTCAATATGAAAAGATGAAAGTCCATCTTATGTCATGAATATGGCTACATCTCAAGTCCTCTGCCCTTTGCATGTTTGTTTATTTTGGTACAACAAAGTAAGAGTTTATTAGCCCCAGCTAAATTTTTCGACATTTGTCTTATATATTTACATATTAATGTAAAAAACTGCAACCACCCTTGGTTCTTAAATCAAATTTTAATTAAATCAAATTAGACACTGAAAACTATTCAAAATCCATGAATTTTATCAGGCATAGGTCTTAAGGGGAAAGGGGAAAGGACATTTCTGCATTTGACATTGAGAGAATAAGTCGTAATTTAGATATATTTTTAAGATGAAAAAATGCAGTTTTACAAATGCTAGAAACATATTTTTCAAAGGAAAGAATGCTATCAAATAGCACACCTAAGTTCCTAACTGATGACGAAGAATTTAGATCAGCCATCAAGTATTAGACAGTGTTTTAGGTCAATGTACTGTAAGTGGAGTTTTTTTGTCTGATAATTAACATTTTTTCAGAATTTAGCAGTAAGGAATTACTAGTCATCCAGTTTTTTATATCAACTATGCATTCCGTTAGTTTTGCAAATTGGTATGTTTCATTGGTTCACGAACAAATATAGATCTGAGTATCATCAGCTAACACAATGTCTCCTGATGATATCTCCCAAGGGTAACATGTAAAGCGTGAAAAGTAAGGGTCCCAGTACTGAGCCTTGGGGTACTCCGTACTGCACTTGTGATTGGTATGATATCTCTTCATTCAAATAAGTATGATTTGAAACATGCCATGTCTTTTCAAAAGAATGTTGTGGTCGATAGTGTCGAATGCGGCGCTAAGATCCAGTAGCATTAATAGAGAGATACAACCACAATCAGATGATAAGACCTGCTGATACTATATTTTTTTGTTCATTTATCCACTGTAGGGAATAAATACTTGGGGTTGTGTTTGTTTTCTTCTAAAAGAGATGTAAAGTAATCGGATCTAGCAGTTTTTAAAGTCGGCATGAAACTGTAGTAGCGATTGTCTTTTTTTCTCTACTGTGAAGTCTATCTGAGTGAAACTGCATCTGAAATGAGAGGGCGGGAGTTGATTTTGTCCTTCAGGAATTAATTGGATCGTTGGAAGTTGGGACATTGCTAACAAAATGGAGGCAGATCTCAATGCCAGTTTTCAGTTAGTTGTGACGGGATTTCTCTCCACTGGATTCATCGGCGACACCCTAGCATGAAGAAATGTTTATTTATTGAGGAAATGACGACAAAGACAATCAACAGTACAAAACATGCTTAACAGCATGTGCGAGAGAGAGAGAGAGAGAAAGTTAAGTCATATTCATAAAAAAAAAGTTTGCAATATCCTAAGAGTAATGTTGTTGTAATATCCTAATATCCTTTCAACATTTAAGGGTAGTGTACTCCCACATGGCTTGCGTCAGCACTGGTCAATGCATTGATTTCTATAAAGTGAAGAATCAGCTTCAGTTATTCCCCCAGCATTTACCCCTCACCTCACTAGCTCCACCCTTGCACCATACCCCATGACCGGAAGAGAAGATGAGTCATTTTGAGGGGGAGGGGAGGTTAACATTTTTGATTAAAAGATTATGAGGGCACATGAATTTTTTTTAAAATAATGATGTGCACGGATAAATTATTTATAATAAATGCTACAGTATTCCATTAAAAATAAGAATTTTACATTTTGATTTCATGGTAACTTTAAGGCTTTTCTGAGTATTTTCCCGCCAAGCAATAAGAAATACCTCTAATTTTGTTTTCCTCCAGCTGCGCTCCATTTTCCAGGCTGCTCTCTTTAGGGCGTGAGTGTGCTCATCATACCATAGTGTTGGACTCTTTTCTTAATCTTCCTTAAGCATAAAGGAGCAACCCTATCTAAAGTGCTAGAAAAGAGAGAGTCCATAGTTTCTGTTACATCATCAAGTTGTTCTGAGCTATTGGATATGCTGAGGAATTTAGATAGATCAGGAAGATTACTTACAAAGCAGTCTTTTGTGGTAGAGGTGATGGTTCTAGCATATTTGTAACAAGGAGTTACAGCTTTAGCTATATGGAATATACACGAAACTAGATAATGATCTGAGATATCATCGCTCTGCTGCAGAATTTCAATGCCATTAACATCAATTCCATGTGACAGTACTGAATCTAGAGTATGATTACGATTACGAGTTAATAGGTGCTGACACGTGTCGTCTAACCCAAATAGAGTTTAGAATGTCTGTAATGTCTAAAAGATTCCCAATGAATTTTTTTTTCATTATCAACATGGATATTAAAATCACCAACAATTAAGACTTTATCTGCAGCCAGCACTCACTCAGATAGAAAATGAGCAAATTCTTTAATAAAATCTGCATGGTGCCCTGGTGGCCTGTATACAGTATCCAGCACAAACATTACAGGGGATTTATCATTAAAGGGGTCATATGATGCTGCTAAAAAGACCATTATTTTGTGTATTTGGTGTAATGAAAAGTGTTTATGCGGTTTAAAAACACATTATTTCCACATACTGTACATTATTGTTTCTCCTCTATGCCCCGCCTTTCTGAAACGCATCGTCTTTTACAAAGCTCATCGATCTGAAAAGCGAGCTGTGCTCTGATTGGCCAGCTATCCAGTGCTTTGTGATTGGCCAAATGCCTCAAGCATGTGACGGAAATGTTACGCCCCTTACCATACTTTGATGCGTGTCCTGGTCAGAACACCAGCGAGACAAGAAAAAAACAATAAAACTAATTACAAATGAGCCATTTATTGCATCCAGTGGGGATATAATTACGTATTATAATGACTTATACTGTGTTTTTATGCGTTGCATCACGCCGCGCCACGTAAACATAAAACCATGTCTGCATTTGTGATCGGAGAAACGACAAACAACAAGCGCTACTCTACACCATTGGTTCTTAATTCCAGTCCTTGCGCCCCCCAGCTCTTCATATTTTGCACGTCTCTCTTTGTTGATACCCCTGATTCAGATAATAAGCTCTTTAGAAGTGAGCTCGTGCATGAACTGTGTTCCCATTGACATCATCCCTACACGATGTTCATTGCTCCCTACTCCCTGAGCAGGGGAAATCTGTTTAAGTTTAACTCACTTCGGAATATTCAATGTCTTCACACAGCCAAGTGTGACATCATGTACCTCTGTAAGTAAATACAATTCAAATTCACGTCTCGCACACTTCAATGCACTTTGAATGGAACATATACGTTCCCTTCGAACTGGAATCATGGCAGAATATCCTGTGATGTCCACTTTGCAGGGCACTTACGTTCGAATAGAACAAATGTCTGAAGCGATAAGAGAGACATACAAAATGTGCGGAGCAGGGGGGGTGCGAGGACTGGAATTGAGAACTGCTGCTCTACACTGCTCAACACTCATGTTTGAATCATCAGTGGCAAATCCTTTAAATATGTAAACTACTTACAGACTTTGAGTCAGAACAGCTGGCATTATAGTCTTCTCTCCCAGGATCTGTATTATATCTGTTTTATAATGCAAAGACAACATCAGTAATAGCATTATATATATATATATATATATATATATATATATATATATATATATATATATATATATATATATATATATATATATATATATATATATATATATATATATATATATATATATATATATTTGTGTGTGTGTGTGTGTGTGTGTGTGTGTTTGTGTGTATGTCTATACACACACACACAAACACACACATACTTAAAAAAACAGAAGAACTTGCAAAGATTTCATTTAAATTGTCTCATCTTGAACATTTAGTTTCGAGCAGATGAAAACTTCCAAATGACAGGAAATTATGAGTCATGGAGGTCACATCCAGTGTTTAAGAGATGGTTACAATAAGCCATGTCATCACAAGCATTTCAATGAGGGCTGTGAGGGGGTGCGCCCATGTGATGCCACTAAGTGAAGGAGAAAAAAGCCTAGTGGGGAAAGAAGTAATTAATGTTGTACAAAACACTCCTAACAATTCACTTACTGCACACACCTCTTCTTATTCATGGGAAGGGATAATGGTTAAATTACATTGCTGCAGAACATCAGCAACCGTGGTTTTTGTTCCTTTGAATTTATTATTTAAAGTAGTTTATTATTTAAAGTAATTTAAGCTGTTCTACATGCAACTTCTTGGAATTTCTAATTAGCATTATTTCCCCCCAGTTTTTCCGAGATAGAATGTGCTAATTTTAAAAAAATTGTGTGGGCTAATAGTAATTTTCCTTTCGAAACAAGAAAACAAATTAATAACTGGCATGTTACTCCTGTTGACTAAGAAAGAACCTTTCATACCCTAAAACAATGAACAATAATTAAACATTGAAATATGGGCAACATATACTGCTAATACCTTTTTGGCAACAACTTGAGTTTGAAATCCTTGTTTGATCTCACAAAAACCCTCAGCACACACTACAGCATAGCCAATGTTTTGTGTCTGGGCTATATTTTATAACATTGTCAAAACTGATGGTCCATAGAGGCAAATGTGCATTTGTCAAACTCACCCTGATACTTCAGACAGTTCTGCTGTATAATTTTTGGAATATCCCAACAAATTAGCTATATATTAAAGGAATAGTTCATTAAAAAAATGCTGAAAATGTCCTCACCCTTTAGGACATTCAAGATGTGGATGACTTTAGCTCTTTATGGGAACAGATTTGGAGAAATTACATGTCTTGCTCACCAATGGATCCTTTGCAGTGAATGGGTGTTGTCAGAATGAGAGTCCATACAGCTGAAATAAACATTAAAATAAGTGTAATCCAAAAATAAAAAAACAAGTGATGTAATGCTGAATTATTCAAATTCCAAATCTGTTCCCATGGAGAAGTAAACTGATCTACATCTTGAATGGCTTGAGGGTAAATAGACTGAAATCTCCAAGGCAATGTTCAATTCAGATCAATTCAAGTTTATTTGTATAGCACTTTTTACGATACAAATCATTGCAAAGCAACTTTACAGAAAATTAAGTTTCTGCAATATATAGTAGTAGCTTATCAGTGATAACTGTCAGTTTATGTGCATACGGCAGAAATGTTCGGAAAAATCAATTAAAGACGTAAACAAACAGACGATGAACACTATTAACAACAATTATGCAATCAAACTTATAGCAAAATGTGGTAGTTCTGTATGTTGTTTCAGGGTTAGCATCATCTGAGGTCCTCTGAGGGGTTGGTATCATCTCTTCTCAGGTGTTCTGGATCCAGACTGGAGCTTGTGTAAATCCTAGTTACCACGGGATGTAAATCCCTTGGCAAAACAGAGAAACAAACAGAGACATAATTAGCCTATAGCTGCTGTTCCAGCCAAGTAAAATGAATAAGTTTAACCCAAGCTAAAGAATAATAATGCACATTTGATCAGATATAACTGCAGTATAAGATTATGAAAAGCATTATTTTAATGCTTGGCCAAAGAGATGTGTTTTTAATCTAGATTTAAACAGAGGAAGTGTGTTTGAACCCCGAACATTATCAGGAAGGCTATTCCAGAGTTTGGGAGCCAAATGCGAAAAAGCTCTTCCTCCTTTAGTGGACTTTGCTATCCTGGGTACTACAAAAAATCAAGAGTTTTGCGACCTTAGGAAGCATGATGGATTGTAGCGTGGTAGAAGACTAGTTAGGTATTAAGGAGCTAAACCATTAAGGGCCTTATAAGTAAGTAATAATATTTTGTAACTGATATGGAACTTAATAGGTAGCCAGTGCAAATAAGCCAAGCTTTATCAGTTGTTTATCTGTATTATATCTGTTTTATAATGCAAAGACAACATTTTATATGCATTCATATATTTATATTCTTATATTTGATTTTATATATAAATATATTGAATATATAAACATAATATACATATATACAGGTCCTTCTCAAAAAATTAGCATATTGGGAAAAAGTTCATTATTTTCCATAATGTAATGATAAAAATTAAACTTTCATATATTTTAGATTCATTGCACACCAACTGAAATATTTCAGGTCTTTTATTGTTTTAATACTGATGATTTTGGCATACAGCTCATGAAAACCCAAAATTCCTATCTCAAAAAATTAGCATATTTCATCCGACCAATAAAAGAAAAGTGTTTTTAATACAAAAAAAGTCAACCTTCAAATAATTATGTTCAGTTATGCACTCAATACTTGGTCGGGAATCCTTTTGCAGAAATGACTGCTTCAATGCGGCGTGGCTTGGAGGCAATCAGCCTGTGGCACTGCTGAGGTGTTATGGAGGCCCAGGATGCTTCGATAGCGGCCTTAAGCTCATCCAGAGTGTTGGGTCTTGCGTCTCTCAACTTTCTCTTCACAATATCCCACAGATTCTCTATGGGGTTCAGGTCAGGAGAGTTGGCAGGCCAATTGAGCACAGTAATACCATGGTCAGTAAACCATTTACCAGTGGTTTTGGCACAGTGAGCAGGTGCCAGGTCGTGCTGGAAAAACGAAATCTTCATGTCCATAAAGCTTTTCAGCAGATGGAAGCATGAAGTGCTCCAAAATCTCCTGATAGCTAGCTGCATTGACCCTGCCCTTGATAAAACACAGTGGACCAACACCAGCAGCTGACATGGCACCCCAGACCATCACTGACTGTGGGTACTTGACCCTGGACTTCAGGCATTTTCTTCTCCCCAGTCTTCCTCCAGACTCTGGCACCTTGATTTCCGAATGACATGCAAAATTTGCTTTCATCCGAAAAAGTACTTTGGACCACTGAGCAACAGTCTAGTGCTGCTTCTCTGTAGCCCAGGTCAGGCGCTTCTGCCGCTGTTTCTGGTTCAAAAGCACACGCCTGTGCACGGTGGCTCTGGATGTTTCTACTCCAGACTCAGTCCACTGCTTCCGCAGGTCCCCCAAGGTCTGGAATCGGTCCTTCTCCACAATCTTCCTCAGGGTCCGGTCACCTCTTCTCGTTGTGCAGTGTTTTTTGCCACACTTTTTCCTTCCCACAGACTTCCCACTGAGGTGCCTTGATACAGCACTCTGGGAACAGCCTATTCGTTCAGAAATTTCTTTCTGTGTCTTACCCTCTCGCTTGAGGGTGTCAATGATGGCCTTCTGGACAGCAGTCAGGTCGGCAGTCTTACCCCATGATTGCGGTTTTGAGTAATGAACCAGGCTGGAAGTTTTTAAAAGCCTCAGGAATCTTTTGCAGGTGTTTAGAGTTAATCAGTTGATTCAGATGATTAGGTTAATAGCTCGTTTAGAGAACCTTTTCATGATATGCTAATTTTTTGAGATAGGAATTTTGGGTTTTCATGAGCTGTATGCCAAAATCATCAGTATTAAAACAATAAAAGACCTGAAATATTTCAGTTGGTGTGCAATGAATCTAAAATATATGAAAGTTTAATTTTTATCATTACATTATGGAAAATAATGAACTTTTTCACAATATGCTAATTTTTTGAGAAGGACCTGTATATATACTAATACTGTGTTTGATCCCCTTTCTCCTTCATTACTGCCTTAATTCTACATGGCATTGATTCAACAAGGTGCTGAAAGCATTCTTTAGAAATGTTGGCCCATATTGATAGGATAGCATCTTGCAGTTGATGGAGATTTGTGGGATGCACATCCAGGGCACGAAGCTCCCGTTCCACCACATCCCAAAGATGCTTAATTGGGTTGAGATCTGGTGACTGTGAAGGCCATTTTAGTACAGTGAACTCATTGTCATGTTCAAGAAACCAATTTGAAATGATTCGAGCTTTGTGACATGGTGCATTATCCTGCTGGAAGTAGCCATCAGAGGATGGGTACATGGTGGTCATAAAGGGATGGAAATGGTCAGAAACAATGCTCAGGTAGGCCGTGGCATTTAAAACGATGCCCAATTGGCACTAAGGGGCCTAAAGTGTGCCAAGAAAACATCCCCCACACCATTACACCACCACCACCAGCCTGCACAGTGGTAACAAGGCATGATGGATCCATGTTCTCATTCTGTTTACGCCAAATTCTGACTCTACCATCTGAATGTCTCAACATAAATCTAGACTCATCAGACCAGGCAACATTTTTCCAGTCTTCAACTGTCCAATTTTGGTGAGCTCGTGCAAATTGTAGCCTCTTTGGTTGTGCGTGTTGTGGCTTCACAAATGCTTTGCTGTATACCTCGGTTGTAACGAGTGGTTATTTCAGTCAAAGTTGCTCTTCTATCAGCTTGAATCAGTCGGCCCATTCTCCTCTGACCTCTAGCATCAACAAGGCATTTTCGCCCACAGGACTGCTGCATACTGGATGTTTTTCCCTTTTCACACCATTCTTTGTAAACCCTAGAAATGGTTGTGCGTGAAAATCCCAGTAACTGAGCAGATTGTGAAATACTCAGACCGGCCCGTCTGGCACCAACAACAATGCCACGCTCAAAATTGCTTAAATCACCTTTCTTTCCCGTTCTGACATTCAGTTCGGAGTTCAGGAGATTGTCTTGACCAGGACCACACCCCATAAATGCATTGAAGCAACTGCCATGTGATTGGTTGATTAGATAATTACATTAATGAGAAATTGAAAAATTATTCAAAAAAAAACTTTAATTTAGTATATAAATACATTTTTACATACACAAATAAAAATAAAAAATATAAACAATAAAAAAAAATAAAATATATAAAAAAAAACATAAATTAATAAAACATTTAAATTAACAACAGCAGTTATATATATGTGTGTGTGTGTGTGTGTGTGTGTATATATATACACACATGCACACATATATATACTTACAAAACAGAAGAACTTGCAAAGATTTCATTTAAATTGTCTCATGTTGAACATTTAGTTTGCAGCAGATTAAAACTTCCAAATGACAGGAAATTATGAGTCATGGAGGTCACATCCATCACATTTAAGAGATGGTTACAATAAGCCATGTCATCACAATCATTTCAATGAGGGCTGTGAGGGGGTGTGCCCATGTGATGCCACTAAGGGAGGGAGAAATATTTTATCTTAAAATATTAAGTAATAATATTTTGTAACTGATACGGAACTTAATAGGTAGCCAGTGCACAGACTGTAAGATTGGAGTAATATGATCATATTTTCTTGACCTGGTAAGGACTCTAGCCGCTGGACAACCACCTAGCAGTGCATTACAATAGTCCAGTCTAGAGGTCATAAATGCATGAACTAGCTTTTCTGCATCAGAAACAGGTAACATGTTTTATAGCTTGGCAATGTTTCTAAGATGGAAGAATGCTGTTTTTGTAACATGGGAAATATGATTTTCTAAGTTGCTGTCTAATATAACACCCAGATTTTTGACTGTAGAGGAAGTAACAGTACATCCAACTAAAAACAAAAATCAACCAAACACACTCTAATTAATTTTTTTTGGTCCAATAAGTAATATCTCTGTCTTATCTGAATTTAATAGGAGAAAATTATTGGTCATCCAATCTTTTACATTTTTAAGACACTCTGTTAGCTTAGATGATTTAGAAGTTTCATCTTGTCTTGTTGAGATATATAGTTGAGTATCATCAGCATAACAGTGGACACTAATTCCATATTTTCTAATTATATTACCAAGGGGCAACATGTATATTGAAAATAGCAGAGGACTTAGGACAGATCCTTTTGGCACTCCATATTTTACTGGTGATAAATGAGATGACTCCCCATTTAAATAAACAAAGTGGTAGCGACAGGACAGGTAGGATCTAAACCATCTTAAAGCCTGTCCTTGAATACCTGTATAGTTTTGTAATTGATCTAGGAGTATGTCGTGATCAATGGTGTCGAACGCAGCACTAAGATATGTTGCTGGGTGGCATTACTGGAAATAAGCAACAGTAAAGGACTTAACAACTCAATAAAAAGCTTCCAATTGCATCAACACCGCCTGCAAAAATGCCTAAAATGCAGTATGTCATTATCTTTCTTAAGGCATGGACAGTTCCATTTTATTTTCATGGATTATGGCTTCCTTACAATGGTATCCAATCATGAACTCAACAAGCACTTGTATTTTGTCAGGGGTTGTAGGTGTAATGTCAAGTATGGTATTTCTGTATGTTGTTATGGTTGTAATAATATACAGCTGTGATCAAAGCAGCAGGATCATTTTTACTCCAGCGCAGGGGCATCTATGTTTTCCTGCCTGCACTTGGTAAATAGGGGTAGCAGATGCTGGGTACTCATTGCATTTAAATTGATTTAACACACCCATGGTCAATGTTCCCTCTAATTTGTGTTTTTGCAGAGCAAAACCTGGGCAGATCCTTTAGACACATGAGCAGAAACACCCCATGTACCAGCCTTTATATAATACAGAACAGATATATCTATTTATAAAGATACCATATACCATTTAGGAGGCCCCTTCCACTCTATTTCAAAATAGTTCAACCAAGGCATCAGTAAACTGCTATAGATAGCTCCAGAGTCGGCGTCAGAGCAGATCTACTGGAGGGGCATTGGATCATCGGCGGGGGGGCACTGTCGTTTGATAAATATTTTTTTGACGCATTGGCAACATCATAGTAGCATGGAAATCCAGACCTAAATCTGAAAGATCTATATAGAATGACAATGAAAGATTTAGACTTGGGGTTTTATCTAAAAGAGGAACAGAAGACAGCGCTGAAATTTGCTGTTTTGCCGACCGGATACGGCACCAATGATCTATATAGAATGACATTCTACCCTAGAATGTTAGCTCTAATGATCTATCTATATAGAATGTCATTAGGCCTATATAATTTTTTTTTTTTTACCTGTCTTGATTCCTAATACACAACATATGACGATTGTTAGGTTAAACGTTCAGAATACGATTCCATATAAGGTTAGTATAGCCTAGTTCAGCACGTCAGCGAATGGACAGCAACTCAAGTAGCACGTAGTAGCCTATTCTCGCGTTCTACGAGTTCAGTAGCTTACATTTTTGTGAAAATGTACATTTTTGGGAAACGCGCGAGGAATTGCGGATAACGGTTATAACCTTGCACGTAGAGAGCGCTTTTAAGAGCTAAAATAGACTAGGCTACATCGATACCGGGAAACCCGGCCCAGAACAGATAGCCAAAACAAAGTGGTTCCCAAACTTTTCCATTCCACGACCCACCTAGACAAGTATAATCTATTTCACGACCCACCAAAATATTTGAGATAAAAAAAAAAAAAACCAATTGACATTACTTTAAGCCTAATCTTAATTAAAAGTTTGATTTAAGAAAAGTAACCATTTTATTTTAGTGTACAACTGTAAAATTTCACTATAATATTTAAGTTTTAATTTCTTTGTTTACAGATGTTAAAATATGATCCGTCCATAAAAACGTGAAACAGGCTCAGTGAACTGTAATCTGCGCTGCGGGTTGTTAAACTCATCGCGGGGTTCAGCGCAGAAAATGCATTCATGGTCCTTCCGTGTGTGTGTGTGTGTGTGTGTAAGGGAGAGCGACGCACAATCCAACACTTTTTTAGGAAAGCATAAGAAGTAAAGCAGAACTATCTAAAACAGTTTGGAGATTTAAATAATTGTGAAATAGGTAAAAATAATACACAGATGCGTCTCATTTTAAATGAACACTTAAAAACGAGATGACAAATTTACTTCAGTCAGAAATTTGCTAGAGATGATATGTCAAGGAAACATTGCGAAATTTTATAAATTTTGTTATGTGGAAATGTTTTAAATCATGTAGTGTTACAATTAACCCTACGTTTATCCCCTGCATGTGAAATGCTTTTTACAGTCTGTTTCCCGAACAAAAACAAACAGTGCAGTTCAAACAGACGATAGAAATGAATGAACATAGCCTACCTGAAACCATTTCCGTAACATTTGAATTTTCTGGTGTATGCAATCTCATGCAGAATACAACGCATTGAAGTGAGCGAGTTTTTTTCTCATTAATAATGCGAACCGATTGAACCTTTTAATAATGACGTTGCTCTGAGACCCTCACTGTAATTACGACTCGTGCGCGCCCGTGCTTCAAAACACGCAATGCATGTTTTTTAATCGCGGACTTAATTGCAATTCGAAAATCACACTAAGGATATTGCAATTCGTAATTAATATTGGTAGGCTATATCGTGCAGCCCTAGACTGAACTGTGTGAGTGTGTGTCATTTAAACGCAAATTTAGCTGCAGCCAAGTGACTGTGGGACCCACCTTGCTCCATTCAGCGACCCACAAGTGGGTCATCATCATACAAATGTCTGCGTATGGACCAGTTAAATCAGAAGACTAAAATTCGCCTGCAGAGAATAAGGATGTCACAACAATAATGAGCCACTCACTCAAGGCATAAGGTTGAACTGATTTTTTAGTTTTTGATTTGCGTAGAATGCAAATTTTGTAGAACTTGAGAAACAGATAAAAGATAAAATAAAATACAGAAAATGGAAAAAATAAATACAGAAAATACAAATTTGTGCTTCAACAAATAAAATAATTTCTTTAAACACGGTTTTTTCTTAGGGTTTCAAGGACTTCAAATACTCTAAATGACTCATTTTCTAAACAAAATAAATAAAGGACAAAAATAAATGTATATTCTGCTATTACTTTATGCTAATACTTGGTTTTTAACCTGTTTAAAACCTGTTACACACCTCCCAGCAGTTTATGCACGCACCAAGCAGAAATGACATAAGCCCATATATCTTTACAGACAGCCAAGTATAAAAACACAAATGCAGTTAGAACCCACAAACATTCATCAACAATTCACCTGCTTTTTTAAAAATGAGCTGCTAACAACTGTCTATAATATAGACGGACAAACTGTTCTTCAACTTGAAATGGATTTTGCGCGCGCGCGCTGCAAATCCAATGTAACAACGGCGACCAATAAGCATTCACCATGACGAAGCCTAGTAACGTGCCATGAACAACCAAAATTATGCATTTTCCCCATTCTTTTTATTTTAATTAATTTAAGTTACAGTTTGAACATTTAATATTAAAATAATTTTTTTTTTTTTTTTTGGGCCACGCCATGGCCTGTAGGAGGGGCATCAATGACCGCTAGGGGGGGCACGGCCCTCGAATGCCCCACCACAGCGCCGGCACTGGATAGCTCATTAATACACATTTGAGTGATTTTGAGACTGAATTTTTCTAGAGAATCTATGGAAGCAAATTAACGACTAAAGTCTTTGAAACAAAAAAGCGTGTAGAATTTCAAGAATTGAAATGCCATTACATCGACAGTGCTTGCATTTCAGTGCTTTCTTCAAATTCCACTCAATGTTTTAATAAGATTTAAATCTGAAGACTAAACAGGCCAGTCAATAACATTCAGTGACGATCCCTGAACCAATCTTAAGTAGATTTGGATGTATACTTTGGCATGATTGTCTTGCTGGAAAGTCCAATGATCATCAAACCTCAGTCTCTGCACCAAAGGCTTCACAATATTTGCCAAAATGGCCTGATACTTTAAAGAATTCATGATAGAGTCAAGATTTCCACTTCCTGTGATAGCAAAGCACCCTTCATAACACGACTGGCATCCCTTCATTTTATTGTGAGGATTTTTATTTATTTATTTATTTTTTTGCACCAGACACACGCCTCATCCACAGGTCCAAAAAATAAAATTTGGTCACATCCAAAAAAAAAAAAAATAATAATAATAATAATAAAAATAAATAAATAAATAAATAAATAATTCTTTCAGAACATGGGTCTATCCAAATTAAGCATATCCATATTAGGCACATTCAAGTCACCTTTTGATGTCCTTGGTCAGTTGTGGCATTTGACAAAATGTCCTGACATGAAGGCCATGCACAATTCTCAGCTGCTTTGGTCAAACATGGGTACATAAACAAACATAAATAAAAGTATTTAAAAAAAAAAAAAAACCCTGACCCAAATGAACAATAGTGCACATTTGTACATGTATACAAAATATTATGCTCATTCAGTGATTAGTTAGCTCAATAAATCTTATTGTTTTTTTTGTTTTTTTTCCACACATTTTTAAGCCTATTTTCCTAAGGTTTTTTTTTTTTTTTTTTTTTCTCTGTCTACACAGGAGCAACATCAAAGTGCAGCGTTGGTGTGTTTTTTAAGAGACAGAGAAAGTTAGTTCAGAGAAGAGATGGAGGTGTGGTGTCTGGATCTCTGTCTGGGTTGTGTGAACTTGGCAAAAAAAGAAAAAAAGAAGTATCTACAAAGTTATAACTGATCACATTTGGTTTACCTGAGAGTGAGAGAAAGACAATGAAACAGAATGATGAAAATAGACAGATGACACTAGCAGAGTAACTTGGAAGAGTTCTGAGCAAACTATAGCGCTTCATCTGTAGAATCAGCTTTGTGAACTCATTACAACAATATGTGAATGGTAAGAAATAAAAAATAATAAAATGCAGAGAGTTCAGATACAACACTTTTATCTCTAACTTCACATGTCAAATGGTGTCACCCAAAAGGGAGGAATCCTGGCACAAAAACCAGATCCATTGGGACTTTCCTTCCCAGCTTTTATTTTCAGTTCCATGTGGTGTAGCATAAAAAGGATGATGCATTCCTATGCTATTTGATCATGCTGCCTTATGGTTAAGATATTGCTTGGTTATTTGTCATTTTGTCTCAATACCAACATGATGATAAATGCTGTATGTAGTGCCCTTCTGGACGTGTGATGTAAATATCACAGGTTTGGTTCAAGATAGAAGTGACATGTGAAATAAGCCTCTTGAATAAGGCACTTAAGCCCAGATTGCACCAAGTTTGTAGAACTAATTTGTACCAATTTGTGTTTCATTCTTCTTAACCTTGTCTCAACCTCAGACGCCTGCCCACGGACCGCTCACCAACCATCTGATGAATATTACACACAAAGCTGCCGATAAGGAGCCGAGCCAGGCTTAAGGGAGCCTCCCATGATGGTTTTGTAACGGGCCCAAGAAATGCCTTCCTGATTACATAAAAACATGGCAAGTAAAATCCCAAGCTAAATCTGTTTGGCTGGCTTCTATGTAATTTCAATGAGTCAGTACTGCAGTTAAAAAAATTACTTTTTGTTTATACAATGTATTTTTTTCCTTTGATGGCAAAGCTGAATTTTCAGCAACAGGGTCCTTTTATGAATAGAAAGTTCAAAAGAATAGAATTTATAAATAAAAGTATTTGGCAACATTATAAATATCTTTACAGTCACTCATGATAAATTGAATGAAGTCCTGCTTACAAGGTCTAAAGAATGTTTCAGCTGTTCTTGTCTGTACACTATATGAAATTAAATATTTGTTCACGTGAGAACGGGTTGACTTAGTTGGCATTTATGTCAACATATTTGATGTAGTCTGTTTTGATTTGATTTGAGATTATATTTGGCCCTTTTCATCTTGTCATTTCAGAACAAGTACAAGTTCATCAGTACAAACCTGAACAAAACCCATTGACTTCATTCATAAAACATTCTTCAAAATCTTCTTGTGTTCTACAAAAAGAAAGAAACTATAGGTTTGGAATGACAGGGTGAGTAAACGATGACTATTACAAAGTGATAAAGCCATATAGCATACAGTATTTATATAAAGGACACCAAAGAGATTCACGGGAGAATCAAAAGTGTCTTTCTATGGATTGCATTTTCTTGTTTCCAACTCAGTGACGCTTGATTTTAGCACTATGTCTGCCGCCTCTCATGACTAATACTTGTCTTTGTGTGAAGATCAGTCCTTAAGTGAAATCTTCCAACTCTACAAACATGTAAAGAGCCTGAAGCTAGAAAACATAGCATGAACTGGAACCGGTTCCTTTTATGAAAAAGATACAAGGTAAATCTCACCTATTTTGACCTACAGGAAATTTATGCATTTCACTTTAGAAAATATGGTGCTGTAGACTAATGTGGTACTACACAAAGAGAAATAAGAAGGATCAGAAACACATTTAGGCAGATATACGGTTTTGTATGGTCAAAAGGCCACAAATCCCACAGTTGTGTGATAACAGTTGACATTCAGTCCAGTCATCACTTAAAAGCTTAGGTAAGGTATGTAAGGTAGCACATAGACATAATCATTTTTCCATTTTTATACAGTATGTGGGTCTATTCTAGTGCTGTCAAATGATTAATCACTTCCAAAATAAAAGTTTTTGTTTACATAAAATATGAGTGTGTACTGTGTTTATTTATTATGTATATATAAATATGCACACATACATATATATTTTGAAAATATTTACATGTATATAACTTTATATTATTATATTATAGATAAATATATTTAATATATAAACATAGCATTTTTTTCTTAAATATATACATGCATGTGTTTGTATTTATATAAATGTACACAGTACACACTTATGTATGTGACCATGGACCACAAAACCTTAAGTCGCTGGGGTATATTTTTAGCAATAGCCATAAAAACATTGTATGGGTCAAAATTATTGATTTTTCTTTTATGCCAAAAATCATTAGGATATTAAGTAAAGATCATGTTCCATTAAGAAATTTTGTACATTTCCTACAGCAAATGTATCAAAACTTAATTTTTGATTAGTAATATGCATTGTTAAAGGGATACTCCACCCCAAAATGATTTTTTTTTCATTAATCCATGTCGTTCCAAACCCGTAAAAGCTCCGTTCGTCTTCGGAACACAATTTAAGATATTTTGGAGGAAAACCGGGAGGCCTGTGACTGTCCCACAGACTGCCAAGTAAATAACAGTGTCAAGGTCAAGGTCCATAAAAGGAATGAAAGTCATTGTCAGAATACTCCATCTGCCATCAGACGTGCAATCTGGGTTATATGAAGCGACGGGAACACTTTTTGTAAGCAAAGAAAACAAAAATAATGACTTTATTCAACAATAAGTTTGTCAGCAGTCTCCTGTGTCTCTCCATATCACCGTATGCTGCGTATGATCTTCTGTATCATCCGCGCCACAAGGATGCGCTGTTTTCTTTCAAATCAAAGCTAAATACACGTAGAAACAGAGCATCCTTGTTGTGCGGATGATACAAAAAGTGTTTCCGTCGCTTCATATAACCCAAATTGCACGTCTGATGGCAGATGGAGTATTCTGATGATGACATTCATACCTTTTATGGACCTTGACACGTTACATTAAGATATTGGAGTATCCCTTTAAGAATTCATTTGTACAACTTCAAAGGCGATTTTCTCAGTATTTTGATTTTTTTGCACCCTCAGATTCCAGATTTTCAAATTATTCAGCTTTTAGATGATGCATAAATCTCAATTTCGAAAAATTTACACTTAAGACACTTGGTCCAGGGTCACATATTATGTAAACAAAAACTTTTATTTTGGATGCAGTTAATCACGATTAATCATTTGGCAGCACTATTCTTTACACATTGAAATGTATAGCTTCCTTTATATTTTAGGAAGGGTATGATGCTGTCAGATTTAGGGGAAAGTTTGAAAACTTTCTCTTTGTGGAAAGAAGCTTTAAATGACATGAGGGTGAGTAAATGAGCAATGAGACAATCGTCAGTTTTGGGTCAGTAATTCCTTCAAGAACATTCCCGAGCTTAAACTTTCAAAAGGCTTACTTTCTAGCAAACAGAAATAATGTTTCCATGTGGGAATCTGTGCATTTAACCTGGAGGCAAAGCTGAACCTACAAAATTTCCTGACGTAAACAGTTAATCCTCCATGGGTTAAATGAAATGACTTGACATCTGCTGTAAACAAAGCCTACAGAAACTGCTGTTCCACTAGAGGAATTTTAGCTTTGGCTTTCATACAGGGTTCAGATGAATGGGGTTTTTATTTCTGAGATAAGCTATAATGACGAATCTCTGCTCCAGGGAAAGACTGACAGAATGAGAGGAAAGTGACAAGCCGTGTGAGAGAGCATCATCACAAAGGTTTCCCATCTCTCCTCCCTCAGTATAGCCCACCTGTTCGCGCTGGTTTATATCCCTCACTCACTCATTTTTGTGTCTTGCTCTATTTTTCCCCTGTCTATCAAGAAAGCCCTGGCCTTGTTACAGAGACTCATCTTGTTCAGATCCCAATCTCTGTCCATGCCTTATTAGAAATCCAATTCCCTGCCTTTCTGACCTCCCATTCTCTACATTCTTTCAACATTTGGAGCGAAACTTTTGATGTGAGCAAAACATCCCGACCAATCATGGTTTCGTTTGCCTCTAAGACACAATCTTCCCTCCATCTTCACTCTGAGTAAATATGCACATATATTAGAATGCATTACTTCCATGTAGAGTTTATTTTTATAATATGCACCTCTGGCTGTCATGAGGCACGAACCCTATCATTTATTGAGTGTGCTGATATTTGAAGGGATCTGCTCTGCTTGTTGAGGTATGACTGTCTGAGCTTCACTGGTTACATAACATCTAGATTGCAGGTTTCCTGGCTGAAAATTAATCATAGCATTGAACCACCCTGGAGGACCTTGGATAGCATCCTCCAATCCTCCACAGGACCCACTGATCACTACAACACATATATCTTATCTTACCACACTATGTCCAAATGCACTGTAAATTTGGTTAGGACACTGTTAAGAAAGCAATTTCCCTTTGCTGACGGAGCTAGACTAATAAAAAAAGAAAAAGTAGTAGAAAATGATAATTAAATTATCACGTGTTCTCGTTAAACCGACTCAGTCGATGTAATCGCTCAGCAATTCTTCACTCCATGATAAAGCAGTGGCTCCCTCTCATTAAGCACCTAGGCGCTCCGCGGCGCGCGGCTCCCACGCACTAGATGAATCTCTCGCGCTCTCATCAGAAGCATTGAACTACAGCAGTCGCGCGCAGCTCCTAACACCGACGTTCCGTCATTTCCATCAGCTGTAGGGGATTCTTTATCAGGGAAACCGTGCTGAAGCGAAGACTTCCGAATCACTAAACGTAAGTAGCCTACTTAAGTCAAATTACTAAATGAGGTTTTGACCACCTGTTTCTTGAGGTATATTTGAGTCTCATGAAGTGTATGGGCTAACGGAAATATACTGTTTTGTTAACGAATGTGTGTGTGTGATACAGATAGATGCAAATGTATAGCACTTTTATAATTGAACTTTTTAAAAAAAATATTTATTTATAATTATTATTTGTATTGATTTATAGTTATTATTTATATTAAGTAGAGACAGACGTTACCCTCGTCTTACCCATTTTTAGTTTAACGCACCTATAGTCTCCAAGCAGTAAATTAATCCATATGATTTTTTTGCTCCAACCAGACAACTAAAGCACAGTATGAGCGCAATCCTTAATTCCCAAATGGTTTAAGTCTAACAGAACACAGAATATGATGATAAGGAATTATTTAGCTTCTATCTTCTATATATTCTAGCTATTTCTGACTGTCTATTCAGTGTACATTCTAGTCCTGATTCAGTTATTGATATCAGTAATTAAATTGTTTGCAATTGTTCTGCTTTCATTTGTATCCATTAAAATACACACAAAGAAAAGAAAAAAAAAGAAAAAAAGGTAGAAAAGCTGTCACTGGGCTGTTACCTTTAGGTAGCCTAATAATATGTTCTTAAAGTAAGGTAATATGTACCCTTTTGAAATGGTACTGCCCCAGTGACAGCTTTTTGTGCCCTTTTTTTTCTAAGAGTGTATGCTTAATTATTCCATTATTTAATGTAGTTCTATATAAAAATATTATTTATATTAAATAAGTGCAGACAAAGGTTACAAACTTGAATCTTGCTAACTTGAATAATGGGTTTAAAATGCAGTTATGTGGCTTACATCATCAGAATACATAAATTATGTCTTTTCTCCAACATGGGGTTTTAGAAAATATTAATACTTTAATCAAACACATACCATGTTCTTTATTTTTATTTAATATTATTTAAACATTTAATGTAAAATATATGTATTATAGCTAAATAAATAGTGAATGAAATATATTTATAAAATAGTCTCTCTCTCTCTCTCTCTCTCTCTCTCTCTCTATATATATATATATATATATATATATATATATATATATAAACATACACACTCACTGGTCAAAAGTTTGGGATCAGAACGATGTTCAATGTTTTTTTTTTTTTTTTTTTTTTTTTTACAGGAGTTTCTTCTGCTTAAGGCTGCATTTATTTGATGAAAAATACAGGAAAAAAATTTAATATTATGAAATATTATTATGATGTAAAATAGCATTTTCTATTTTAATATACATTAAAATCTAATTTATTCCTATGATGCAAAGTAGAATTTTCAGCATCATTACTCCAGTCTTCAGTGTCACACAATCCTTCAGAAATCAGTCTAATATGCTGATTTATAATCAATGCTGGAAATTGTTGTGCTGCTTAATATTTTTTTTGGAATTTGTGATACTTTTTTCAGGATTCTTTGATGAATAAAAAGTTAAAAAGAAAAGCATTTATTTAAAATAGAAATCTTTTCTAACAATATACACAGTTCAAAAGTTTGGATTCAGTAAATTTGTATTTCTTCTTTTTTTTTGAAAGAAATTAAAACTTTTATTCAGCAAGGATGTGTAAAATTGTTAAGAAGTGATAGCAAAGATTTATATTAGAAAAGATTAATATTTTGAATAAATGCTGTTCTTTTTAACTTTTTATTCATCAAAGAATCCTGAAAAAAAGTATTGCAGTTTCCAAAAAAATATTTAGCAGCACAACTGTTGCCAACATTGATAATTCTAATAATAAATCAGCATATTAGAATGATTTCTTAAGGATCTTGTGACACTTTAGACTGGAGTAATGGCTGATGGAAATTCAGCTTTGCATCACAGAAATAAATTACATTTTAAAGGTTGTTATAATAGAAACCATTATTTTATATTTTAATAACAATAACATTTTGCAAGATTACTGTTTTTTTCTGTATTTTTGCTCAAATAAATGCAGCCTTTATGAGCATAAGAGACTTCTTTAAAAAACATTACAAGTCTTACTGATCCCAAACTTTTGAACGGAAGTGTGTGTGTATGTATGTATGTATAATATACCACAATTTTTATTCAGCTAAAGGTACATACTTAAGGGTCCCCACAAATCAGACATTTTAGCTGCAGGAAAATGGAAGTATCCAATAAAAGTATATTCAGGACACCAGGGGAATGCTTGCATATCAGGCAGGGAAAATACTCCCTCAGAAAACAATAAAGATGTAGTACAGAGACAGACTGTATGATTCATCAACATGTTTTTGAAAATATAAACAACAATGAAGTTATTTCTGAGCTGAGCTGTGACTCTCTGTGATCCAAAATAAATAAATAAATAAATAAAAATAATCCCTCTGGGGCTGAATGCTTGATAAATTGTAATGGTATTTCAGAGCTTCTTTAAAAAACTGCAAAGACCTACATTTGCAGCACATGAGAAGGCAAGTTATGATTACTAATTTATCTCAGACATTTGTTTTTAGGTTCTGAAGATGAGTAAAGAGCCTGATTTATGCTGTGCATATTAATAGACTGAGCGGTATCCTTATCTTTGCCTGTCCTGCACTTTTGGCCTATAGCCAGATGCCCTACCTTGTCTCATATTTTATTCAGGCCCAGTCAGGTACATTTTGTTCCTTATACTTCAGCCATTATTATGTGCATACAAGGCCATTTATAAAAGATACTGACTGCAATTTGCCAGACTGTTCAAAATAAACAGTTTCAAAAGATGATGATGATAATAATATGAATATAATATGAATATGCTGACTGATATTTATGTGACTGTTGGAAATAGTTTTAAAAGATAAAAAAATATCATATAATATCCATTCAATAAAAGGGTGTTCATTTATGGTAGTTTTCTTTATATGACTAAGCATGGCACCACACTGCTGGTGGTGGAGTGATATAGCAGGTGTATACAAAAAGTCAAACAGATATTCACAGGGCTGATAAAATGAAGCAGGACGGTAGGTTTCATTCTGACCACGTATCATTGATTTTTGATTTCAGACTAGTAGAACACCAACTCCTCTCGCTTGCTTCCTGAAGATATCAATCATCAACAGACACTGCGTTGGCACAACATGATTGACATTTAGTTCTCATTAATTCTCTGAATGCACACCCAATGGAGATTCAATTACTGGATGAAGAATGGGGTTTTGATAGTGTGACTGTGTGAATGTAGTGAAGTATGAAATATCCCGTGAGCCAAGTAAACAGTAAAATTAAAACAAAATGAAATTCCTTCTAAGAAGCATAATGATTGCTTGAATCTCCTATGGGGGGCTTTTGGTTAGCAAATAAATGAGTTTAAAAAGGGGGATTTATTTATTTGTATTTATTTAATTATACATTATAATATATCATCAAATATTTCAATAAATATAAAGAAATATATAAATAAATATCTAATTCCTTTTTCATTGTCTGTTTTATTGTTTGTCTCCATCTTAATTAATTAAATAATGAAATTAAACATATTCTTATCTGTTACAAATAGCTGGTGATTTAAATCCTATCTATCATAAATGTCAGAATAACTAATAAATGGTTAGCTTTGATATTAACCGGAAAAATCCACTGACTATTAATTGATGTAACCAAAACTTAACACAAGAAAATCTTATTTTGCACCTCACACACTTAAGTTAATTGGACATCATTGAGAACCGTCAGCTGCGCAAATTAAGGCAATTATGCTTTGTTTCTGAAGGTGAAGGACAAGACTGTGTTTGATGTGCTTCCAACTCATTTCAGGAGAGTGCGACGTTATTGATTGAGGCCATGTGGACAGACAGCCCATAATGAACTTGTGATCATGCCCATAAAAAATTTTGTGCCCAGAAGTATTCCATCTGTTGACTTCCATCGGAATCAAGATCGGAGGATACCTGTAGGTGACCCAGGTGGCCCTATGTGTACAAACATCCACACCATGGCTTCATTTAGCAGGTTTTATAGTGACAGTCCCACCGCACCAGGCTGAGTCTAATCCTACTCTTTGTTCTTTTTGCCCAAGACATGAATTTTGATAGAGTAGTAATGCCTTGAGCAGTATTAAAGTAATAGTTCACCCAAAAATGAAAATTTGCTAAAAATGTACTCCCCCTCGGGCCATCCAAGATTCAGATGAATTTGTTTCTTCATGGGAACAGACATTACATCACTCAACAATGGATCCTCAGTGATGAATGGGTGCTGCCAACGAGAGTCCAAACAGCTGATAAAAAACATCACAATAATTCACAAGTAATCTACACGACTGCAGTCCATCACTTAACATCTTCTGAAGTGAAAATACATTGAGAAAAGCATTTTAAAGTGTCAATTCTGGCCAAAAAATACAAGTTCATAATCCATAATTATGCTTCTTCCCGTAAAAAAAAAAAAAGTTAATCACATAAAAATTAACCATCATATTTGTTTAGAATAGTTTTCATCTGTGCATATTTCTCTCCTGATTCAGACAAGATGAATGTTTCGTTGGAGAAAGCAATATTATGGACAGAGGACTTATTTTAACCATTTATTTTAACAACGGTTTGAAGTTTAAACGCATTAAATATGGTTTTGTTTCTTACAAACACAGCATTTTACTTCACATGACATTATGGACTATAGAGTGTGGATTACTTGTGGATTATTGTGATGTTTTTATCAACTGTTTGGACTCTCATTCCTACGGCACCAATTCACTGCAAAAGATCCATTCATTTGGCGAGCAAGTGAATGCTAAATTTCTTCAAATCTATTCCCTTAAAAACAAATAAACAAACAAACAAACAAACTCACCTATATCGATGACCTGAGGGTGAGTAAATTTTCATTATTCCTTTAAAGGAAAATCATTGCAACCAGGCTGACTCCAGCCTGGAGTGCGATGACCAGTCCATCACCCAGAAGGCTTTTTGGCACACTCAGTGCTGGAAGTTTGAGAAGGACAGATCTTCAGTCATTCTGCATCTGGCAATGTGTTCTGATATCTCTCCGTGACAGTCTGTTGTTGTTTGCTCTCTGAAGCAGAGATTGCAAAAAATCGCATAACCTCTCGAGACGTGTTGCATAAGATTTATGTAGCCTACTCCAAGGCAAAGTTCTTTCTTTTGGTTAAAAATGAGAGAGTGCTCAGTGAAATTCCAACTTCCAGATGGTTACATCAGACCTTGGGATGAATGGAAGTTAATGTGTAAAACTTTCTTTTGGGGGAATTGGAAGTCAGTGTAGCTATACTTCAAATTGACGCTCTTTCATTTTGTAATGCACACCCCGTCTTATTGTGAATAATCCATTGTTACATGCTTTTCAAAAGAAAAAAAAAAGTTTCTGTAATTTAATCTAAATGTAATAACTTGCTCTTCTTCTAAAATGACTTTCCTTTCCCATTGACGTCAATGTGAATAGCCAAATGCACTAGTTTAAACAACTCCCACCTGGTTACTGCTAGTTACAGCAACTGCATTAAACTAGTGAAGGGCATGACCACGAGAAGCTGTGTTTTAGTTTCTGTCCTCAAACCTTTTTTCCATTACCTTCAAGCCACCAGTTTGATGATTTGATGACCAGATTTTTGCATTTTTCATGTGTTATGTGTTGATAAATATTGCTGTTCATTGCTAAATACTTTTATATGGGTATTGTATTGTGCTTTGTTGCGCTCATTTAGTAAAAAGCTGGAAAATATCAGAAAAATACATTTTACTGAGTGCCTATTAAATATAAATCGCCTGTCTTATTGGCAAAGGCAATTGGATTAACTCCGTCCTTTATGTCAGTAATAGTGGGAATAAAGTATTTAACAGGTATTTAATGAGACTATAATTGAAATTGGATGTGGTGTCCTTGCATTAAGCAGACTGGCAGATCAACTGCTATATGTGCAGCTCATATTGTCACCACGGTCAAAACTGTGGCTCACTTTCAAGACATATGAAGACACTATACAGTAGGTTCAATATGATTAGGGTTATGGGTAGGTGTAGGCTTAGGTTTTAGGGACATAGACAATAAGGTCCCAATCAGGCAGCATCCATTTATGATTTTAATAAATATACACTGACCATGTTGTTATTGCATACTGTTATAATAATTTGCTTTAAACACAGTGTAGTGCAATAACATCTAACACTACTTGCACTTAGTGTAAATGGCATCCATCTACTATTTACTTTTAGTGCTTAGTACACTGATTGTAAATAATGCACTTGGCTAAATTCTAGTTATATATCTCCCAGCCCCAACAGACAGGCAATCAGGCACCATCCATGAGCATTATTCCAACTCTAAAAAGGGATAAGAGATGGTGGGGTGCCAGTATGAAATCAAAATTGACCCTTTTTACTTTTTAATGTACAGTGCTGGTGTTATTGTGCATGATTCATTTGCTTCGGAAACTTTTATCAGAATGTAATAACTTGCTCTTGCTCTGAAATGACTTTCCTTTTTGGCTGTTTTCATTAATCCATTTACTTTTCAACCCCTCCCCTCCAACCACCTGGCTTTATTCTGATTTGAATAACAACCATTTATCATGAGCCAATCCAATCAAAAATAGATAAAATAAAGTCTCGCCCTACATTCATTGAATTTCCTGTTTCATTTGGAAATACATCACATGGTTTTCGCATTAAATGTTATAAACCTTCATTTAGAGCATCCACATAACAAACCGAATAATTCCCACATTTTCACATGTGTTTTCTGAATCACCATATTTGTTTACTTGTTTCTGATTTGCTATTTTATACTTGGAACATGTGTCAAGGCTGATGAAGCCGCAGCACCAACAAAACAGTGACGAATCTGCTGCACCATATTAGAGCTCAGTGAATTGACACTTAATTGTGAGACCTTCCAACGCTTATATATTCACTGAAACTACTCGCAATTACCTTTGGTCTTTTGAGATTCTCTGAGGAAGGGAATTGCCATCTAGCAGGTAACCCAGGCAGGGATTTAAAAGTCTTCAAGGCATATCACATATGCAAATACTTTTAATAGAGTGTAAATCAAGAAATTATTGGTGTGAGATATAAAGTCCCTATTGATGCACACCTAGAATGGATCCTGTGATTTGTTTTCTTTAGTAGAATACGGCTTTTATCTTGCATTTTATTTGGAAATAAATATTTTTTTCTACATACTCAAGAAATTCATGTTTAATAGTACAGCGAGTAAATGGTCTTTAAATGCATGAAGGCAACGAAAGTTGGATGATGAGCAAAATTAAAGTGAATTTGTACATTTTTAAACAACTGCTGTACATATTACTGCTAATCTGATAATCAGATTAACCTACGCTTTGTTTAAAAACCTTGTGAGCTGTCTCTGTTGGCAGCACTTTAAAGCATTATGACTGCAAGAAGGTTGTTCCACAAGGTAGGCAGCATAATTATACCGTCTCCTAAGATACCTTTTTTTGGCGTGATTCCAAAGGCAGCTTCACCTGCAATCCCAGAATGCATTATGAGGCCAGTAAAAACAAGTGGTGATGATTAGCTGAGGTGCATTTGCCAAAAGCATTGTTAGCCGACTATGGTCAATATTAGTTCCATTGTTAGCTGCATATATTTCAGCAACTTAGTTTTTTCTGAAACCATAGCTCCAGTGAATACATAGATCTCTCGATCTGTGGTGAGAAGCATACATAAATAGATGTGTAATGTATGTATATTTATTAAATCAAAAATATGTTTGCATGTTTATGTATTATGTTTGTTCATGTGTTTATTATATACTGTGTGTGTGTGTGTGTGTATGTGTGTGTGTGTATATATATATATATATATATATATATATATATATATATATATAAATAAATAAGGGGTCAACTGATTATCGGTGCCGATATTTAGCATTTTTATAGTTATCGGTATCAGTCATAAAATAATTTAAAAGCATTTAAAGAAAGTTTTTGTCACGCCCCTTGTTATCCTTAATTTTGACATTAATTTTCATTTTTAAACCACACATATGCAGTATATCAGTTCGAAATATCAGTTATCGGTCTACCGTGTATTGGCAGGATTTAGGTCGCATATACATATACATGACATATGTCCATATGTCCAAAGCTACTGTTTTGATGACACAAACATACAATTCAGACCCCAAAAATACAGTGTGAACCCTGTTGAACTCGGTCTTGGAATCAAGTGTGAAAGCTTCATGCTAATACCAGAGTCTGTTAGAATCAATTTTGAATGGTGGCTTTTATGCATGCTGTGTGATACACGCTACCTGTATGATGTATAAAGTTGGTGCATAATAAAAGTATTTTAAATTGGTGACTATTCTTTACAAAGACAAAAAACAGACAGCAAGGCATCTCACTATGTTTGGAACAGTGCCACAGTTTAAATCCGAAGCAATGTAAAGCTGTATTTATAGTGCTAATCTTAAAAATATCATTATAGGGCAAAACACCAAAAATGACAAATAACAATCCCTACAAACACAAACTGATCCTGTTCTAACCAACTGTAGGAAGTGAGAAATGTGGCTGGCAGGAGAAAATAGCTAGCTGGGATGATCTGAAGATCACATTGACTAGCATGACTTATCATTGAGAAAGACAGGGTTGCCATCTATTCCCAGCTTTATGAGCAGTCAGCGTGCTCACTGGTGTGCTTCCACTGCACTGTAAAAAATGAATCACCAAAACTTGTGTGGAGCGTATTAGATTGACAGGGCAGTGCCAACGTCTCTCAGTGTTATCAGCATCTTACTGCCAGGCTAGATTACAGCTTCAGCAGTAGTGACGCAAATAGTAAACATTTTAAAATGCTTTCATCTGGCTTGGCATGCATAAGCATAAATCCTATTACACCAAAGAGAAAACTAAAAAGTGATAAGTACCTTTTAAGTAATGTACCCAGCATATTTTTAAACATTGCCGTGTAATGCTGAAAACCATCTTGTGCTCATATGAGGTGGTAAATTTGGACAAGGGGGCGAGCAAACAAAATTGCCACCTTAAGAACTGTATAGCAAACTGTATCAAAAAGACTGCAGGAGTTTACATTTGAAATGGACTTGGGGTGTTTGCTCAGCAATGGCCACTAGAGCATTCAGTAGATGATTTAATTTGTCCACTAACAATGTCCAACAGTGAACATCACAGAAGAATTTTTTTCTCAACTTAAAATTATATATTGTGTTTAATAGGAAAGTTCTCACAAAAATGATCACTCTTTAATTACTCACCCTCATATCATTCCAAACCTTTGTTGATCTTTAGAGCACATGGACTATTTTAACAATGTCCTTACTACGTTTCTGGGTCTCGAACATGGTAGTTCCCTTGATGTCCATGCATTGTCAGAAAGCTTTCAGATTTCATCAAAAATAGCTTAACTTGTGTTCTGAAGATGAACAAAGGTCTTACAGGTTTGGAACAACATGAGAGACAGTAACTTATGACAGAATTTTCCTTTTTGGGTGAACTATCCCTTTAATGTCATTTTTTAAACATTTTTGAAATAGAAAGGGCAAGACCGTTGTAATATATTAAAAATGGATTAAATTATTTTCACACCATGAATGTTGAATTTATTTGTTTATTCTTGGTGCTAATGCGATTTTAGCTTAAAATGTAATAATTCAAATTTTTATTCGATTAAGATTTCATAGTTTAAGATTTAAGGTCTGAAACAAAGTTTTAACAATAAAACAGATGCATTTAAATCATTTGAAGAAAAAAAAAGTGATAAAGACTAGCTCCCCATATTATATTGCATATAATTGCTGTTAAAAAAGGGAGGAAACAGTTAAACAATATTATTGTAGATAAAAAAATAATGAATAAATATTAAAGGCATGTATACATGTCAGTTTTACTATGATCTTCTTATAAATAAAATCTGTTTTGAAATCTGTCTGCTAGACTCTTTTATAAAAATAAACTCAAGTAAATTCAATAAATATCTACTGAAATAAAGAGGTTATATAAAACAAATTCTCCAGAGTTGTGTCATAGTTTGACTGATTTAAGACTTGGTATTGGTATTAACATGTTTTTTATTTATTTTTATTTTAACATTACATGATATCAGTGTAAACTGCAAAGTCAATGTGTATTCTTTTTCCAACGGAAATGAGTTTTGCTCTTGCTCATACTTTTTCCTTTATCCATCCCTTACAGGCCACAACTGTACTTTCAACATGGACCCCATCAACTGCTCATCAGTGGATCTCTCTGATGTTCTGGCCAGCAAGATGAGTCCCAGTAAGATCCTCCTCTCCCTGACTCTCTCCTTCCTGGCTGTGGCGACCACCACCATCAACTCCCTGGTCATCACTGCCATCCTGATCACCCGCAAACTCCGCCAACCAGCCAACTACCTCATCTGCTCTCTAGCTGTGACAGACCTTCTAGTAGCTGTTCTGGTGATGCCCGTCAGTATTGTGTACATAGCAGAAGAGACATGGGTCCTGGGTCCGATCGTGTGTCACCTTTGGTTGGGTGTCGACGTTACGTGCTGCACTTGCTCAATTTTACACCTAGCCGCCATTGCGCTTGATCGATACCGTGCCATTACAGATGCCGTGGCCTATTCCCAGAAGCGCACATATAAAAGAGCAATCATAACCATTTTGGCCCTGTGGACACTGTCTGTGCTGGTGTCTCTACCACCTTTAGTGTGGAGGAAATTCCCTGTGGAATACAAAGATGGGGAAAGGGAAGTCATGGACTGCTTGATTGAGCATGACCATGTGGCTTTCACGGTCTACTCCACTTTTGGAGCATTCTATATTCCACTGACCCTCATTTTGGTTCTTTACTACAAGATCTACAAGGCGGCGGAGACGCTGCGTAACCGTCGAGGGAGCAGCCGATTAGTTAAACAGACAGTGAGCAGCGTCATGCTTCCTGGAATGAGCTCCGATAAAGACATCGCCCTCAGTCCCGACACATTCTGCCCAGTCGAGAAGTCATTTTCCGATCCGTCGACAGATGGGGAAAGGGTGCGTTTTACTTCTTCATCAGGTAATCTCATCAAGGTCCGCAGGAACCCTGGGGCCAGGGAGAGACGGGCGGCTTTGACATTAGGACTAATTCTGGGAGCCTTTGTGGTTTGTTGGTTGCCGTTCTTCCTGAAGGAGGTGATTGTGAATATTTGCCCAAACTGCAGCACTTCTGCTGTACTCGCAGATTTCCTCACCTGGCTTGGGTACCTCAATTCCCTCATCAATCCGCTAATATACACCATCTTTAATGAGGACTTTAAGAAAGCATTTAAAAGACTTCTGCCCCTCTGCTGCAGCAATATCATGTGAAACTGACTGGGAGGGAAAGAAAAATGTGGTTTTAAGGGACAAAACTTTCAAATAACAATGACAACCCTGTCATACTCTAAATCACTGGACTTCTGCAAAAATTACATCTTTCAGAGACATTTCATCAGTATATTGTTTATATAGTGCTGTGGAACATGAGTGCATGGAAAAAAAAAAGACAAAAAAAACACCCCTCTGCTCCACTTAAAGATTTCAGTGTTTTTGAAATGGAGGTTTTATATAAAATTAAAAAGCGTCTGGTGCACAAATGTTATGAAAATTGACTCCACCAGGGAGGGGGGTTGGCTGGTTAGCATGGTCCAGTTGCCCCTACTGATATACTACACCATCTGGTTCCCAAAACAATTTTTCTTCATTAACAGCCATTCAAAAGTTGCTTGTGTATACCGACAAAATAAAATTTTTGAAACATAAATCTTCAATATTTAAGTATATTACATTAAATGTTTTGTTGGTGAGCATTTTTTTTTTTTGGAATAGTTAACACAAAAATGAAAATTCCGTCATTAATTACTCATCCTCACGCTGTTCCAAACCTGTAAGACCTTTGTTCATCTTCATAACACAAATTAAGATATTTTTGATGAAATCTGAGAGCTTTCTGACAGCAACAGAACTAGCACATTCAAGGCCCAGAAAGGTGGTTAAGACATTGTTAAAAAAAAGTCCATGTGACATCAGTGGTTCACCCGTAAATTTATGAAGCTACGAGAATACTTTTTGTGCACAAAGAAAACAAAAATAATGACTTTATTCAACAATTTCTTCTCTTCCACTTAATAACATTCAGGTTGAACCACTGATGTCACATGGACTTTTTTAAAGATGTCCTTACTACCTTTCTGGGCCTTTAACTAGTAGTTGCATTGCTGTCCGTGGAGAGTAAGAAAGCCCTCACTTTCATCACAAATATCTTAATTTTTGTTCTTAAGATAAACAAAGGTCTTACAGGTTTAGAATGCCATGTGGGTGAGTAATTAGTGACAGAATTTTCATTTTGTGGTGAGCTATCCCTTTAAAAATGTGACGTTTGTATGCCTTCACAGTGCAGCTATTAGTGAAGGGCTTTGGATTGCATCTCCGTGTTTTGTCATGATGTCATTTTCCGCTTGCACCGGAGTGAATATGTGCCCTTCAAGTGGAGTTGGAAATATTGCAATTAAAAGTTCTGAGCACACAAATGACAGAACAAACCTGTATTTATGGGTGGGAAACTAGTAATTGTAAATTATATAAAAGTTGCTGTGGTGTTGGAAAAGGTGTGTTGATTTAAAACATTCTGGAACGACTAATCTATACTAAAGATGCTATTATACACTAGTCACCATTTGAAGTGGATCAAAACCTTTCATCAAAGTGGTCCTAAAACCATTCTTGTCTTTGGACAACTTTGGTGAACTTTTTTGATCCACCTCAAATGGTGACTACTGTATAATCTATGTATCATTAAAAATGGAAAGCATTTCACAGATTATTTTGATTGTACATACATGCTGTATTTTAGTCATTTTTATCATTTTTAACAAGTACAAAGTTAATCATTCAACTTTCAGTTCATGTAACAAACACTTAGTTCTGATACTATAATATGCATAAGTGCTTTTATTAAGTATAATAGAGATAGTTAACTTTTGAATTCAGATGTAGATATGAGTTTAATGTTCATTATTTTTTGTTTTCATCTTGAATCTGTGACACATAATAATGAGTTTTCTAGGTGCTCTTGAAGGCAGCATTAGTGGTCTTGATTGGGTGCAAGAAAAATCTGGGCACAGAACTGAGCACCCATGAGCAAAGATGGCAGACACAGCCTTTCTCCCAGGAGGGCCTTCAAGTAAGCGGCCACTCAACTGAGACTGCCCTGCTCTCAGTTAGTGAAGCCCTGTGACTGGCAAGAGCAATCTACATGACGTCATTAGGATCTGTCATTCAGAAGCATGGCTTTTCCTATCACTGCTATGCTGATGACACTCAACTCTACTTCTCATTCCAACCAGATGATCCGACGGTAGCTGCTCGCATTGCAGCTTGAGTGACATTTCAAGCTGGATGAATGACCATCCCCTTAAGCTCAACCTTACCAAGACAGAACTGCTGGTGGTTCCAGCTAACCCATCGTTAAATCACAACTACTCTATACAGCTGGGTTCGTCAATCATAACTCCTTCCAGGACAGCCAGAAACCTAGGAGTTGTGATGGATCATCAGCTAAGCTTCACAGACCATATTGCTACAATGACCCGGTCCTGCAGATTTGCCCTATACAACATTAGGAAGATTAGACCCTTCCTGTCAGAGCAAGCCACCCAACTACTTGTCCTCTCCAGACTGGACTATTGAAACGCTATCCTAGCGGGCCTTCCTGCATGTACTATCATGCCTCTACAACTGATCCAGAATGCAGCAGATAGGGTTGTCTTCAATGAGCCAAAAAAGCTCACGTTACTCCTCTCCTCATCAGGTTACACTGGCTACCAGTAACTGCTCGCATCAAATTCAAGGTACTTATGCTTGCCTACAAGAGGACCACTGGCACGGCATCAATATATCTAAACTCACTAGTTCAAACTTATGCGCCCTCCAGAAGCTTGCGTTCTGCAAGTGAACGGCGCCTTGTGGTACCATCCCAAAAAGGTTCAAAATCACTCTCACGGACCATTTCCTGGACTGTGCCCGGCTGGTGGAATGACCTCCCTATCTCAATTCGAACATCCGAGTCTCTACTCTACTCATCAAAAACATCTAAAGACTCATCTTTTTCGCCAGCAATTGTCCAACTAATACTAGCACTTACCTTCTCTTTTCTTGTCTATCCTATTCTTGGGAAAAAAAAAACAAAAAAAACAACACTTTCTACGAGTTCTGTGCTAGACTAACTGAGACTTATCATGGCACTTGTATACTGTTGTTGTTCTCTCGTTGATCTGATTGCTTCTATTGTTCTCATTTGTAAGTCGCTTTAGATAAAAGCGTCTGCTAAATGATTAAATGTAAAAAAAAAAAAAAAAAAAAAAAAAAAAAAAAAAAAGGGGATCCTGAGAGAAACACAAGAGCCAGTTCCATCTGCATGGAAGATGGGAGTCTGTTTACTGCATTAACAGATTTTGATTGGAAACACAATTGTTACATAATTGACTAACTAATAACATTCAACTCTGAATTCCTTTCAGAATTAGCCATATTTGGGGTCTTCTTAAAACACGACAAAGGAATGCCACCACAGTGTCTGTAAACATTGATGGAAAACATTAACAACCTTGTTGAGTTACACTTCCTCTCCCTTACAGAGGTGGACGTTGTTACCTTCTCGCTCTCATATATATATATAAAAATCACTTTTGTCTGGTGGCTCCTGCACCAGCAGACAAACTGTCACAGAGATGACGGTGTTAATGTTTTGCTTTGTCCAGAATTGTAGACCTCTATGGTATGTGCCAATTTCACTTATTTGTCCTGGAAAAATAGATGCAATTCAGAATACTGGCACAACGTCAAATTTATCAATGTCATAATTTAGCCCTTTCAGGGCCCCTCCTGCTACAGCAAAAATAAGTCACTATAGAATCAATATTGCCCTCTGTTGGATAAAAATGGTATTTTATTTAGCTCAACTGACCACAATTCAGCAACAGGTTGAAATTCTTATCACAAAAAAATAAAATAATAAAAAAAAAAAAAAAACAACAAACACACAGACATCTAAAAAAATAAGACACTCAAACCATCCACACATCAGTTCTCAATAGTCAGACATCCTGCAGTCACACATACAAGCGCTCCCTTCCATTTTGAGAAGCTGCCATATACCGACCCCCATGAGACATTCTTCCTTTTGGGCAAGAGCTGCAAAGGAGTCCTCCACCAATCAGCAGGAGAACTGCTGCCCCCCAACAGACAAAGATAGCTGCTCCCAACTCCCTCTTCTGAGCCTGGGGCACTACAGGATTGTAAAAGTCCCCAATGACCTGATGGGCAGTCCAGCTAGGTGGCACCAAACCCAAGACCCCTGCAGTGACAAAGCCGGCCCCTCCTGCTACAGCAACCCGGGCCTTTGCAATACCGTCTGGCAAGCAGTTAACACATTTACCACCTGCAAAACTAGTAAATATTGCTATTAAACCAACAAGGGAAGCAAAGACAAGGATTGCTCGAGAGGCCTGCATGTCTTGAGGAAGAGCCAGCATGGAGTCGTACACCTGACACTGCATTTGGCCAGTGCTCTCCACTACACAGATCATCCACAGCCCTTCCCACATAATCTGTGCAGTCACAATGTTGGTCCCAATAAAAGCAGTCACACGCCATAGAGGAAGGGCACATGATATGATGATGCCCAGCCAGCCGAGAATGCCAAGTGTAGTTCCAAGGAGCTGTAAGATGGTAGACATGTCTGCAAAAAATAAAAAATAAAAAAAAAAAAAAAAAAAAAAAACACACACATACATATATATATATAAAAAAACAACACCCACTTAAAAAGGAAAGTATACAGGTAATTGTTTCTAAAAATATATATTTTTTTTTAAATAAAAAAGTAAAACCGTTTGAGGAGGAGCCTAAAAGAAGCTAACTGGTTTGAAAGCAGTGTTGGGAAGGTTACTTTGGAAGTGTAATAGGTTACAGATTACAAGACACTCTACCTAAAATGTAATAAGTAGTGCAACTATTTCTATTACTTTGAAGTAATGTAACCGATTACGTTTGATTATTTCCCTAAATTTCTATTTTTTTTCCAACTGTTAGGCTAATCATTTTCTAATATGTAAATCAGACAGTGTTAACACTGATTATTGTCACTATCAATATCCTTCATCACTTGAACCAAGGTAAATTTAAATTTGACAGCACAGCCACCACAAAAACAGACTTTAGCCCCAGCTCTGAGATCATTCTAAGGGCAAAAACAGATTTAAAACTAAAACAAGAAATATAGTTAGTTGCTATGATACAGTTTTGAAATCAAATCTTTGCATAGCTATGACAAGACACACTGACATCTAAACAATGGCTTGAGGAAAAAAAAAAAAAAAAAAAAAAAGTTCGTTAATATTAAAATAAAGCATATACACAAACCCAAATAGGAAATAAAACGGTTATCGAATAAGCGTGTTCCTTTCTTTTCTAAACTCCTAAAACATTGACATTTCATATTTTAAGAACGCTCAATGCAATTTATGAAGAAACCACTTAAATGTGTATGTGGATGTGTGAAAATGTACTCATTCTTTTCTCAGTAACTGTAACAGGTTACAATTACATTTATTTTGGAATTAAATTAAGCAATTTAGTTACATCGCCACACTGTTTGAAAGGGACTTCTGTAAGGCCATCGGTAAGCTACAACAATACAACTACATCTTTACTGCTCTCTACTGCAAAACCGAAGACAATGCAACTTACATTGAGTTTAACGTAAATCAAGAATAATATATTAAAAAGCTGCAGAAATGGGAAATTCAAAATACCCACAAACACTTCTTACCTGGGAACCTCCAAAGTTGTAGATGAGCTTGCAACTAAATACACCCACACCAATCCATGCACAATGGTTTCTACAAAGTCCTGAAGCAAAACCAAATAAAATGTACTTATGTGCAAGAAATCAAAACTCTATTAAAATGTTTGTTACGACAACAATACCGTCTGTAAGCTCCATTCACTTATATTGCTCTAACAACTTGAAAATGCTGTTCTCTTCTCTTAATGACTATCCATCAGTGATTGACTGATCATCAATCAATGATTCACTGGTTTGTAGTGTAGCACGCTGTACTGATGACGCTGATAATGATTGCTCATTATCAGGTTACACATTAAATAAAAGAATAATAATAATAATAATAAAAAAAAAGATTTAATTAGCCTAACAGTTTATTCGATGATACTTTTATTTCACAAAACTACAATCAAATGGCCAAAAGCAGTGATTGAGTGATGAGACTGAAGTGCACCTGCTTGGAAAACTTAGTTCATTAAGAACACAATTAAAAACTTGTTTGTTTTTTGGGGTGCTCATTACGAGACAGATAAAATATTAACATTCCTGAACAACCAATAAAATGTTCAGCGTGGACCTACGCCGGGACCACCAGTTGATTGACGCGGTCATCGTCCAATCACAAAGCAGAAACTGACTGCTCAACGAACAATTTACAGGGCATTCCACCAATCAGATGATTCCTATGGGCGGTCCTTAGCCTCACTGTAACAGTCGTGGTCTGTTGTACGCGCTGGTTCAGACAAGCAGTATGGCGGAAGAAGAGAGTGAATTGGAGTTAGATAGGTTTAAGAAAGACCTGGAGACTTTGTTGAACACTAGTGCAAGCGACGAACGCGGACTCCAGAGCAAGACGTACTGTGAAAGATTCTGTGAGGTAAGATGACAGGCTGGACAAAAGCGTTTGCGAGCTTTATATAAAAAGCAAACAGAGATGTGCTAACCAGTGTTAGCAGCATGACAGTAGATTCCCCTCCCCCAGTGTACAGCCACCGTGAGCCCAAATCTCACTGTATTTTACCTCATTAACTACGGGTGTCTTCAAAATACTGTAGGAGTAGATCTCAACAGTCTGACAGATCATTTTTAATCACGATTGGTAAAACTCGGGCTGCCACTTTCTTTCAGTTAGCTTCATTAGCTGGTTATGCGGCTAACAGTTAGCATTCCAAAGTTGCATTCCAAAACAAGCAGACTGCGAAAGATCAGCGTATACACACTTCACCATATTTTATTGGCCAGCGATCTCAGTAAACAGAAAACGGACCAACCCAGTTTGATAAATCCTTATGCACGACTACAGGGTGTTAAATGATAGAATAACTCGATGCTGTCAGTGTGAGCAATAGTTGATGTCTTGTTAACCAGTCTCTGCAAAGAATCGCTGGTTAGTTCCATCAGTTACTATGCAGCTTTCATTTCTGATGAAAATGTTGCTAAGTTAATGAATCCATCCTTTTTTTTCTGTAAAAATAAACTCTTTTATGGTGGTTTACGAAAGTTTGATTGACGTTACCTAATTTGTATCAGTAAGTTCATGTACTGTCATTAAATTCTAGTGACTTCCATGACTATAAACAATTACCAAAATTCGCTTGACAGTAGTATTTTCTGGCTTTAGGAGCACATAATGATAGTAATATAATCCGTCAATATTTTCTGTTTCTATGAATTGTCTCTCTTTATTTTTTTTAGTTGGTGGTGGAGCAAACCGGACGATGGCAAGTGCCTCTTCCCCAGCTCCAGGTGTTGCAGAGCGCCCTGTGCTATTTTGTCCATGGTGCGGCATCATTCCCTCCAGAATGCGAGCATGTTCGCTACACTCTGAGTAGTCTGGCCCTGTGAGTATATACTTCTGCTTTTGCCGTTAAATGTTACTTAATGGTTTAAAACGTTTAGGAAGTAGAGCACACATTGAAGTCACAAGACTGTCGTCATTATTCCCCCTCATGTCATGATCCTGTGTGACTTTATTATCGATATTTTGAAGAATGTTGGTTGCCAAACAGACAGAGTTAAAAAAAAAAAAACAGAAAAAAAAACCACTGCGACATTTCTTGAAATATATTTTTTGTTCCACAGAAGAAGGAAAGTCATACAGGATTGGAATAGGGATGTGCAGGGTTACTAATTTCTTTAGCGTTTAAACAGAGGTGTTTTAACAAACCCCCAGACATTAAAAACAGTCTGTAAAAGTGACTTGAAATATCTTACTGTATCATACAGTCAAATTTAATACTGAATGCTGATGAAAAATAGGTTATAATCATGCAGTTTGCTTGCCTTGCTTAATAATCAATGTATATTAAACTTAAGCGTTCATTTAATCAATATCAGCTAATATAGACAATAGACATGTTTATTAAAATAAACTGAATCACTGTCGTACTGGTATTGTCCATCATAACCCGTAGTATAACAAGCCTATAAGCAAGGTTAATTGTTATATATGCCAGTTTGACATAAAAAACTTTACTGTTATGATGGTTTGTTGTGCTTCAGATATACACTTTCAAAATACTGTATTCATTTAAATATATTAATGTAACTAATTTGAACTCAGCAGTTTTGTTTAGTTAACTAGTGTTGCACATACATGGCTGTCAGTAAATGATGACAGCAGTTTCTTTTTTTAGGTGAACTTTGCCTTTAAAGGGATACTCCATCCCAAAATGAAAATTTTGTCATTATTCACTTACCTCCATGTCGTTCCAAACCCGTAAAAGCTTCGTTCGTCTTCGGAACACAATTTAAGATATTTTGGATGAAAACCGGTAGGCTTGAGACTGTCCCATAGACTGCCAAGTAAATAACAGTTTCAAGGTCCAGGAAAGTATGAAAAGCATCATCAGAATAGTCCATCTGCCATCAGTGATTCAACCGTAATGTTATGAAGCTACGAGAATACTTTTTGTACACGAAGAAAACAAAAATAACGATTTTATTTAACAATTCCTCTCCTCTGTGTCTCTCCAAATCAGCGTAGCACCATTTTGGCAAATCTGAGCAGTACGCAGGCGGCGTATGCTCAGCCACGCCACAAGGATACGTTTTTTTACGTGTATTTACACTTTGGTTTGAAAGACAACAACGCATCGTCGCAGCGCGGCTGACACAGAAGAGCGTATGCCATCTGTGTACTGCTCTGAATTGTCAAAATGGCACTACGCTGATTTGGAGAGACACAGAGGAGAGGAATTGTTGAATAAAGTCGATATTTTTGTTTTCTTCGTGTACAAAAAGTATTCTCATTGCTTCATAACGTTACGGTTGAATCACTGATGGCAGATGGACTATTCTGACAATGCTTTTCATACTTTTATGGACCTTGACACTGTTATTTACTTGGCAGTCTATGGGACAGTCCCAAGCCTACCGGTTTTCATCCAAAATATCTTAAATTGTGTTCTGAAGATTAACAAATCTTTTACAGATTTGGAACGACATGGGGGTAAGTGAATAATGTCCAAAATTTCATTTTGCGGTGGAGTAACCCTTTAAGTATTTGTTTCTTTGGATGTCTGTAATGTTAATTGTCAATTCATGGGTAAACGGTGTGTGTTGAAATTGCTGAGGTTGAGTTGACAATAGTAATTCAAAAAGACAGCGAATGCAGTGCAAGTTCCAAAACATCTTTGCCTACTAATATAAAGCTAATCCTGTCTGAATAGGCCCTAAATCCACTGGAAGACTTACAGTATCATTTATTGGAGCAACAGGTTATAAAAGAAAATAATTACAGAATGATTTTTTATTTTATTTTTTATTTACAGGAGTATCTTCGAACTGCTGTTGTTCTTTGGAAAAGATGAATTCATCGAGCATCCTTTAAAAGACATTCTAGACTCATTCCAGGTAACTGCATTACCTCAATCCTATTATTCTTGGGTGAGCATCATGTTGAATTCTGCGTGTGTGTGTGTGTTACTCATATGTATCCATGTATTTATTTGGATGTCTTTCTGCTCTATTCTAGGACTGCTATGCGAGCCTGGTAAGCCATCAGAATGTTTACCTTCTGCAGGTTAGACATATTATTAAAGATGGAGGTCCTTGGGCAAACCCTGTTCTTCAGGCCATTCTCAAGGATTCAGAACTACCACAAGAAGACGGTTAGTAAATTAAGTTTTTTTTTTTTTTTTAAATCAAATGATCTATATGCATTACCTGAACTGTAAATGGAATTGATTATTATATGAGTTAGGGCTGGGCGATATATCGAATGCGATTGTCACGTGCATTTCGTCAGTAAAGCCGGTTCCCTGATTACTGCTAAATCGCCATCACCTGCTTTCAAATGGAGCGCCATTTAATAGACAGCGCCATAGATCACTTTCGCGTTCATTATCGCAGATGAATCGCCTTCGATAATTAAAGCGATATTGCGTAGCTTGTCAGTGAACGACGGCTCTGTCTATTAAATGGCGCTCCATTTAAAAGCAGGTGATGGGGATTTAGCGGTAATCAGGGAACCGGCTTTACTGATGAAATGCACGTGACAATCGCATGCGATATATCGCCCAGCCCTAATATGAGTTTTATTTATTGTTTTTGTTCACAGTGGACAAATATCTGAGCTCAGAGGTATCTGTTTTCATTGAGCTACGTGTGCGTTATCTGGTGGCATGTGAGAGGCTTCCGGAGGCATTGGCACTGACAAGGAGATGCATCCGGCACTCTGTTGTAGGGAGGCATCTCTATTTCAAGCAAGCTTACCTCATCTGTCTTTGGAGGGCTTCTCTTCATGAGCGCTTGAACAAGGGGGTGAGTGAGAAGTTATTTAATTAATATTAACACCTAGGCTTGGGCAATAAAACGTTATCGATATTTATTGACGGTGCACCTTCATAACACTAGAAAAATGTTCGATATACCGCACACTAATTACACTATAGTTTAATTTAATGGCACATGATATGAGTGACAAGCAGATAGCACACACAAACACAGCTGAAATGAGTGCTGTGCCACCTTGTGATGGGAAGATTGTGAATAAAGAAATGAATATTAGTAGGATTTTATATTTTAAACATTGCATTTGAATGCAAAAACAGTGCAATCAAATTTTAGGTGTGCTTAGGGTAGCCTTATTAGTGTTGAACGAAATGCAGTGATAATGTAAGTGTCATTGTTGCAATTTAATGTTTGTTAGTCTATCCAGTTGAACCCAAGAGATGTATTGCTGCTGTGTTATTCATTCAAAATTTTAGAGAAATATAGAAACGAGGCGAAGATCTTTATTAGATTAAAACCGAAACCAAGCCATTCACACAGAACACTTTTTGCGCATTTTTTTTAGACAAACATCTATGACTGTTGCACTCGCAAGTTAAAAGAGTTTAAAACTAATAAAAAAAACACGTCGCAAGTTTGTGGAGGTTTATTCCATTTCACTGCGTCTCATAGGTTTTTAAATGCATTCTGTGTGATCGGCATTTCAGCATTTTGTATTGAGCTCTGATTAAATACATGATGTTGTTTTGTTCATAATAGTTTATGCAATTTACGAAATTATATTTGATTTATATGTTAATTTAGACGTTATGCACGATTTTTTAGAGACAGTTGTTATTTCATTGCATTGAATAAACAATTAAAGGCAGGGTAGGTGATCTTGTTCAAAAACATTTTTGTTATGCTGGCTGAAAGTCTTTTCACATCCTGATACCAATCACCAAGTTAAGTGGTCTAAATGTATTTAAGCAAATGTGATTATTTTTTTAATTTTTTTTTAATTTTGCACAAACTGTTATACATATAGGCTAACAATAGCCTAACGATCTTATTGTTAGGACTGGTACGAATACCTGTTTTTTTTATTTATTTATTTTTTTTTAAGCTTTTTTCAGAGGGAGCGGGCTGAACATGTTCTTCTCTCTAATAAAGGCAGGGATCTCTGTGTGTCTGTCTGTCTGTTTGCATTTTTATTGTATCGAGAACAGTTCATCCAATCGACTTCACACGTGGTGGGTGTGTTGCTGTGGACCCAAGGGAGTGCAGTGTCGTATTTTGGTGCAATATGGACACACGACACATTCAGAATTAATAAACTTTAAATAAACTAAAGAACAGCACGAGCCGGAAGCAGCGCGCCTCATGCGGGCAGTGCGTATATGCTCCGAGAACGGACACTGCACTAGTGATACAAAACACACAGGTCTGTTAAGAGCAATACTTTTAATAAGGTAGCCTAACATTTTTCTAACAAACAAATCACTCCCAAATCATAAATTAGCAGCACAGTAATTACTGACAACGTAAAGGGTAGGCCATTACATGGTACATAGATTATTATTAGGTTAGGCTACTGTACGTTTTTTAGAACTGCCGTATTTGCAAGTATTTTCCAAGCAAATTAAGTGCACGTTTTTATCATGTGTAAAATTACTGAACAACAACACTCACAAAATACACATCATCATTTTACAACAAAACTTTTCAGAAGTGAGGGTCAGGGGCGTAGCCATCTTTTCAGAAGTGAGGGGGACATAAATTATATATATGTATATATATGCAAGTTAAATTTTTCTTTAATTTCTAGCTTTTAATTGGCTTAGAAATCTATAACTGCTGGACAATATGTGTGAAGTGTGAAAGTGACATACAGCCAAGTATGGTGACCCATACTCAGAATTTGTGCTCTGCATTTAACCCATTTGACTTTTAAAACAAAAAAGTCTTAATAAATTGGGTAAATTAAAAATACATTGGTTAAATGTAAAAAAAAGTTTTATAAAAAATGTCAAGAATTATCTATACCGAATGATATGAAACATTATATCATTGATAATTCTTTTAGCTATATCGCCCAGCCCTAGTTACACCACACTTGGCGTGAAATAGGCCTGGATGTATCTGGATTATATGTGGTCTTTTTTTTTTGCCCCGAACAAAGATTTCATACCTTAAAAAAAGCAAAACTTCTCCATTCTTACTTTTGCTTTTGGGAGTAAGCACTTAGTAAATTTGCTGAGTAAAGGTGCTGTGTTGCATTAAAGTCCAGACTTAAAATGATTTGCTGTCTTGGGTATCATATTAATAAAGAGCAAGTTTTTGTGCTGGTGTAAGTGATATAAGGCTATTTAGTGTTATATATTTAGTGTTACACAAACTTTCTTGGATACCATCATTTTTATATTATCATAGGTGTGATCGTTTCTAAACTATGATAAAAGATGAAAGTCTCCAGAATAAATGTACTGAAGGGGACCATTAACAGTGAATCTCATTCAAGCGGCAACCTCCCGCTCTCTCTCAAGAAGCCAACAAGGAAGTGACTAAAACTGCAATTCATCGACTGGCCGCTTGAGGCTGGCTGCAAAAGGGAGTCAGTCCCATAGACTCCCCATGTTAAAATGCCCAACTTTACAGCAGAAAAAAAAAAAAAACATGTTTACAGCCTCTTACGTCACGTAGCACCGCTTTGTATTCGCTTGTTAAGTCTGACGTCATGTAGCACCGCTTCCGTGTCCAAACGGATACCACAAGAAAACAACAAAAGGTGCTAATATACACTCACAATGTGATTATAATACTACCGAAAAAGCTCTGCACACTTTTTGTGCTTCAAAAACGCTCTTCAGGAGTCTACGGGTGACATCACGGACACTATCTCCATGTTTTTATACAGTCTATGATCTCATTCAGCAATTAAGAAAGACGTACAGTTAGAGGTATGCCAAATATGTAATATCATGTCACCCAGTGGTTCTTAACCAGTGGGCCTCCGCATACCCCAATAAGTCTTTAATTTAGTTTTAATTTTGTTATTTTAAAGGGATAGTCCTCACCTTCAACTCGACTTTCTTCTTTCGGACCAATCGGAGTTATATTAATAAAGGCCACCTGTCTTGTAAAAGGAGGGCCTTGAAGTCAAAAAGGATGAGAGCCATTGATTTTGGTGTCCATGGCAAGTGCGTCTTTTTCCATTGAGCTTAAGTGAAATAATAAAAAAGAGGGATTGCGAGTTGTATGAATAGTTGTATATTATGTATAATTCCAACTTTTTTTTTCGTCCTGCTTTTTTAGCAGTATCTTGATGGTGTAACCCCTAAGATGCACTGCAAATGATTGGTGCAGAAGACTGGAATGCCTCATTTATAATTAGCGAAGCAAAGATGTGGTGTAAATAAGAGACTTATTGTGCAGTGTTGGCTTAATTGATAAATAATGGCAGCATTCTTGAAAGTCTACAACTCTGCACATAGACAGTCAGTGAACTTTTGCTGGGCTGAAACAGTTTGTTGTAAGGTAGATCATTTATTCATAATTTAGTACAAATATTTTTTATTGAACTGGGAAGGCCAAAAACATTTTTAGTTTGTAAAGTCCACATGAAGAAAAGCACATGCATTTGTCTCCTGCAAAATAAGTATTTTACTGTAAAATAATACAATAGTAGGGCTGTGACTGTGGCATTATTATTTATTTTTTACCACTGTTCTAGTAAAGGGGCCAACCACAGCAGATAGCGGTCGATGTACAAATGACACTTTTAATGTGATTCAGGCTTTAAAAGTGCATTAAAATACAAATTGTCTTTGAACATGGAAAGCAGAAATGTAGTATCTAGAAATTTAGAGGGCTGTGGGACACAAGCAGGATAGATGCCATCTCTTCTTTCATATATTCATGTTTCTCCCAATATTCTAATGCAGTTGACACTGTAAATTGAAAAGCTAATTATATTTTTACACACAAGCAAGACATTTAAATAGGATGTTGAGCTGCTGGGGAAAGCAAAACTGAATAACCAGCATTTGTGAAATACTCTGTAATAGGGAGCCGTAGACATGATATGTGGAAAAAATAGATATAAAAAAATAGATATTCAAAATTTGTTTCCACAACATGTTCATTTGTGCCTATAGCTTATTATTTGCCCCAACTCAGACATCACAAACACAGCTTTTACAGATCTTTAATCTTTTGATCTGTGGTCGACCGATATATCGCCTCGGCCGATATTTGGCATTTTTCAAATATCGGCATCGGCCGATATGTTTTTCTGTTTGGCCAATGCTTTCATGGCGGGACTTTTATTTTGACGGCGCTGAGAACGAGTATGCCGTAACGATTGAAACCCAGACATTCCATCAAATTTCTCCATCTTGCAAAAACACTCCCTGTGTTTATCCTTGTTTTACCCCATTGTTTGACTGTGTGTATTTTGGCACAATCTTTGGATTTTTGGCTTGCACTTCTGTAACAGAATCTGAATTTCTTTTTCCACACCTGGCTAAACTTTAAATTAAAACTAAGCAATGATTTAGTACAACTTGGTCACAGTTTAACTATGCTGAGGGAACAAATGAACAAGTTATGGGAAAGATTTCTTAATTCAGTGGAATTGCAGAGGTGTGATTGTCATGCAAACTGTAGAATATCACATTATGTTGAGTTGACTTACGTTTTAGTGGTCTGTTCATGTGTAGGACGGCAGTGTGCATAACTAAAGCTTTAAATAACATCAAACTAGCTTAAACTTTAAATAACCTCAAACTATACAACTATACCAGGGGCCTGAAACCTTTTCGGCATGACGTTCCATTTTAAATTTTTCTGGTTAACCCCCCCCCCCAAAATACATTCTGTACATAAACATTTTTAAATGATATGATAAAAAAACACTAGGCCTATTTGATTTCCATGCAAATATTTCCTAATTTTTTTTTTTAATTGTTTTTGATACTTTTCAAAAGTTTCTTGAATAACAGATATACAGTGTGACACCACTGTATGTGTATGTGACAAGGCCAATGCATTAAAACCCTTGAGTTTAATCACCATTCTATATCAATGTGCTGCTTTAATTGATGCGCGCACCTTCACACACACACCACTCACACACAGAGATCTGAGATTGTACTGTGCAAAAAGTAACATTCAGAAGACCTTTATTAATCGATACTGAATCACATTATATTTATCAGCAATGAGGGGGGTAAAATCACTGTTTTTTTTTTTTTTAAGTAACTAAACTTAGCTTCATTGTTTGTAGAGAGAGACACAGACAGTATTCACGTCTCTCTCTCTCTCTGAAAATGGCCATATTTGAGAGAGAAAAAAATTTATTAGTTTGCATCACTGGATATAGCTGTTGGTCATTTAACATTTCTATCATAAAACGTATTGTTAAAAGTTGACTAATATTAAATGGTTTGCAGCTACATCTTACTTTGCTCTTTTTAACGTTAAACTGACGCTTCGCGCTCTGTTTCTGTCAACAGTAAACCCCGCCTACTTTGATTTGATTGGCCATCTCAGTCATTTTGACATTGATGAGCACTTGTTAGACCACTGAGGCTTTGATCTGAAGTGCCTAGTATGTGCAGCACTCACGCGTGCATCCGTAGACTAGCGCAAGTTAATTCTCACACTTTAGTATTTATAGCTCCTAACTGGCTGTGTGTCTATGAGAACTTATTACCTCAAAATGCACATCAGTATGCAATTTTCCCTATTGCTCACATGCCAGCAATTATCCCTCTGCATGCCACTGTTGGCACGCGTGCCGTAGGTTGCCGATCCCTGTGTATCACATTAGGTTGACTTGGCTTACATTTTAATGGACTGGTATGTTTAGTGGTCTTAAAAAAAGATATTAAAAATGTCCAAATATTTTTTTTTAATCTATTGGATTATATTGCAATATATTGTTTTAAAATATTGGAATATGATGAACAATGTTAAAGATCACACTATTGTTTTCTTTCCTAAAGATGGCAGATATCGATGGGAAGAATGCTGTAGAGATACTCTGCATGATGGAGAATGAAGAGAAAGATGAGACTGTTTTGATGATGAGTAAAGGCTTCCTATCTCAGAAGCTTCAGATTGGAGAAATGTACTACCTTTGGTGGGTCTTTCAAGCACTGTGTTCAGTGTATTGCCCCTCTTTGTAGCATTCAATGTTTTTACACAGTCATTGTAACAGCCTGACCAGAAGATAGTACTGAAGGTGCAGAGGATCACTGTCTTATTTCTTGCGCTTTATTTTTATTCCCATAAAGGGATTTGGTCTTCATATGGAGCAGACTCTACCTGCGATTGAACCTCTCCAAGCAAGGCTTCCTAGAGGAATGCAAAATAATGATCCTGTCAGCCACCAACATAAAAGCGATTTTCCCATTTATGAAGGTTATTTTGGCAGAGGTAAGATATTTTGTCATTGTATTAAACATGTAATTGTAGACATAGACAAAAATCGAATTGAACACACATATCAATATTTATAGTACGGTAGTGTTTATGAAATGTTCTTTTTAAGTGTCTTTTATTAAAATGATCACAGCAATAAAATTTGTGGTTTTATTTTTTCAGTTTGGAAAAGATGGCCTGGGGTTTTGTGTGGAGCTTTGTGCTCGAGCCTTGCAGACTGACCTTAAGAATGATCCAGTCGCCAAGTCTCTTATCTACAAAACCATTGCATACCTGCTCCCCAATGACCTTGAGGTCTGTAGGGCTTGTGCACTGCTAGTTTTCTTCCTAGAGAGAACTGTTGAGTCATACAAGAATGTGTTCCTCCTGTATACTCACCCTGATCAAGAGTACCATGCAGACACCAGTCTTGTGGGTAACAGTGTACGCTTTGAGGTTCTCCAGATCCTGAAAAAAGACCTGTACTTTGACCCTGAGTTCTGGAGCCTTCTTAACATTGAAACAAACTGTCTGAAGCTAATGAGCGATAAGGTTGGTAAAGCAGCTTTATGTGAAATCATGCAAAGGGACAAGTGGATGCCAAGCTACTGTGTGAAAGGATGTTGTCAGTGTTATGCAGACAACACATATGGGACTATCAGTAAAGCAGAGAAACCTACCAATCGAAAAAACCAGGAAGTGGAGTCAGAGAAAACTTGGGATAATTCTGCCTCAGGGGAAGCATCCTCCAAACCTCCAGGCAAAAGGCGGGGGAGGAAGCCAGGGACACGTCTTGTAAAAGATTCAGAGGCCTCTCCTGTTCGACGTTCATTTAGGCAATTGGACTCGGCAAAAAATCATGCCAGGCAACTTAATAGTAGACGCCAGAGACTCCTTTCGCGGCAGACTGAAATGAACACTCTGAAGCGCAAGGGAAGGAAACCACAATGGCTTTTGGACCAGTTGGCTGCCCAAGCAGAAAACAGTGAACCGCAACAAGACAAGAAACCAGGAAGGAAACCAAAGCAGTCAAATCTTTTAAAGGATATTTCAGTTGAGGAGCCATTAAGTGAAATTACAATGAAATTGTCCTACCCTGATAATGAAGTTGACCTCTCTTCTGATGTTCAGGCCACACTGTTTTCCACAGAGAACCCTCATATGACTGAAAGCAGTACTGACAAAACCGAATCTCAAGAGAATTTGAAATGGCCTGACAGTGCTTTGTCTCTTATCAAGTTACTATCAGCAGAATCTACTCCATGTAGGAAAAAGGACTTCAGGGTGACGGAGGAGATTGTTTTCTGGGAGCAAGGCCTTTCTATGGTTCGTAAATTCCACACATATTCAAGACCAGTTGAATTAGAAGGAATATCAGTCACCACTATACCTAAAGATGAAGTTAAGGTGGACCATAATGAATCCAAACAAGAAAGACAGTCTGCTGAGCAACAGTGTGAACCCGCAGAAAGCCTTGAAGCTGCTGCACAGGATAAAAATGCTGTGGAAATCAAGGCTACACCAATCCTAGTTACAAATGAGGAACCATCCACTCCTGCTGAAGCCATTCTTGAGCCAGTTAAAGAATTCATTGAACATCCAAAAGTTAATGAGTTATCAAGTCCTCAAGATGCAAACACCAAATATCCAGACTATGGTCCTTACAGTCCTATTAGTCCTCCAGAAAATACTACTGTTGATCTTCCACCAGAACTTACCACAGCTGATGCCATTCCTGTACCTGATAGTATGCCAGAAAACGTGACGGGTCTTCATGAGGATGCTCCTCCAGTTCTCACTGAAGTGACAATGCTCCCTGATGCTACAGTTGCTACTTTGAGTAAAAGCGAGATTGCCACTTCTTCTAAAATTGTGCATGAGAGGACGGAGTTGCCAGAGCTGTCACCAAGACCTGAGGAGACATCAGCGGAAATGCACACAGCTGTTGATGGTCTAGTCCCTGACCTTATTCCCCCAAGTGATGCAAGTTGCCAGCTTTCAGTTAACTGCAGCCTTTGCAATAAAGAAACCAAATACCAATACATTCTGCGGCATGCAATGTGGCATCATCGGATTGACAGAAAGTGCATGTTCTGTCACAAACGCTACACTCATGGACGCAGCCCATCAGTCCATTTTAAAGTGCACATTCAAGAGCTGAAAAAGTCTAATGGGCTTTTTAATGAAAATATTTGTGAGAATGCCACTGAGAACACCTTGCGACATTCCCAGACAAGACTGTTTAAACGTGTGAATCCTGCTATGAAGAATAGGTTAAGAAACCTCAAAATGAGGTTAAACTGTACTTTGAACATCACAGATTTGCACAGGGAAGGGCAAAGTTCAGAGCCTAAGGTGAGATTGCGGGCAAGGTTAGTTAAGAATTCAGATCCCCCAAGTACATCGGAAGAACAAAAGGAGAAAGATTGCAAGATGAAGAGAAAACATGCGTTAGCAAAGAGATCTCAGTCCATAGATGAGAACAAAAAGGTTTTCAGAATGGGACTAGTAAGGAAGAGAGCAAAGACTATGCAAACACTAACTCCAGATGACAACCATTCAGATACCAAGGGCAACTTGGTTCATAGGGAAAATGGGGTGATGAGAAAGAAAAGAAAATTGAAAAGTGAGCCTGAGACAAATACCCTCGATGAAAAGATTCAGACATCATTACCACAGGACAGCAAAGTGAAAACTGAGAGTGTAGAAAGTCCAAAAGTCAGTGTCAAGACTGAATCTGAGAATGCAGAAGTGACAAAAGACAAGAGCAAAACAAAATTGAAAAGAAAAGATAAAATGCTGGACTCTGGGCTGAAAAAGAAGAAGAAGAATGCTCCTGGAGATCAAAAAGAGGATGGAGAAGATTTAAAGAAGAGGAAGATAACAAACAGCCCGGAAGCCATTTCTGAGAATCAGGAACCCAAAGACAGTAATACTGAATTTAAGGAAATAAATCCAATAGAGCATAAGAATGGGACTCCCCCCAAACCCAAACCCAAACAGCCTTCCACACCACTCCAGGGAAAAAGAACTGGAGCATCTACGCATGTCAGATGCCCTGTGGAGATATGTACGTTTAGTGCAAAGTCAATCCTTGTCCTTTCCCATGTGTTATCTCACCACCATGGCGACAAGAAGGCGCTTGTGTTCTTTTTCAACTTTGGAAAGGAAAAATGTCTTTTCTGTTGCAGAAAGATATTCAACCCTCAGCATTTTTTTGACCATGTGATATGCCACAGAGGTGAGCTCAAGTTCCCATGCAACCATTACGGCTGCAAGGAGAGGTACCAAACACGTATGGAGCTTAGTGAACACATGTTAAGCCATCATCCCTTGAAAGCAATGTGCTGCTTTCCTGGCTGCTCTATGCAAGTTGAGAGCGGTATGCTCCTGTATAAGCATGAGAAAACGCATTATCAACCCAATACAGATTCGGGAAAAAATCCATTCCCCAAAGAATCTGAACCAATAGGGCACGGAGCCGCTCGAAGCCAGGAAGATAATATGGAGGCACCGGCATATTCTTCAGTCAGTCAACAAATTCTGGGTACAGCCAATTCGAAGGGTCCTGCAAATCAAGATGATGGAAAACCTTTAGTCCTCAATAAAGGTTCCGTAAACTACAGTAGCAAAAACCATAGCCTTGTTAATGGGCATAGCGAGGGTGACAAAGTTGTTCCTCCCAAACCCTCAGATCCAGTCAATAAAGAGCAGGAACCACCGGTTTTAGGTAAACCTGTAACTAAACGATTCGTTCGACCTCTTCCCTCTGCCTATCTGGATGAGTCTTACATTAGCATGCCAAAACGCTGGAAGGAGCCCCAGGTGGGCTCAAAGTTATTAAGCTCTGTCTCAAAGCCAGAAAAACTGCCTACCAGGCAGCGCTGTTCTCGATGCTTTCAGTCTTTCAACAGTGAGGAAGAGCTGCAGACACATAAGGACAAATGCACATCCCTCTTTGGATTTGATTCGGATGATGAAAGTAAGTACCTTTTTATTATGAATCTCAAGTTATTTATTTAATTTTTGTTGTTGAATACTTTGTTTTTGTTTTCAACAGGTGCCTCCTGAATTTGGAGAAGCAAGCCTGTCTACTGAGAAAATTGCTGAATGCTGCTGTGGGCAATCAGCGTTCTTGAGTGTGTGCTTCGCATCTTTTTCAGCATCTCAAAACGGAACTAGATTGAGGACTACATGGGAAATGAATTATCCCTCATTGTAGTCTTCTATGGCTGATCTGCTGCTTTATTTCAGAGCGAAGGTCTGTTTATTATTCTTAAAAAAATCTGACATTCTTTTTTTTTTTTCTTTTTTTTAAGTGTTAAGTAAGACTATTTTTTTATTCGATTGTCATCTTTGCTAGAAAATGAATAAGTTTGTCTTTCTATAAAATGCACAACAGTTGCTTTTGACTCTCTCCTCACTTCCTGTCACAGTGCTTAGCCTGTTCTCTCATTTTTTGCTCGTCTTTTCAATTCCTGGATATGAGAGGCCACCAAGGACCATGACACTACAAGACGAGTTGGTCTGTCTTTCTGGCCAGGGTAAATACCTGCTCTAGAAAGCACAAAATGTTGTGCTATGTGGTGGTTAATGAACAGTTTAACCTGGTTTTGAGACAGTGGGTCAGGTATTTACCAGTGTTACATTGTGCTTTATGAGCAGAAGTACTGGATGGAAACTAGTAGGCCACTTTAAGTATTTCAAGCACACTCTAAATATGTTCTTTTATTATTATTATTATTTTTTTTTTTTTAAACTTCATATGTGAACCTTTGTAAATTGTTACTAATTGCATATTTTGCAAATGTCATTAACTCGCATATGTTTAAGTCAGTGGACACTTGGGAAGAATTAAAGACATCAAGTCTTTAAATGAAGGACTTTGACTTCAGTTGAGAAAGCCTAAAGAACTGCTGGCCTGTAACTGGTGCTGCTGGGCAGATTCTCCTGTTAACGGAGGAGTGTATATGTGCCACAAAGCCTCATTGAACAATGTCATGACATATTCTAAATGACTTCTTTTTAAACTCAAGAAAATTGTAAGGGGAGGACTAATTTGTGTCTCAGACAGAGGCATGTTTATAACTGTTCCATTGATGAACAGTAACAGTCTTATTTATTCTTTTTTTTTTTTTTTTTTTTTTTTTGTATCTTCTGTATATGTTTGAAGAGTTTAAATAGTATATGATTGGATTGGGTGACTGAGTTTATATATCAAGAGCTTTTTTTTTTTGTCCTGATTAATAAACTATTTGAAGGGGAGTTGTGTTTTTTGGTTTATTGTAAATAGCTGTTGTAATGTATATCGTTAGCACTTGCCACTTGCACAACATCATGCTTTAACTTTCTCACGGTTTATGTGAATGACCGTAAAAATGAGCTACAGTTTGCTGCGTCTCCGTCCACGGGAGGCGCTGTCTAGTGGTGGATTAAGTTTATCATAGCTGTTGCCAAATAAACGTGTTCTGTACTTTTTTTTTTTTTTTCTGGCCGCTTTGATCGAGACTGTACCTTTAAGTGCCTTTGTGTAAAATTATAAACTATATGAGTAAAGCACGTGCCAAAAGCTTAAGAGAATGGTTTTATGCATTTACCCCCCTCAAAATGTCATTATACGATTTCTAAACACTTGGCAACCTCCACCCTCTACGTAATCGCGGCTGCAGCCATAGCAGCCAGATTCAGCTTGGTAAACAAAGCGGACAACTAGCGAGCTAACCGTTATGCCAATAATTATTTTCCACCGCAAAAAAAACGTTCTAAAATTGAGAGTAAAGCATCTGCGGGGACAGTTTCAAAACGGTATACATAGTTATTATCTAATGACATGTTCTTTCTAATGACATGATACGTAATTTAACAGTTTCATGGATCGTATGTAACGTTAGCTAACCAGTAGCTAACTGGTTAGCCTTTCAGTGAGGCTGCAGTGATTCGGGTAAGTTAGCAACGTTACTGAGCAAAATGAAACTAAACTGTATGGTTGCAATTGTAAGTGATCGTCTGCCAATTAGAGGATGTGACATTTTTTAGTTTATATCATCCCTTAATTCTCTACTACAAAACATAAAAGGTCTGTAATCAAATCTTTACGAGTAACGTAACTCGGATAGGCAGATAAAAGCGTGCTAGTAGATAACGGGTTGATTGAAAAACACGAAGAAAATCAGTCAGGAACGTCAGAAATCAGAACGGCTGTCATGAAATAATAAATCCCAGTTCAAGCACTTGGGGGGGAAATGTTCAATCTGATGGCGAACTGCTGCAACTGGTTGAAACGATGGAGAGAACCTGCAAGGTGAGTGTCTTAAGTTATCTCGTGCTTGTGTCAGAGAGACTGTGAAATATTTACTAACTTGTTTCTGAACAGAACTGTCAGTGAGCTCTTACACTGTGCAACTGTGTAACCTGTATTTGTACAGTGGTCCCAATAAGTTATAGTTTTGACCTTTACCTGTGCGACTGTCCTCTGTATTTTTTGTCACTGTGTTTATTTATTGGCAACAAACGTTCAATTTGGCTGATGAAAGTGACCACACACCAAGTGCCTTTGAAATATTTACTATTATTTTGTATTGCAATGGGAAGTTTAGTGTTTAACTGTCAAAATGCATCAATGTCCCTAAGCATTCAACCCCAATCACAATTAAGATGAAAACGTCCATTTTCTGGTTGTCATAGTCTCATTAAAGGGGTCATATCATGCGATTTCAATTTTTCCTTTGGAGTGTTACAAGCTCTTGGTGCATAAAGAAGATCTGTAAAGTTGCAAAGACTAAAGTTTCAAATCCAAAGAGATATTCTTTTTAAAAGTTAAGAGTCAACCACACCCTCCTAAAACGGCTCATTCTAATACGCCCCCACATGTCTACGTCAGAATGTGTGAAGATTTGCATAATGCCACCCAAATGTTCACGCAAAGAAAGAAGGCGTAACTTTTATTCTCACTGTTGTCACTGCGGCCATGTTGCGGAGACGCTGTGAGTTTCGTTGTGAAAGCGTAACTACTTTGTTTGGGCTTCCATACAAGGACACAACTAGAAATCAGTGGTTCAACACTGTTCTGGAACAGTTCAACCCAAATATTCAGAAATGTGCCGCACATTTTGCGGAGGATGAGGAGTTTCCTGTGAGAGTAGCCTACAATGCCGGTGTCTGTATCTATAAAGTGGGACAGTTCCAACTTTGCAAGAACAGTTTGGCGCTTCTGACTCACAGTCTGTAAGTACGTTTTCATATTTAAATAATTTGCCACTGATGATTCATACGCAAGTTTTGAGCAGTGTAGAGTAATGTTAGCGCTTGTTGTTTGTCGTGTCTCCGATCTCAAATGCAGACATGGATTTATGTTTACGTGGTGCGATACGCAATGCAATGTGTAAAAACACAGTATAAGTCATTATAATCCGTAATTATGTCCCCACTGGATACAACAAATGCCTCGTTTGTAATGGGTTTTATTGTTTTTGTCTCGTGGCGCATCACAACACAATATTAAAAGGTGTAGTAACATCTCCACAACACTCATGAGGTGTTCGGCCAATCACAATGCACTTGATAGCTGGCCAATCAGCGCACACCTCATGTTTCAGAACGATGAGCTTTGTAAAAATCTATGGGTTTCAGATAGAGCAGCAACAATAATGTACCATTATGTGGAAAATAATGTTTTTTGAACCTTAAACCGCATAAACACATTGCATTACACCAAATACACAAAATAATGTTATTTTTAGCAATGTCATATGACCCCTTTAAGTGAGAGAGAGCAAGCACAAATCGTGGCAGTGGCAGGGTCCAGGGCCACTTCTGGTGGCATCCCTGGATTTCTTCTGGCAGCTGCCAGAGTTCGTGACAGCTGCAATGGTCTTTCTCCCTGTTTCTGCTGTTTGCTCCGTAAAAACTACACTGTTTTCAGTGGAGAGCGATGGTGTTTTAAAATAATAAGGCAAAGTTCCCACAGGTGTGTTATTTATTATTATTATTATTATTATTATTATTATTTTATGTATCAGCTGCCAGAGTTCGTGCCAGGAGTCATGATTGTTTGTCACCGATTCTGTTGTAAACTACACTTTTTTTTTATTTTTTATAAAACATTTGATGATGCATATTATATACCAGCAAGCAAATGTGACCAGAATATGAAGCTATATAAGCTATATTGCATAAGCATTTTCCCATAAAGAACATACACATAAGGAATGCTTAGCTATATAGACAGGTTATAGTATATAGATATAGTATACACGTGCTTAGCCATCATTTCAGAAGTGAGGGGGACAGAAATGTTATATAGTATGTATATTGTATATAGGAATATAAATGTTATTATAAAATAAAATATAAAGCACTGCTTATTTCATTTGTATCTTTGTTCTGTTATTTATCTATGCTTGTAAGTTTTGTATTTCCTATGCTGATTTACTCGCCTACAAAATCACCCCAATCATTGATGTATTTTTATTATTATTTTTTTTCCAAATAGAGCTTTATTAAAGTCATCTGATTTTTTTTTTTTTTTCATATCGCAATATATATCGCAGAAGAAAAATAGATATCTCAATGTGAGTTTTTTTCCAATATCGTGCAGCCCTATTATGGAGACTGTTACTCTCCGCTGACAGCTCCTGGGCCAAGAGGGGACAAGTTATTGTCTTAATTTCATTGGTTGAATGTAGTGTGTCCTCTAGCACCCTGTCACTGATCTTGTTGGGTAAGTCGAAATCCCCAGCTAATCCCTCAGATACAAGGCTAACCAGAGGCCAGGAAAGACAAAAGTTTGTGTGTGTGTGTATCGACAATAACAACTGAAGTCAAGGGAAAGCTAGCTGTCATCTGTCTTGATGAAGGCCTCCTGGTTGCAGAGAACTGTCACCTGGATAGTGCGCTTGATGTCCCTGCGGCGCAAATGCCGCAGTTAAGTATCTGTTTGTGTGTGTGTGTGTGTGTGTGTTGGTAGCTGTAAGGACTTTGTGTTTTCATATGTTGTTCATCCGTTGTGACTGCGGGGTTTGTTTACACCGCCTGGCCTTTGTGTTCATCTGGCATTTCTTAAGAATTAAGCATAGTTTGATGATGGTGAGCAGAAATCCCATGTCAGTTTAGGATATTTGTGTTACTCCACACAGATGTCTTATTATGCCACTAAGCCTCCACTGAAAGCCTTGTAGTTTAAACAGCTGTGACTCTACAGCCCCGGACAGATTATCATGGAAATTATTGAATATTTTTGACGTCATTAGTGTTGGAAAAGGCCACATTATTTACTTGGTCTTTTTGTGCATATATGCTGAATCATCCGCTTCATCCCTGTGTGCTTTTGCCAGTCAAGAGATGATGCATTACCATGCAGGCTTAGGTTGTATTAGCTCAGCTCACAGCTGTTCGTAACTTAATGTCAAGTTTTATTAAATGTCAGAAAGTTCAAAGCTGCCTGTATGAACTCATTAACGAGTGCAACTGAGTACACCTTTTCTGTGATTTGTATATTTGTAATCTGCTGTATTAAAATTCATTTTGATATATTTGGACAAAGTAAAAAAAAAATACATATATATATAGCTGTATATATTTCAGGGTGATACATTTGTTCTTATATCAAAATGGAGAAAAAAATTCTTGAAAAGAAATTCAATTTAATTGATTTGGCCTAAACTTGTATTAATATTTCTTAGAAAGAAAGGACATACATAGAATACATACAAACACACTGCCAAATCAAACTGATATGGGTGACCATTATGCTAGCTAAATAATAAATTAATTGATTAATAATTGGTGCAACTCCCCAAAAACTTTGAAATGGTTAAAAAAAAAAAAAAAAATATGAATAAATAAAACATGCTTAAAAAAATTATAAAGTCAAATATTAAAGGTATAAATTAAAAAAATGTTATTACTTTTAACTTGGTGGTAACAACACAGGACATTTTAAGAGTTATTATTTTAAACCTTTATAAACTTTAAACTTTTTTTGAAAATGGTATAAAAAGTTTTTTTTTTATTAGAAGGACTGCCTTGACCTTAATGAGGTCTTTTGGAGACACATAATGAAATAAAGCTGTATCTGTGCTCTTGCAGGAAGGTGACATTATTAATGGTTGGACTGGACAATGCTGGAAAAACAGCTACTGTCAGAGGAATCCAGGGAGGTAAATATTCATCTTAATATTTTTGGAGTATTTTCTATGTAGTTCCAGATCTATCTCACAAGGTGTATATTTCTGTGACTGTCATAGAAAGTCCTCTAGATGTAGCACCTACAGTGGGCTTCTCAAAGGTGGACCTTAAGCAGGGAAAGTTTGAGGTCACAATCTTCGACCTGGGTGGCGGGAAGCGTATCCGCGGCATATGGAAAAACTACTACTCTGAGTCTTACGGAGTGGTGTTTGTTGTGGACTCCAGTGATGTTCAAAGGATCCAGGAGACCAGAGACACAATGGCTGAGGTTCTCCGGCACCCTCGTATTGCAGGCAAACCTGTATTAGTGTAAGTTTTCAAAACATGACATGTTCTTGCTGTTGAACGTAACTTAATGTCGAGACTTAACATTACACTACTGTTCAAAAACTTGGAATTAGTAGGATTTTTAATATTTTTTAAAGTCTCTTATGCACATCAAGGCTGCATTTATTTGATCAAAAATAAAGTATATAAAAAATGAAATATTATAAAATTAGTATATTAGTATGTATAATAGAGTATATATATTTGTATTTTGCTATACTTGAGAATTTATTCCTGTGGTGGCAAAGTTGAATTCTCATCAGCTATTGCTACAATCTTAAGTGTCACATGATCCAAATAAACATTATTCATTAATAAAACATTAAAAATCTTACTCATCCCAAACTTTGAAATGGTAGTGTATGAGTATATGTCTACAGATCATCAAACATGGAAGATAAGACATAAAGCATAAATGCCTTCGATAAAATGAATATGCCCTGTGGTCATATTGGTTTGTTGTGTACTAACCTTAATTGTCATTCACTCTGTAAAGCTATAAAGGTGTATGGACCTAATAATCTTAAAAAATAAAAAAAACTTCCAGTTAATTCCAGTAATTAGTGATGTATTGTCATTATGTACTAAGTCATCATAGCTGGTCTTCAGTGACAAATGCAAGTAACTTTAATGCTTTTACAACAGTAAATGAAGTATTCATGCTGATATCCTTGTTGAAACATTTATCTTACTACACCACCCTGTGCATGCCTTGACAGTTTTGCATAAGTCCAGCTCTTCTAACAGGAAATAATACTACCTGACAGAATGATTTCAATGATACACCTGTTAAAAGATCTCAGCACCTGGGAGCCGATCCTCAATTTCCACTGGTGCCTGAGATAATAAACCTATTGATGTGCTTTTCTAAACATTTATGTGAAACCTTCGATCGGGTACTTGTTCTTGTTTGTATTTAGTAATTATACCAACACCAGCATGTTGGATTCTTTAGAATTTCATCACTCTTAGCAATATGTGGCCAGTTGCATAAAATGTTTAGACTAGTCTTACAAGTTAATCATCCAAGTTTTTTTATTTTTTTTTATTTTTTAAGACTGGTCATAATTTTTAGTCAGTTACATAAAAATGTAGATTGGTATAATTTGAATCATAAAATTAAAACTCATTACCTCTTTGGTAACTGCGAGGTTGTAAGACTACTGCTTAAGTTTTAACATAGAGGCTAAGTTTATGAAACAAAACCATGATGAAGTTGGAACTCTAAAAACCGCAGAACTGTGTGCGTAAAATGGAGAATAGAAATGGGCTCAGAACAGAACCCTGGGGAACACCCATTTTTAAATAGTTGCTGATAATGTTTACAGCCTTCCTTCACCAACATTGCCAGCCTGTCAGAAATACGGAAGAGTTTAGTGCTAAGACCGTGAGTTTGCTGATGAGCCTGGAGGCTTTGATGAATGTCATGCTGTAATCAGTGAAGAGCATCCTCACATAATTCCTGCCTCTAGTCCAAGTGGAACAGGGCGGTGTGCAATAAATGTGCAATACATCATCTGTATATCTGTCATTAGTCAAGCTGAAGTGGGTCCAATTAACTGAGGGAGTGAGCAGCAGATGAAGTCCTTGACTAAATATAACTTGTTAAGTGTGCTAATAAGTCAAGAGTGCTCTTTAACACAAGGCTAATTATTCAGTCCACCTCAAGTGCAGACCTCAGGTCATTTGTTTGTGACAGAAGTGCAGACCTCAGGTCATTTGTTTGTGACAGCTTACCTAATGACCTGCACACCTAGTGAACAGCTCTTTCCTTATTCTGATTGGCTTGCAGACTGGCTAATAAACAGGACCAAGATGGGGCATTGGCTGAAGCAGACATCATTGAGACCCTGTCATTGGAGAAGCTTGTCAACGAGAATAAATGCCTCTGTCAGATTGTGAGTTAATATTTCTGCACAGTTTATATTTTTAGTCTGGTTTGACTTTTTAATCACAGAGGAAATCCTGAGTCTTTATTTATTTATTATTTGCTTTTAACAGGTTCAAATTTAATCAAATTCATCACGTTCTCTTGGCAGAAATGTTGCAAACCAACCATATAAAACTAAGCTAAACATTGTTTTCTCTACTTTCAGGAACCCTGTTCTGCAGTGCTGGGTTATGGTAAGAAGGTTGACAAATCCATCAAGAATGGTCTTAACTGGCTGCTGAATAACATTGCCAAGGACTACGAGGCAATTTCAGAGCGTGTGCAAAGAGATACAGCTGAGCAGAAGGCTCAAGAAGAAAAAGACAAGAAGGAAAGGGCAGAGAGAGTCCAGCGGATCAGAGAGGAGAGGTCAGTGAGCTGACAAGACTTGAGTGTATGAAGTTAATGGCATAGTCATTAAAAATATTTAAGATAATGTAGTCTAGTTCTGAAATTATTTATTACTAACTGAGCTGGTTTTATTTTCATTTATGTTTAAAGAGTTTTTTTTTTTTTTCACTTTTTTTTTTACTTTTTTTTAAATGTTTTTCTAGTTACTGATAAGTAACTAAAGTTAGCATGAAATGTAAATTCACTATATATTATGTATTTCATGGATCTTATTGTGAATGATTCATCCATTTGTTGATTGATTGATTGATTGTCGTAATGTTTAATCCAAACTTCATCTTTTGGTGAAGGTGACAGATTTCTCTCTGGAGGCATACGCCAGACTTCTCTAATCTTTTAATCTGCTTAAAACCTGCCCCTCGAACAACTGACTGCCATCTCACATCTCAAAATCTAATGAACAGCCAATGAACCAAGTCCCCGCCCTGCATTCTTGCTGGTATTTTATTAGAAAGAATTGCATTGCTCTTAGCAATCAGGCCCAACAAAACTGTATCAACAGTAATGCTGGGTGATATATCGGATCAAATGGTAAACCAGTTTGAATTACACAAATGGTATTTAAAAAAAAAAAAGACATACATAGTCAAAGTGGCTAAGCAACATATACAGCGTTGTGAATTGAGAGGAGATCCCTATAAGTAATGGTTGGAGAACTTCTAGAACTATTAACAACACATAACTTATTCTTTAACTGGGCAAAGAAACCAACTCTAAATGGCTGAAATGCTGAAGACGAACACAAAGAGGATAAAATACAGTATACAGAGTTTTGGTCAAACCGCCCAGCACTAGTCAACAGCAAAATTCAAGATGGAGTTGAAAGGCCACATAGTTATGTGTGTAAAATGGAGAATATAAGAGGGCTCAAAACAGAACCCTGGGGAACATCCATTTTTAAATGGTGGCTGATGATTCTAGTAGCTCTCCCTCACCACAATTTATTTATTTCTTTCTTTATTTTTTTGATTATCTGTTTCACTTAGGCATGTTACAATATTGAAGAAAATAGCTGTCTCTACTTCCATTTCATCATTTTAAAATTTTCTAAATGCAAATAACAGTTTGATAAAATGTTTTTCACTGACAGAGACAGACAGGAGCGAGAAGAAGCAGAGCGAGAAGGAAGGACATTGAAAGAGGAAGATCTAGATGACGTCAACATACCCAACCCTTTCCAGGCAATAAACAATGTTGTTAATGAGGTTAGTTATCTCAAAGTTTCTTTTAAATGCAAGTTAGATATATCATTAAGATGCAAATACTAAATTAATATAAAAATTCCAGAATGAAGACAGACTAAACAAAGAGAAAGAGATGCAAAGAAAAAGAGAAAATGGCCAGCAGGGCAGTGTGCAAGAACAGACAGTCCTTCAAGATGAGGATGAAGATGAAGAGGAGGAAGATGAAGAGAGCAACAGACAGACCCCGGAGAGCACAGAATCAGGTAGTATATTTTATTCCTCAAAAGGCCACCATCATTCCAAGAGTAATAAGTGGATAAAGGTTTATATTTATATTGTCAGTTAATTTCAGATACAAGCTTTTGCTCTTATAATGCATGAAGACCTATTAACCTCTGCAATTTCTTTAAGTGGATGAAGTGATTTCAATGCCTGTCACTTTTGACCAGGAGCAGTGGACCAGAACAAAAAGAAAACTAGGAAATTACGATTAAAACGTAAGCACAGAGTCGACCCTCTCAGAGTGGAAGAAGCAGCACCCAAAAACCCAACCCCTCCTCCCTTACCAGGTAAGAATGCTTCTTTTACAAGATGTTTCCCATACATGAACAGTGAACAACTAATTGGTGAAATCGATAAAATTTCAATTTACAACAGTCTTTACACTGAGGACCTTTGTCAGTGATGTCCATATGCAATAGTAATAAGCATTCCTCTTGAAAACACACACACACACATTTGAAAAATAGCTGAGACCAGGGGCTGAGCTGCAGGAGAAGAAGAAAGTACAACACAAGCCACAGGAGCACTTAATATTAAACGCTTCAAAGAACGCTATAAGAATACAGTTTCACATGGCTTCATTGGCATGCCAACTGCTTCGACAAAGTGCTTGTGTTCAGTGTGTTTGAGAGGTTTTCATCAAGATACCTTACGTATTACTGTTATGCAATGTTACTATAATATTACTGTTCTTATAATGAAAATATTTCCATTTTGTAAAACAACTAGTCCTTGTTCCAAGCATATTGCTGTAGTCATTAAACATTAAATACTGCACATGAATGCTACGTGGTTTGCAACACATGCTTGACAAAGGGAGTGCAATCAAACATGGTTCTATATGAAGTTTTGGTTTTAAATTACCCATAATAATTGAAACCCAGTACAAATAAAGAGCAGCCAGTTTATTTGCCCATTAAAGACATAATGCTATTAATGAAAGTGTGCAAAAAATAAATTTTCCAAACAATGTCATTAACCAGATACTATGATATAATGATTTATATATTAGGGCTGACAAGATGACAGATGCAGGAAATTGTATGCATACATAATTTGCCTGTGCAAGTCATGTGAAATTTGTACACAGAAAAAAGTAGCTCTAGTTGTGGTTTGTGTGATTGTTTATTTGTATACTGATAAGATGACCTGTATCCATATGTACACCAGTGCTTCGAAACACATTGATCAGTACAGATGTGCAGTGCCAAAGCACAACCAAAAAAAAGAGCATTCTTCATCAGAAACATGTCGTTTTATTATTTAACCCCTAAAAGTTACATAGTGTAGCTTTAACAGAACTACAGCGTAGTAAAACACTGTAATGTTCAGAAGAGGGAATGTGTGTTTTCCTGTGGGACATTCTACATCTGTTTGCATTTTGCAGCATTTTTTCTGATATATTATTAAAGAGAAAGTTCACCCAAAAATGGTCATTAATTACTCACCCTCATGTCGTTCCAAACCTGTAAGACCTTTGTTCATTTTCGGAACACAAATTAAGATCTCTTTGATGCATTCCAAGGGCTCTCTGACCCTCCCATAGACAGTAAGGATCCTTACACGATCAAGGTCCAGAAATGTAGTAAGGACATAGTTAAAATAATCCGTCACATCAGTGGTTCAACAGGTGAGTAATTAATGAGAATTTTCATTTTTAATTTAACCTAATTAAATCAACAGATTAATTAATTACGCAGTATAGTAAACTGCAGGCTTGCTGTAAACACATTACAGTGGTGTATACAGTATGTAAAACAAGACTTCAGGAAAGTCAGAGAAGCTTTTTTTTCTTTCATTTGCTGTTGGATTTTTGTAGTCAAATGTTTGCAAAATGTCTAATTTTAACCCCTGATTTGTCCTAGTTTTTCCTTTTGTTGCTTCATATTAATAACTCTAACAGCAAATCCCTACGTTTATTCTGTTTTAGTTGGATGGGCTACTCCTAAAACTTCTAGGCTCCCCAAACTTGAGCCTCTTGGAGATACAAGACATTCTGGTAATTGCTGGTTCATCGCATCTGTTCCCTGTCCAGCATGTCAACAAGCATGCGCATCACTAACATCTTTTTTCCCCCCCATTCTGTTTCCTAACCATGTAATCATCTCCCATAATTCTGTTCTTAAAGCAGTTTTCTCTCCATCCACACAGCAAGCCTCAGCCACATCCTTCCTGTACAATCATCTGTCAACAGAAATACCACAACCATCCACCTTAATATTGTGCCTAATAAATGCTACAAGCATGATCTCCTTAACGCCTCACTTACTGCGTTGTGACTAATGTGTGTTATTTGATTCCTGATGCTTACAGGAAACATTTTGGACATTCTGAATGCTGCATGTAATGTTGTGTCCCCTCTTCTGAATGTTAAACCAGGCAGTGTGTCATTTTGATCTATGAATTTAATGATGTAGTGTACTTTTGTAGTACTTAGTTAGCTGATCCTTGATTTAAAAAAAAAGAACATTGCTGACCTAAATCTTTTTTTTTCCCATGACTCTCTTTCATTGGCAGATTTCTATGGCAAACCTCTCCCACCTGTAGCAAATAGGCAGAGGCCGAACAGCGATACTCATGATGTAATTTCCTAACACTACCTCTGCTTCCCCCCTGACTGGTTTAAGGGTCCCAACCAATCAAAGTATTGTTTTGTTCTTATCTTCAAGCACGGGCAGTGTAGCAAACTACGCAGAAGCAATTGCCCAGAAGCGAGGAACTGATACCTAATCGACAAACCCAGACGGATCACATGACCTCGAACACCTATTGACTGGTGGTCAGCAGAAGCTGTTTATATGAGATGGGGGACATGGACATTTAAGTTCACATAATGTGCTCAAATTTCGAACGGTTCAACATTTTGATTTCTTTGGAGCCGTTTGTCTTGTTTTTATCAAAATACTTAAAATCAAAAATAAAAGAAATAAAAAAAATAAATAATACTTCAAAAAAAAATATATCACAGACCTATTTTTTTTTAAGAGAATTGAAATGTATGTAAATACATAGAGTTTAAATTTGTGTACTTGAAATTGTACAAACATGTTTTTATGGTCCGCATGCATATCTTAAACTCTTATATTATGTGCACTTGATTGTGACACAGTTTGCCTTTTTAAATATCAGATGGTCTTTATTTCCAGCAGCATTTATAGGTTTATACACTACGCTGTCCTAATTTTGAGAACGACATTCATACTCTCAAATAGCACCAGCAACAGATACAGAGAAAGTGGGAAAGTGAACTTTTGAATGTGATGGAAAATGTATTTGCAAGCCCATTGTTGAGTTTGAAACGCATTTTATTCTGGTACACTTTGCTTTATCAGGGAGGGAAACGTTTTGGCATCTTCTGAAAGATGATGAGTGGGTAATTTCATGATTTACTGTAAATGTAACAATACTCAACATCTAGTATAAATACATATTTTAATATATGATGTCATTTATTGTAAACGCTGCTTTCATATTTATTTGATGCTATTGCCATTTTTATATTTCACATTGTTTGATGTTTTGTTTTGTATTTTACCCCACACACTAATATTTAGTTGATGCAAAGTTGTATCGTCCAGTTTGCTCTGCTTTCGGTACCTGCGCCTTTTGTACCCAGATTACACTCAATATGAACGTCAAATAAAAAAAATAAAAAATACTCTGTTATGGTCACTCTCACTCAACACACATGAGCAGCTCCCTCTGCTGGTCGGTGCCGTAACTGCATCATCATGGTATCATGGTTTGTTTTCAACTTGACAGCAGAGCTGTGTAGATCATCACTGTATGATGGAAACAAACAAAACAAGATGCTTACATTTTATTTATGTAAGAATGATTTAAAAATTCAAAGGAAAGCTTTGTTTGTTGCACTTTGTGGTTTGGAGATCTGAAGCAGATATGAGATTAGAATATTGCTCAGTTGATTTTCGCTTTGACAGCCATTTTGTAACAAAATAGAGACGAGTAGTGCAAAGTTCATCTCTCCATCGGAGTGTACCTGTGAAATTTCACAGAAGCATTATGTAGGAAATGACATGGAAAAAATATGCTTTAGTGTAGTCAGAAAATGTAACAATGTGCAAGGTTTGAAATCTCTTTTGGTATATTTACTTGGGTATAGGTGTAAAATGTGAACAACGTATATATTTCCTTTGTTGGCTGCTGTCAACAGATATCTTTTATTGTTTCTTACGACAACTGGCTTAGTATTCCAGTTAGTGTAACCAAACTTTGTTCTGTCACTCCTTTCTAAAGTAGCCTACAGCATTTAAATGACTGAATTAACATACAGTATTATGATCCTCTCGTACTTATACGTATTTACATTTTGCAAATACTTTTACACAAAGATACTTTATTTCACAGTGTCCTTGTCACATGTGAATTTACTATAATTGTCTATAACAGTAAATTATGTATAATTGTGGTAAGAAAAATGTGGATTTACTTTTATATTGTAACATTTGCTAGTTTGCTAGTAATTGAATAACTGATGACAGACAGACATGGCAGAACTTTTATTCAGGCATATGGATATTTACATATTTAATTGTTCATGTTTGAATTGAAGGTATGTCATAAGAGGAATACAAATTTAATGATTTCACTCAGTTAACCTATCGGCTTAAATGAAAACAAAGATTTATGAAATGTACATCTAATCAATGGAAATATCAAATAATAACCCCATTAATTACGATAAGTATTACATTTAAAAATAATAACACAACCCCTAAAGTAAGCTATGTGTTGTTGATTAAATAATATTAATCAGTACTTGTTGTTAAACCAGTGTATATGTGGTGGTGTATTACAACAATATTAGCACTGTTTTAATACCGAGTTGTACAGTATGATCTGTTGGACTGATACCTTAAAGAGAATAAAATTAAATAAATACCTGAGTTGCATAATAACCACCAATCCAGATTTAAGGGACCTGTTTTTGCACAAAGTTTTTTCGAAAAGCGTTAACAGCTGGTTTGTGGACAGATGCAAGATGTCCTTTGCTTTCAACACATTGTTTCTGCAATGATAACCCATTTTAAATAAATAAATACCATACTGTATCAATAATGAACTTAAAGACAATATTTTTCATCAGTAGAAGAACATTAACTCGTTTACATCTTCAAAATTTAAATCAGAAAGTGAAACTTTAATAAATAGTATATTCATTACATGTAAAGATAAGTATTTCAAGCTTATTATGATTTTTATTATTATTATTTTTTAACTTTGAGATGTAGCCTGTAATTATTTACAGGAAAAAAAGCATGAAACATTTTTGTTTACATATGAGTCTAGAATATATTAATATTTTTTCACTTCCTTTCTCAAGTAACTGATGAAAAAAAATAATAATAAAATATATATATATATATATTATATATATATATATATATATATATATATATATATATAATACTATTGTAAATTTTTTGTGACCCATATGAAGCTCTGCCTTCCTGAGGACGTGTAAGTGACAAACCTGAACCTCACCTTGTAGTATATTACAGTACATAGTACAGAAGTGTATAGCATTGCCTTTCAAACTTATTTATTAAACTCAAAACTTTTTTTGTGTTGATTTTGATGTTTGTTTTGGATTATTGTCCTGATGGACGATCCAACCACAGCTTTACATTTTTTTATCTGTTGTTATTTGATAGAATCCATGATGCCATGCATCTGAACAAGATATGAGGACCTCCAGCAGAAAAACAGGCCCACAACATTAAAGATCCAGCAGTATATTGAACTGTGGGCATGGGCTACTTTTTGTACTTTGCCTATTTGTACTAAACCCATCTGGTGGGTTTGCTGCCAAAAAGCTCTTTTTTTAGTTTCATCTGATCAAAGAAGCCAGTCCCATTTGAAGTTCCAGTCGTGTCTGAAAACTGAATATGCTGGAGTTTGTTTTTGGATGAGCTAGGAAAATATTTCTTGAAACCCTCCCGAACAACATGTGGTGATGTAGGGGCTGTCTGATTTTTCTTAGGCTTTCTGACCCCAAGACTCAACTAATCTCTGCAACTCTCCAGCTGTGGTTCTTTGAGAGTCTTTGGCCACTCAAACCCTCAATGTGCATTAGAACTATATAGACACATGTCCTCTTCCAGGCAGATTTGTGAAATCTTCAGTTGATTGGAACTTCTTCATTATTGCCCTGGTGGTGGAAATGGGGATTTTCAGTGCTGTAGCTCTTTTCTTACAGCCATTTATTATTTTGTGAAGCAACAAACTTGTTATGCACATCAGAAATATATTCTTTGGTTTTAGTCCTTGTGATGGATGATTAAGGGAATTTGGCTTTTGTGTTCCTCATATTTATAATCCTGTGGAACAGGAAGCATGTTTCATGCTCCAAGTCACCCTTGTGTGTTAAAAAAAAAAAGTAAATATGATTGGGAATATACTTCAGAGACATTTTACTCATAAGAATTTCTAAGGGTGCCAATAATTATGTGTGTGTGTGTGTGTGTGTATTAAGTCTGAGATGATTTATTTAAAAATTAAAAACATACAAACAAAATAGATAAGACATTGATAGGAGCTACAAAAGAAAGGTGAATCTCGAAATATTATGCAATTTACATTTCATGATGATTTTGCATCTATTTTGTAACAGTCTTAAGTGTAAGGTTATTAAATGCTTTCGATTATAAACTATGTGCAAACAAATTTTGACTTAATATCAACACTAATTTGCTACAGATTGCAATACAACCACATTCAATGCTCTCCCACGTTTTGCCACTATAACTGCATATATTTCCATCGTAAATGGTGAGTAATAGTGCAGTAACAGAAGATGGTGATGGACAGGATATGCACAGTTGTAGCCTATATGCTGATGACATTTATTCAACCACACTCTTTATTCTCCTTTGACAGATATTCCAATGTAGCCGTGTATTCCGATGGAATAAAAACCTATGCATGCTTTTGCTCCTTGTTTGTTTATGCTATAAATTAGGCTAAGCAAGGGTTGTAACACTGGCAACAACCAGTGACAAACCGTCGTAAAAGATAACTATATGAGTAAAGTAAAAGATAAGTAAAAGTTTTAAATCATCTATGCAAAAACAGTCAGAGAGACATGAGCGAACGACGATGCCAGTTTTGGGATGACATAAGAGATTTAAGGTGAACAAAAAGGCATAAAATAAAGTATGACCTAGCCAATTTAATCAATGAAATCGAAAAACAGAAGAAAACAAAATAACCTAAATAGCCTAAAAACATTACGATGTTTACAAATATTAACAGTTCCTTTTCCCCCCTATATTAATCTAACAGAAGCAGCACCATAACCTAATACATGAACTAAAAATGAATACGTATCGGTAAACGAAAACCGAGTGTAAGCACAGAAAAACGGAACAACTATCATAATCCACGTTTCTGGGGGAACTCAATAAGAAGGCGGACCGCGGAACAATAAATAAACTCAGAAATACCGATATACCAATATCGATGTTTTCGGCGAAATTATGCTGCATTAAGGGGTTTTCCAGCAGTCCTCTTCTCTTTCTTAAGTCTTTTAAGCGTGTTCTACCCTCCTTGTCTCATGGTCAATGCACTAATACAGTGAGCGGTTTATATTACTACTAAAAAGATATTGAAACGTGTCTAGTTATAATCATCTTTTTAATTTTGGTTAGTTGTACATAATATACTTTTAAGTGTTTTAAAAATATTTATTTTTTCATTGATATATAAATATTTATTTTTTATTTTTGTAAAAAATTTTTTTTAAAATATTTAAATGTTTAAACGGTTTTCACAGCATGAAGCAGAGTGTAAATCTAAAGCTCAGAAGCAGGTTTGTAAGACTGTACTGAAGCATTTTGATGCACAATACAGCGAAGAGCTCGGAGAGCAGTGGCGCAGTGCAAGGTAGGAAATATGTTATTTTTTAATTTTTAATTTTTTTAATTTTTTAAATAGCCATTCTGTAAAATAACTGTAAAAATAGTTTAGCTTGTTTTTAAATGTATGATATTACATGTATGGCATTACCACAGTACTTTTTTGTAAATATTAGCTTTCTGGAAATGTATTTTATTTTATTTACAGAAGTGCATTATATTAAACAATCTCAGAATTAGTCTGCAGAACACAGATGTTTGATGTTTTCAGGGATGTGCTTCTGAATCCACTCTCATGGCAGTATGGTGTACTGCTTAATCGCTTCAGCGACCTTACAAACCTCAAGCAGGACCTCACAGAGCTTGGATACACAAACCTCCTTCCACAGACGCATCCTGAATTCCATTCCCAAACCACACCCATCCACCTGCAGTGTTTTATTCACCGAGATCCAGTGCGAATTCCTACCCAAATCCACCACCCCGGCTGGTTAAAACAGTACTACCTCCTAAACGCAGCCTCTCTTCTCCCAGTACTGAGTTTGAATGTGAAGGAAGGGGAGCATTTGCTTGACCTTTGTGCAGCTCCTGGGGGGAAGAGTCTGGCAGTATTACAGACAGCCACTCCTGGTAAGTTCCAAACCTAGTCTAGAACAATCAACAAAATACATAGGACTAGGGCACGACTCGTGTATGTGAAATGATCTGTGACTGAGACAAACCTAATGATGAACTACTGTTTGTAAAACTGTTCAAAAGTTTGGGGTTGTTAAGATTTTTTTAATGTACGGTATTTGAAAGAAATGACTTGTGCACACCAAGGCTTGTACACACAGGATATATTTGATCAAAAATACAGTAAAAACTGTAATATTGTTATCTATTATTACAGGTCAAAGTAACTGTTTACTACTTTAATATAACATTCTTAAAGGATGCCAACAGGGGTTTGAGGTAAAGAAAAGGACCTAAAATAAAGTTAAAAAAATTTATTCGAGATATGAACAAGGATTTGGGCAGAGAAATGAGATTTCAAGTGTAGTCTGTTGGAATAACTTATGGGATATTACTCATGATCTGAAGTGCCCAGATCACAGCATCATCCCAGTCTTCAGTGTGTTATTTGCTGGTTTAATAATGTCTTGTGAAATGAAAAACAATGCTTACTTGTGGGGTTCAAGTTTATTATCAAGTCATTTTTATAGACCAAGACCAAGTTATGCTGTTCTTTTAAACTTACTGAAAAATAACAGATTCAGAACAACTATTTTAGACATTGGTAATAATCAGAAATGTTTCTTGGGCAGAAAATCAGCATATTAGAATGATTTCTGAAGGATCATGTGATACTAAAGACGAGTTGTGGCTTATCAAAATTCAAATTTGCATCAAAGTGTTAAATAATTTTTTTTGTTTGTTTTTACAATATTAAAATAGAATGCATTTATTTTAAATAGTAATAATATTTCACAGTACCTTACTTAAGTTCTCTTCCTTTTCAAAGTAACTTACTCAATACCAAAATCTTGTTCTCTGTTTCTTTGACTTGGTGACTGTTCATTTCTAAAACTTACAGTGCATTTCCTAGTACATGGAAATCAGTTTTTCATTAAATCGCCCATTTAAATGTAAATGACTTTTTGTTGTACCCTACAATTTGATTTTTCTTTTTTTTGTGATACAATTGAACTCTTAGGGCTCCTGCACTGTAATGAAGTGGATCAGCACAGACATGATTGGCTACTGAAGACTCTGGAATCATATGTTCCTCCTGCGCAACAACATCTGCTTTCAGTGACTCACCTGGACGGCCGGAGCATTGGGAGCATGCGGCCAGGGGCTTACGACAAGGTACCACACTTAACCTCCGCTCATCTGTCAGAGCCATTAAAATTAAAACCTTTAAGCCATCATTTGGCTATTTTAAGTGCTGATATTTTCACGCAATGAATCATCAAATGACTTCTTCACAGGAGAGAACAATACCTAACATTTGTTTGATTCCGTTAACTGCAGAAGCTAAATTCACTGAATTAACCTTCACTTAATGTCACCCATTCAAGTGTTTGGGGGAAAGAAAACAAAAAACTGCTGTGAATGTCAAAGTGACACTCTTACATGACATCAATAGCGATGCTGCCTCCAAACTCCCTCATTTATCACTGTTGGTGTAACTGTTAGTGCAAGCCCTCACTTTCCATCTCAAAGCAAACCAAAAACCTGCAAGGTGGAATAGAGGTTTTCTGCACACTCAGTCGTTTGAAGGCAAAGCTGCATATGTTCGCATTTTTTTCCCACTCATCATGAGGTGACGAGACACTAGGCAGGTCACTTGCAGCCCTCCAGGCCAAACATGCCAATCAAGCTGTGAATATGGCGCTTTTAAGGTTCCCAGATACTGCTGACTGAGTATTATCCTCTTCTGGCGGTGAGAAAAGAGTTGGGCCACTGAGCAGAAAGGTAAATGAATACACAATGCGACAGGAGGTGTCGTGATGGTTTCAAATGAAAGCAGTTCAGGGTGAATGCATTGGTAAAAGAGGGTAACTTCTCCTTTTTTTTTTTTTTTTTTTTTTTTTTTTTTGTTTGAAGCAAGGTTTATTGGAAAAACATCCCTGTGGCCAGATATCTGTAAAATAATAGATATTATGTTGCGTCTTGCATGTTACTCAACACTAACAAAGAGAAAAGTCCAGCAAGTTTAGTTTTATCTGAGACGTATAAACAGGAATCTGGCAATGTTTTATGATGGTTGGTTTTTGTACGTAGCACTGTAGTTCAAAAATGAAATGTCTGCTGGGTGGCACTAAAAGGCTAATGCTCTACAGCGTTTGAAAAATAATGTACCACCTTAAATAAAAGCAAACATGAGATAAAAATGCAATTTATCTTGCTTCTACATGTCTTGGAGCATTTTTATTATTATAATTATTTTTTGGTGTTTTGCCTTTTATTATGATACAACAGTGGACAACAGACAGGAAGCGAAGTGGGACAGAGCGAGAGGGGCGGGATCGGGAAAGCTTCTCGAGCTGGAATTCGAACTCGGGATGCCTGTAACATAACAGCGTTAAATGTTGCCGCACTTGCTCACTAAGCTATAGGTGCCAACATCTTTGAGCTCTTTTGTCATGCCTCATGTTTCATTGGTTTTCTACTTAGTAAGTAGAGGCACTGTTATTTATTTATTTAGTATTTTTTTTAACAATGAGTTTGTTGTTTATTTGTATAATTCATTGAATATATCACAATCACACATGGCTGTGATACACCCATCCCACCAGCAGGTGACAGTGTTGTTGTTTTGCTCTCACTGACCTCCATTCACATTGGACAGATGCTTAAGATCCCGGGACCCTCGATGGAGGGGACACTAGTACGCATTCAAGCTCTGATGATGAAAACTCCTGTCCCGAAATGTCAAATGAATATGTCTCAGATGCCCATAATTGAATCGCTTTATCAGCACTGGCACTTAGATGAGGGGAACAGGTTTCTTCCTCTTAAACGTGCCGCCGTTCCTAGATCACATTGTGAGGCCCACGGGGGTCTTTCTACACCATCATGTCCTTTAGTGACGTCGGTCTCCAGAGTGCCCCCGGCGTTCTTTTAGCCAGACAGGCAGCAGAGCTAAGAGAGGGAATTAAGAGGCTCTAATACAAAGCTGGCAGGGAGAAAAACAGTGGGGCTCAATTGTCAGCTTGACAAGGCAGTCTCAGCCAGTTCTAATGAGGAGAGAGTAGTCTCAAAGGAAGCCGAGAAAGACGAGCTTAGCTAGAGCATAGAACGATGGGTTTGGTGGGTAAGGGACTGCAGGATTTCCTGAGAGAGATCTATACCAGAACGAATGGATGGTATTTTGTTATTCAGTCCTGTCTGTTGCTCATCTGAATCTTTCAGGGAGATTCTTACTGCTTGCGTTGGTTGTTTGTTTAACCACTGTAGAAGATTCTAGCTCAGGTGCGTTTTGTTATTATTAGCCCCAGGTGTGTGTAGTGTTTCCACTCTCTCTCTCTCTCTCTCTCTCTCTCTCTCTCTCTCTCTCTACTTCAGCCGCTCTCTCATTTGTTCAGCCGGTTTCACAGAGGACGGTGTGAGTGTGTTGGTTCTTTTAAAGAGCTAATGAGGCCCATACCGGCAGGTCCCTGCTGTCCTTCTGCTTTCCTTTTTGTGTTATGTTCACCGTCCCCCGGGTGAACACGAAATATTCCCCTTCAGTCTGCTACACTGTTTTTTCCTCCCTGCAGAGTTAGAACCTGTTCTCTGATGTGTGTTTGTCTGTGTGCGTTGCTCCGTCCCTCTGTGTCAGGTGCTTGTAGATGCCCCGTGCTCTAATGACCGGAGTTGGCTTTATACCCCTGATACCCACCAAGGGGAAATGTGGCTGAAGGAGAGAACTCAGCTACCACTCTTACAGAAGGAGCTGCTCTGGTAAATATCTATGACGGGAACTCCCACACACACACAAACTCGTGGGCAAGTAGACAGCGCAAAACATTGCATTCTTGATTTGAGTTCTACAATCTTCCTGACAGCATGCAACGATTTAAATCATACAACAGTGAAGGCTTAATTTAATAAAATTGTTGTTTATTATAAACTACATTTATTGACCAAAAACAATATTTAGCTGTGTCAAAAATGTAATGCACACTCCTGTTGTTGTATGTTTTTTTTGTTTTTTTAAATAATGAATTAATTCATATTAAGACTGGTTTTGTGGTCCAGGGTTATATATTAAATTAACAATATTTAGTCACTGGGGTATATTTGTAGCAATAGACAAAAATATTTAGTATGGGTCAAAATAATTGATTTTTCTTTTATCCCAAAAATCATTAGGATACTAAGTAAAGATCATGTTCCATTGAGATATTTTGTAAATTTCCTACTGTAAATATATTAAAACTTAGATTTTGGTTAGTAATATGCAGTGCTAAGGACTTCATTTGGACAATTTTAAAGGCGATTTTCTCAGTATTTAGATTTTTTTGCACCCTCAGATTCCAGATTTTCATATAGTTGTATCTCGACCAAATATTGTCCTCTCCTAACAAACCATAGATCAATGGAAAGCTTATTTGTTCAGATTTCATATAATGTATTAATATCAATTTCTAAAAATATTACCCTTATGACTGATTTTGGGTCCAGGGTCACATGTGAAATTATTAAATCAAATTCCGTATTTTTCTCTTTAGATGTTTTTGTTGTTGTTTATTGCTAGAAAAGGGCAAAATCATAAAAGCACTGCAAAAATTATGAACTCATAAAATGAAGGGAATAAAATGACTTCACTAATAATTAGTCTAAACTCCTGGGGTTGACCTAAAAGTTAAGCACCTGCTTTTATTAATATTTTGAATTAACTTTTATTTTATTTTAGGTTTATTAGTTGTATGTGCTTATGTCATTTACAGTTTTAATTTATTTTAGTAGTTTTAACATTAAAATAAATTTACTTTTTTTTTTGTTCAGTTTTTTTCCCAAAGCAAAATTTTTTACATTTAAGTTTTTCATGTAATATTTTTATTTTATTTCAGCTATATCACAGATTACCAATCACACCTCTTCTTTTTCTAATGTGGTTTTAGAAAGTGCCAGTTTGATGATGTCTATTTAATGTTAATAATGGCTGGTTGTGTTTTATTGTTGTGTGTCAGTTCGGCCCTAGCAGCAGTGCGTCCTGGAGGAGTGGTTGTGTACTCCACATGCACCATGTCACGAGCTGAGAACCAATCAGTTGTGGAGGCGGTGCTTGCATCTTATCAAGGAGTGGAGCTTTTGGAACTGGAGCAACACTTAATTGACTCTCTGTCGGATCATTTCTGCTTTGCTCACTTTCATCCTTCAGTGGGACAGTTAGTGATCCCACAAAAGGGTAAAACTTGGGGACCTATGTATGTTTCTCGATTACGAAGAATATATTAAAAATGTAAAAACATTGTGCCATGGTGCAGTATTAGTACTTTAAACACATCAGAGCTGGGGAGCTCAGATGATTGATTCAGGTTTGAGTCATAACTGTCTATCCTGGCCCTCTCCATTAAACTTTCCAGTCAAAAAAAGCAATACATAAATAAATGAATAAAAAAAAAAAAGAAGCAATTTCAACTTTTTACCTTAGAATTCAGATTTTTTTTTTCTCAGTTTTCTTTGGAGTTTGTTTCGTAGTTAATTTTTTTTTTTTTTGTAGTTCTGAGTTTTTATCCGATCATTCTGATTTTTTTTTCTTAGAATTGCGAAAAATGTAGAATTATGAGATAAAAAGTCACAATTCATTCATTCATTCCTTCATTCCATAGGAGAAATTACATTCCATTGAGAAAAAAAAACAAACAAACAATAATGTGAAATATTTTTACATTTTAAAACAATTGTTTTCTATTAAGATGTTTCAAAATGTGATTTATTCCTGTGATGGCAAATCTGAATTTTCAGCAGCCTTTACTTAGTCTTCAGTGTCACATGATCATTCAGAAATGATTCAGATATGCTGATTTGCTGATCAAGAAACTGTAAACTTTGAATTGACATGCCTCCACAAAGGCAAAAACAGCCCAGGTTAGGCAGGAAATCTAATCTCTGGCAGCTCTCCAGCTGAAGCATCTCTTAATATGATCCCTCGGAAGTGAAAGCTGTTTTGAAATCTCAGGATGCAACACTTGAACAAGGTTTGAGTAATGAATGTGGGCTCAGGTCTTTTCTCTTTTACATAAGTGTTTTTAAACGTCTTAGCTGAACTGCTTGAGGTGTTCTGCTGCTGTCAGCCTTTGAGGTCAATGACAAATTGTGTCTAATAAAACTTTAGAGTTTTCCTGAATCATGGAAGAGCGCACTTTGAGTGTTTACCATTAATATGATATATGGAAATGAGATTGCACACACCTGGTGTATACATTTAAAGGAATAGTCTGTATGAGTACGGTAGCAGCACCATCATAGCTTTATTTTTATTTTAAGATTTTGCACCAAGAGTACACGGGTTGTGCATTAACATCATCTCAAGAGTCATTAATATTAATTAACAGAAAAGCTTGTTGCTATTAGAATTAAAACGGCATATCATGTGGTTTATTTAACTATAAGCTGCATTAGAATATGTACACTAGGGGTTCAAAAGTGTTTTGAATGTTCAATGTTTTGAAAGCAGCCCTCATCGAGGCTGAATTTATTTTAATCAAAATTACAGTAATATTGTGAAATATTATTACAATTACTTTTCAGCAGCCATTACTCAAGTCTTCAGTTCCACATGATCCTTCAGAAATAGTTCTGTTATGCTGATTTGCTGCTCTAGAAACATTTCTTATTAATATCAGTGTTAAAAACAGTCTTTTTGTAGAATTGATTTCTGAAGGATCATACTGAAGACTGGAGTAATGGCTGGCTTTGACACTACAGCAGCAAATTACATTTTACAATGTCTTCATATAGAAACTTCTTTCAAACTGTATTTCACAATATTACAGTGTCTACTGTGTTTTTGATCAAATAAATGCAACCTTGGTGAGCAGAAAAATAATTATTAATTGTTCCCAAACATTTGACCCCCAGTATAAGTATTAAGTATTCAAAGATTGAAGCTGGTTGGATCACCTCTGGCAGGATTACAGTCATGAGCCTGCGTAGCCTCCAAGTCTGTCGGTATTGCACATCTTGATAATGGATTTTTTGCTCATTCTTTCGGAGCAATATTGCTCAAGCTCTGTTGCGGTATGTTTTAGGTCATTGCCCTGTTGGAAGATGAATCGTCTTCCAAATTTCAGTGCTTTTGCGGATTGCTTCACGTTGTCCTCGGGGATTCTCCTGTATGTAGCTCCATCCATTTTTACTCCTAACTTTATGAGTTTTCTAATCCTTGCCGCAGAGAAGCCTCCCCAAAGCTTGATGCTGCAACCGCATGCTTCACTCTGAGGATTGTGTTCTCCATGTAATGTACTACTAGGGTTTTGCTTAACAGCATGGAGGTCCAAACGTTCACTTTATCAGTTCCTCTAGACGGTTGAGCACTTCACATATTACATGTTGAGCCTATCATATTTTTCCTGCCACACTCCCTTGTAAGATATGAATTTAGCTTTTTTTTTTTGTATGAATGAACACCATGTATTTACACATACATATAAAGATACTTATATAAACATATAGATAGATAGATAGATAGATAGATAGATAGATGAATTTGAATGAATTGTCTTGTGATTAATATGTTCATGTTGGACATTTTTTAGCTGCCAAGCTAGGGTTTCATTTACCAAAAATCCAAGGGTCAAAACTGCCCATAGTTGTAGAAACACCCTTACATTACAAAATGATCTGCATGTGCTAAAACACTGGCTTGCAAAAATGCACTTTTTTTTAAAGCAGTTTCACATGGGATTGTAAGCCATATTAAAATAAATAATAATAATAAACACGCCCAGCAGTACCCAGATGTTTGACCTCCCCCTCCAACATTTTTCTTAAAATACTGAGACATGACAAGTTTCTTAGCTCATCCACATCCATGCATTTTAAGATCAGTTAGATAAATATATTAGGATATTGATCAATTACTTATTTACTTGTGCATTCAATCACAGGGTTATTTATTTAGTAAAATGCTTTTGACATCATTGAATTGTCTTAATTTAGCAGTATAATTTGTCAGTTAAATACATCATATTTTGGTGTTGCAACAATATTAACGGTTCTAACAGGCTAAGCACATTTTTTTTTTTAATCTATAACCTTTAAAAGGGAAATATTGCAGAAACTGGTACTTTTGGTTACGTTCCTATTATTCATCACTAGTGTAGTGAAGTCATGTATGTATGCACAAATTGACAGTTTAATTTCCATTCAGCGGAACATTAACTGGTGTTAACAAATTCTCATGTTGCAGTTTATTTACAATAATAAAGACTAAAAAGTATTTTATGCTGTATAGCAGCTCCGCCTGAATATGGAAGGAGCGAAAGAAGGTGAAAAAATGTCTCAGTGTGAGTTTGTGCCGGGACGGCGGGTGTCTTCGCCCTTCCATTTTCTGCATTGGGCTCCGCTTGCCCTTTCAAATCAGTGAGCGGCTCACTCGCGCAGGAAATGAATTATTACCTCTCAGAGGGAGAGGAAAAGAAGAGAAAGGGAGGGGTGAGAGACTGGCAACGTAAAAGCGTACTCAGTAAAAATCACACAGAGTCCATTGCTGGTCTGAGAAATGGGCCCCTGCTGGTGGAAAAGACTTTAAAATAGCCACTGACATTTACACTAGCTCCCCACGTCTGCTGTTTTAATAATGCCACTTTGAGAAGGACAGAAAAACGTGCACACCTGTGATGAGTCCAGAAATTCTCTACTGTTATACGAGGAAATTGAATGAGCGAGAGAACAAGTTCAAGCAAATTTAAGCTTTTACTTTTTGCTAATGTGCTAAACTAAACTGTACTCTCCAATGGCTTCCTTCAGTGGTTCCCCTCTGAGATAGTCTTTCACTCACACTTCTCTAAAAACAACTGACAGAAATGTAATTTCTTCATGCTTGTTAAACTGCTGCTCTATGATGGAAATAACTCAAATTTGTGCTTAACCCTTATGCTGTGTTCTGGTCATTTTTGCCAGGACAGGATTTTGTTTCCCCAAGATTGCTTACTGAATTTGCTTACACAGGGTATAACAATTTCCACCCAAATTGCACATTTTTGAGATTTTTTTCCCCCACCTTGTTACACTTGTGGTGTTCCGTTTTTAAGTGAAAGCTGAGGAACATAAGCTCAATAGCTTTGTTTCTATCCAAAGTTACAAATTAAACGTGTGCACAAAATTGGAACATTTCATAAAACGTTTGTGAATAAAGCACCATTTTTATTCACCAAAACTATCATTTCAGATGCTGTGCAATGAGATCGGTCCGTCAGTTGGTCCAGTTACATGGTATTTTTTTATGCACATTATGGAATTTATACAGTAAAAGAGTCTCCATCGTAATTTCTGCATGTTTTCTTACTAGATAAAAAAATTATCCTACTTAGTTGAGAGCATAAGTTTTTTATGTGCATTTTTAGAATTTATACGCATCTTGCCATTTTCATCCAGCATTTTTTTTATTTTATGCGATATCCCAAAATGTGCATAAAAATAGGTGGATGGAAACATAATGAGACCTACAGTCAATCAGTAAAAAAAAATGACAAAACCTGTCCCAACTAAACAAAACCAAGTTGATAAAAGATTGAATCCAATGTTTAGTAATAGATCATAACAAAACATAAAAAAAAAAAAAAAAAAAATGACCAGGAACACCAAATTATGTAAAAGATTTTTAGCACAAAGGTTGAGTCGAGACACATTTTTCTGTTTCTGTGATTTTGAAACTTGGTCACGTTTTTACTAATCATGAAAAGATTAAATGTACATATCCTTTGAGATACATTTGAGACCTGTAAGGGTGTGGGATAGAACAGAGGTCTCTAACCCTGTTCCTGGGGACCCACTGTTCTAATGAGTTTAGCTATAACCCTAATCAAACAAACATGAAACAGCTAATCAAACTCTTCAAGACTGCTTAAAGATACACAGGCAGGTGTGCTGAAGCAGGGTTGAAGACATCTGGGATAGAAGGCATGGATCTGCCCTGTGTAAATGTCACATATCTTGTTTAGACCACATATGTGGAACTACCGCATACTGGGCCAAGAGAGCTTAAAGAGACCAGAAATCAAATTGCCTGCCACTGCAATCATGACTAAATTGAAGTTGGTATATTTGCATACAGCATGGGAAGTATTGTAGTAGATTTATGGACACATTTATCTATCCAAGTGTAAATGGAATGTGCGAAGCCAGCTGGATAGCAATACAAAGGATGCAGGAAGTGACTGGAATACACTAAACAATTTGTGCACTTATTTAGAGTTTGGAGATGTTGATGCTAGTATAATGGTCACAGACACCAATTTTTAGCTTCAGACTTTGATTCCATCCAGTCAAAAGATTTTAAACACCCCTATGTCATCTAAGATGTTAATTTCTTTATTTCTTCAGTCGAAAACAAAATAAGGTTTTTAAAGAAAACATTCCAGGATTTTTCTCAATAAAGCAGACTTCAATGAAAAGGTTGAATGTCCAGTTTCAATATAGCTTCAAAGGGGTCTCCATGGTCCCAGCTGAGGAATAAGGGTCTTATTATAGCAAAACGATCTGTAATTTTCTAAAAAAAAAAAAGTACAAATTAAATACATTTTAATCACAAATGCTCATTTTGCACTAGCTCTGCGATGCGCAACACGTGTATTGCGCATCTTAACTTATTCCTCGGCTGGGACCGTGGATACCCCTTTGAAGCTGTACACATTACATAATCATGTTGGAAAGGTTACGTTTGATTATTTCTTCATTTGTGTACTCCGGTTCAGAAAGGTAAGGTAGGGAGAAAAACTCCATCTCATTTTCTCCCCCAACTTCAAAATCGTCTGACAACGTTTTTACCTATTTTGTAAATGACGTTTCACTCTCGTTGCACATTCGCTTTGTACACACTGGATCGGTACTGCCTTCGTCATTCGTGACCTTTCTGACATGATTACATAATGCGTGAGTTCGAGCTAGTGCAAGACGAGCATTTGTGGTTAAAAAGTATATACATTTTTATTTATTTTATTTTTTTTAGAAAATAGCAGATCATTTTACTAGATAAGACCCATATTCCTTGACTGGGATCGTGTAGAGCCCTTTGGAGCTGCATTGAAACTGGACCTTCAACTATATGGAGAAAAATCCTGAAATGTTTTCCTCAAAACCTTAATTTCTTTTCCACTTTATTTATTTATTTATTTATTTAAATCTTGGATGACACAGAGGTAAGTATATTATCAGGAAATTTTTATTTTGGAAGTGAACTAGTTGTTTAATAAATTACACTTTATTATAAAGCGTTACCCAATTGTTACCCAACGCAAATCCAGTTCTAAAATGCAGTGATGTTATTAACTGAACTCTGTGTGTAGAGAACGGGATTAAGCACAGTGTGTACATGGCCCTTTGCTCCACTTCAGATCATATGTAGCTGAACCATTTCGGCTATGTCCTTACGTGGGTGGCAGAGTGCTGGCGACCCATACTGATATCTGATTTAATCTGGTTTTGCCCTTTGCTCTGCCTCTCTCTCGCTCTGTCTCTCCTCTTTCTCTGTGTGTTTGATGTTCAGATTGCTGGCCTGGCCTGCACAGCAGATACCAAGCCAACTCTGTGGGTTGCCACACAGTACCCAGTGTTAATGGGGGTCTGTTTATGACTGGCCTGGCTATGCTTATAGAGGAAATATAGTCAAAATGCCAACAATGTCTGTGTGTGTGCCTATGATTACAGAGGCATAGCTTATATTTTGGATGTTTTTGTCTTATTTTATTGTAGTTATATGGGACTCTTGTTATTTTGCAAACAATGCCCCATTATGAGGCCTTGTGATTTTGTTCCCACTCTGATCTCATTAGTATTTAGATATTTGTGAGTAACGTTTGCACATCAGTTAAAATAAAAATGAAATAATGATTAAATAATGATGATTATACATACATGCATATTACAGTTCAGGTTTATAGTTGGAATTATAAGAATTGGGCCTTAAATCAACCAAATTTGACCCCCCAAAAAGTAGATTTTACTTGCTGTCGTTACTAATTCATTAATAATGTATGTTTCAGTGTCTGTGTAAATGTATGAAAATATTAATAATTTACATACGGATGCATGCAATTACTAATAAGACTGTTTTATTCTATTGACCCTGTCAGTGAAACAATAATTACAGACATTCCTAGCTAATCTAAATAGATGTCATCTGTCACCCCTTTAGTATCTTTATCTTTATCAGATATCTGAACCACCCAGGATATAACAGATCAGTTTCTGCGATAACAAACATGACAGAGTGCACAAGCGAAACAGCTGTAATGAGTCGACTTCATCTCACCTGTTAATTATTCCATACACATTCTGCACTGTTGCTTATGGGACTAATTATGAGGCAAACAGGCAAAGATTTCAAAGTGTCTCTCCTCCAGAACGTCGGAATGTCAAATGGGAGTGTATTCATTGATATAGTGCAGAGAGAGACAGAGTAAGTTCTTCTCCATGGTGTTGGTTTGCTTTGATGGTTATGTCTGAGGAGCATATAGCACACTATCCTTAATAGATTATGCCTTAAAGATCTGTGTCCTTTCAAAACAATGACTGTTTCTGTGCTTTCCTGCAATCGGCTTCATCAAGCAATATGTCAACCACCTTTATTTATTGAACCAAATCTTCTTTTCATAAAATTTATAGGGTGAGAAAAGCAAGAGTGCCTGACCAATAAATATAGTGATATGAATCACTGTTTCTGGTAAAATAAAAAAATAAATAATCATAATAATAATAATAATAATAATAATAATAATAATAATAAAATAATATATATATATATATATATATATATATATATATATATATATATATATATATATATATATATATATAATATCAAGTAAAACATAATAATTATAAATTTAATGAATTTAATTTTGATATTTTTATAAATATAAATTCAATATAATAAAATGAATCTAACATTTTTCCATACATGTTGAATACATTATACAAAAAGTAGTAATTGTTTTCAAAAATATTTTTTCCAGTATTAATTAGGCGAGAACATGCCATTCTTTAATTTTTCCCACCCCCTGTTGTTCTCTACATCAAAATTTCCAGACATATAACTGTTTTTTGTTTTCACTTGTAAACTGTGTTTGATCTTTGCAAGTGTCTGTCCTGAATCTGTTTTCTTTTTTTCTTCAGTAGAGCCTGTCTTTTTTCACTAGAGAAAACAGTTTTATGATAGAGGTATTTCAACTTAACCATTAACAATGGTTTGAAGTAAAACAAAACAAAACAAAACAAAACAAAACAAAACAAAACAAAACAAAAACATCATCATGATGGATGTGGTGATTACAAACATGCAGATTTTCACTTTACAAGATGATTATTGATGGACTGGAGTCTTGTGGATTATTGTGATGGTTTTTTTTTTTATCAGCTGTTTGGACTCTCATTTTGATGGCACCCATTCACTGCAATGGATCCTTTTAAAGCTCACTTAAATTGATTTTAAATTTATTATAGATCATGAAATTGCAGTGTCTTGAAAGCCTGTTGGAAACTAGTTTCTTTGGGATGTCAGGTGCCTTCATGAACAAAACCTTGCCTGTTAAGTCATTGACTGACTGAGCAGCTGCCAGCTGTTTTGGACACAGTCTTTACACAATCAACATTTGCAGCATCAGCTGACCTCGACCACGGCAACCATTTTGTTGACCTCTGTGTGAACCCTGTCTTTTTTTTTACTTGCTTATTTTGGCAGGCTGTCCCTGAGGCAGCTGAGCTGTGTCGAGCTTCACCCCACTTCAAAGCGAGAATATAGGCCTGCTTTGCATAATCAAGCAGAGAGAAGAAGAGCGAAAAGCTCAGCAGAGAAGCTACAGCTGGAACATACAGCATTTGATAATCTCTCCCCCACCACTAGTCGCAGAGCTGCTAACATCCCCAGCTCAAAAGGAAGAATGACGGGACATCAAGCCTTGTCATGGAGTCTGGCCGTGATGATGGCCATGTGTTTATCTTGTTTTGTTTCACTTGATCTGAAAGTCCAAGCTGCTGGAGCCTATAAGCTGTTAAAAGAAGCAAGGTTGTCATGTTCATAAAATGTTGACTGATGATTAAATGCCATACTGTATATAACATCTTTACTGTTTTTTGACTATATTAATTTTAACTGTTTTGTTCGTGTCACTTATATTGTAAGCTCAATGGACACAAACCTTAAAAAAAGGCTATTTATTCACAATAAACTCAGAATCACACAATGCAATATGATTTCCTTCAAGGCTTTGTAAACAAATATTTCACAGGGGTAGAATGGCATGAATAATTCACTCTGAAGTTTTCTGTTACCCAGCCAGCTTGAATATTAAATTAGAGATGCACCAATATTAAAAAAAATTAGCAATACCGATAAGCTGATTTCACCTAAGTTCTAAACTATTTTGTCTAAAATAATAATAATAATAATAAATATAATCACATAACTTTTTAACTTATTGACCATTAGATGATGGCAAAAAAAAATCTAAATGTCAAAATGGGAAATAAACAGTTTAATATATTACACACACACACAACACACACACACACACACACACAACACACACACACACATATATATATATATCGTGCCTCTCTAATTTTATAGTAATATAATATTATTTTTATTGTTATTTGTATGTCTTAGAGAGACCTTTAACAATGTGTATTTTAACCCTGTAAAGCCTATACTGTATCATACAAAATACACAAATACACAAATTTCTAAAGCCTCTAAATGATCAACATCAAAATCATATCAAAACTTTGCTTAAATGTAAACGTAAGAATAACATCTATTTGATTATCCATACATACATTATTTATTTTATTTTATTTTATTTTATTTTATCTTATTCTATTATATATATATATATATATATATATATATATATATATATATATATATATATATATATATATATATATATATATATATATATATATATATATATATCAATACATATAAACATTATAAAATGTTAGTATCAAAGATCGTCTGTCAGGCTTTTGAGGAACATTTATTTGTTTATCTCTAAATTATCATTGCATTGCATTGCATTATATGTCTTGCCACATGAAAATAAACTACAGAGCTTTGATAAAAAAAACTAAACATTTAGAGTGACAGCTGATATTTCCATGCATTTTATATAAGTAGTCTGCTATTACTGTTATAAAGTTCTCAGTGATTAGAATTTCATCTTATTTTGGCCATATAAATATCAGCATCTGCACCAAATTGCTATTTTTTGCTCAGTTTGGGCCTCTGAATAAAACTGAGGTGTTTTTTTTTTCTCCTCAAATATGAACTCCATATTCTCACTATATCATATGGGCCATAAAAGCCTGTTGTATCAAGTATGATAATCAATTATACACATATGCAAACTTAATATTTTGTCTACATGTTCAATAAACTATTCTATTTGAAAACATTAGATTTTTCTAACTATTATTCCATAGCCTTTACACGGTTAAACTGCTATATTCATTACATTTCTTTTTTGAACGGCAATATGTGACTAGAATTTAAAATACAATAATCTCACTGACATACTAAGAGGTAATAAATCGAGCATTTAAACAGGCTTACATTTTAACATTTCTTAAACTCAATCTTAAAATCAGAAAACAGATCAAACAGTCATGATTAATCTCTTGCCTTAGCTGTCATATTTGATTTCTTTAATGGATCTCGCCTCACAGGTCATCATCTTGAACCAGCAGATGGACTTGATCTCATTAACCTCATTAAATCATTTCTGCTCAGACCCAGCATAGATGTGCAACCTATGACTTTTCTGTTTGTAGAAAATACTTTCCCGTAGTGCATGGAGCTCATAACAAAACTTTCCGTCCAAATATCCTGCCTGAAAGGAATGCTGAGTTAGGTCTGGCCTTAGATCCCGTGAACTCCTCATCAGCAGGGTCAGTCACAGTCCAGCGCGGTTTAATGTCCATCACTTGAAAGTAATGGGTTGAAGCAGTTCTTTTGCTGATCTGAGACCGGTTTTACTGTTCTGTCATGGGCTTTTTTCCTGCAGCAGATTCAGAAGGAGATTTTGACTGTAAGGTGGCATGAAGACAGAAAGCATCACCCTCCAGCTGCGGCCATAACAGTCTCTCCTGCTTTATATAGCCCATTAAATATGATTCCTAATAAAGCTGACTATATTAGCTAACTGACCAACCTACCATTAAAAATAAATGAATGGTGCCGCATGATGCAAGAAGAAGGCTAAGGGACTGTGTATGTGTAGGGGAGAAAAGAGAGTATGGAGAAGATATTTAAATGCCTCGTTAAATGGGCTTTTTAATAGGCAGAGGTATTATTTGTCAGACTCAGTGGGCAATATGACCATTTTATTAATTTTATTATATAAATATATTCTGAATTTGATTCGACATACCCAGTGTGTTTACCAGTTCCATTTTAATCAAGTATGGGCAAATAATTACTTTCTACTTTCTTATATTATGTTCAGTTCTTTTAGTTGTAAATTAACAGCAAAGTACTGTATTTTTACAGTACTGCTGTTAAAAAAGTTTACTGTATTTTTTTTTTACATAAACTGTTTTGTCTATAACAATTAATCCTTTTTTTTTTTACAGTGGGAGGCTATAGTTACTGCATTTTTCTTACAGTACTTACTGTAGATTGAATTTTTCATTTAATAATAAAATAATATTTTGTTATTTTTCACAACAATAATGGCATAAGGAAGTGGAAAATAACACTCTCTATCAAAAAGCAGAAAATGGGCTTTTATGAACACGTATGCTGAAATGTCAGCTTTATTTTAAACCATCAGATATGACCATTTTTATGTCCCCATGATAAATGCTAGCACTTATGAGCGATATTTTCTATTTTAAATTTAACATTATAATACAAGTTTTTAAGTGTGTCCCTTAAGTTGTTCAGTCTGTTTTTTTTTTTTTTTTTTGTTTTTTTTACTACTGTCAATTCAGATGAAAGCTGGCAAAATGAAAATACGAATAAATCATAAAGCTGACATCTCTTCCTTGAAGAGAAAGGCAAGCTTTTAAATGGACAAAGGGATAAGAGTTTCCTAAGATAATGTACACAATGCCCATACATTCAAATCATAGGTCTTTTATTGTCAGTGTTCATTGACAAGATTTTGTTTAATAAATTCTCAAGTTTATTTACTTGAGCTTGACCTAAATCATTTTTTAATGCTTTACGTCTATCTATTATTGAAAACTGTTTGATTTTTAAAAAAAAATCTATGATCACCAAATATAGGGATGACCTAAATATATTTCACAGTCTTCTTTTTGCACATCGTTGCCAGCCGTCTTGAAAGTCACTTTGCCTTTATTGGTTCTTGAGTCATGTTCAGGCTTAACGTACATAAAGGCAGGAAAGAAAAGGAGTACATATGGAAAGATAGAATAGATGATATTTGCAATCGTTTTTGTAAAACCAGATGGCTGTTTTAATAATTTATTTGATCTGAATTTGTATAAAACTGTTTGTATAAGTGTAAAATGTTCTATAAGTGTCTAACAACTAAATAAATGTGTATTATACCTGGCTACACTAATTTCTCTCTCAAACGGAATGTTATTATTATTTTTTTTTTTTTTGTGGAATATTCTTCTAATTAAACCACAGGTGTCAGATTCAATTTAAATTGAGGGTTGGGTGAGAGAAAATTTCCCCTTGTGCAGACAAAATGACCTTTTATTAAACTTTAGTGAGCTGACAATTTCATTAAAAATAACAAAATACATTATTTTTTACAAGAAAACTAGAAAACACACTACTCCGGTGAAAAACTGCATCTAATTAATTACTTTAACAAATAAAAAGTACAGGATTTCGTCACCTTGGAATTATAATGTTCTGTCTTATATTTTTGCCAAAATTGAGTTCTTCACATATTCTTATTCTGTGACAACTTATTTACATTAAGTGATGCTTTTTAAAGTTGTGTACATTTTGGAACAATTTATGTTATTTTTTTCAAATAAAAGGTTATATTTACAAAGTATATGGAATGCAAAATCTTTGAAGCTTAATATCTTAAAACCGCTAAGAATATAGATAAAACCTTATAATTCCGAAGAAGGTGATTTGTGCACATACAATTATTAGTATTCACCGATATAAAATTAGCAAAACTAGAAAACATCAACACAGTTATTACTTATGAAAACTGTGAACAAATAATGGCAATCAAAACCATTCAGTTTCATTATGGAAAAGGCGTACTTACAGAAGTACAGCCTTGTCATTGTCATGAACAGTGTGCACAGATTTTAAAGTGGGGAAATGAGCTGGGCTACCTTGGGGGCAGCTGTATCACCCACTGATCTAGTTTCATTCAAAATGTGCGAATGCATTTGTAATATTCAGTCACGGCCTTGAATCTTTGCATGGAGCATATGTAAGTGCTCTGTTATGTCCACCATAAAAGCAAGATCACGATCCCACTCCGGGTCATCCAGCTCTGCCACTGGTTTCTCTGTCTCTCATTAACTTTCGGATTTCTGAGTCCAGATCAAAGAAACGGTGTGGTAGGGTAGACTGTGATCAAGTTTTTTTTTTTTTTTTTTTTTTTTTTCTCAGATAAAAAAAGCATCAAACTGCAGATGATTGAGCCCCTTTGCTAATATAAAATTAATCATTTTTATCACTACAATCATGGTGTTGTCCATTTTCAGGCTTTGGCTACAATGCTTCTTTATTATAACAAGCAATGAGAATTCTATAATGCTTGTGTTGGATTCTGTTTCTGAATTTTCTCTTTTAATTTCCTACCTTTTTGCTGACCATGGATGGAGCACCATGCGTTGCCATGCTAACAGCGTGAATCCAGTCAACCTCCAGTCGATTCAGAGAACCAAAAAAGGCTGGAGTAAATGTTGTTGGAAGGAGGAGCGTCTGTCATTGGCACCAGCTCAAAAAATTATCTGGTGACCTGGCTACATTGTTTATTCAATGGAACTGAATACAAAAGTGATTCATTATGATTCTAAATAGCTACCAAAATATACTGTATTAGGCTCAAGGCTTGATTGTGGAAATACTGAAGTGGAAAATATCTTATATGCCCTCACTTTTTGCTTGTGCAGATTATTGAAGGAAAAATACCCACACATTCAGTGAGATGAATAATGAATAAGCTTAATTTAAAAAGCTTGTTATCACGGTGTGCGTTCATTTGTGCTTTTCACTTATACCACTAATAGGTGCAGTTATAACAATTAACTTTATATTGCTGTTTCTTACAAACACATTTAAGTGTTTTATGACTTCTAATAAAGAAAGCAATACAATGGCAACTGGCTTCTTTGTTGTTCACTTTAGAGTAAGTAGAAATAAATACCAACATGGAAGAACAATCTCATGTTATTCTGAACACGTCAAATCAAAATTCCCTTCTGGTGTGTCAAGCTTGTTACACCGTACAACCCTGGCAAGAGCTTCTCTGTGCCCTGGTTCAGTCCCTCATCACCTGGCACACACAAGAGGTGTAGCTCAGCTGTCTTTCATCAAGTGTGAGGTCTTGAGGGCATCATTGGTGTAATTGATAGCTGTCATATAAAGGTCCAGAGGCCAGGCAGTCGTGATTACCTCAACAGCTATAGCGTAGCTTCAGTGGGTGCCATGGGTGCCATTGCAACCACAGCCAACTAAACAGACAAGATTTTGGAATACTCAGTGCAGTGTTATGATTATGTGATATTATTTTATAAAAAAGAGGTTGTTGTAATTGCTTAAAACTTTTACTTCTTTAGTCTTATCCTAAATTATACTGTGAAGGCTATGACAAAAGTGAGCTATCTCTCATAACTGGGTCATTCTCTTTTTTTGTGTCTGAATGTCTAGAACTTATCCTTGCTTGTCAGTAATGACTATAATTAAACACCTTTTAAAATACCCTCTTACATGCGAATGCTATAATGTACATTTTTAGAATCCTAATGAATGTAGAAAGGAACTCTATGTAAGTACAAAGTTCATTCAAGAAAGCAATGTTTAAAATTTTCTAAATATTCTCAAGGAGCTTTTCTTGTTCCATCCTGAGTTTATTTTTGAGTGTGTTCACACTTGGCAGGTTTGGTTTGATTAAAACGAACTGTTTGCGTTTCATATGAATAAGTGTGAACGCTGACACCCCTGAAAAGGTGGGTCTCAGTCTGCTTCCAAACGAACTCTGGTGTGGTTCGAGTGATATATGAATGACACATGGACCAAACATATCTAAACAAACCAAAAACAGGACCTGGTGTTATAAGATGTACCATAAAAAAGGTGAAAATGCTCAAGCATACCTGGTTCTTTTCATATAGGAGCTATGTTGTTTATTACAGTTTGGTTCATTACTGTTGTCTTCTTGCAGCAGACCTCTATCCAATCAGTTTTGTTTTACATCTTTAGGTTTGGTGTTAAAAAATGACAGTGTGAACACGAAGCGGACCAGGATTTAATGTCTTATTTTCTTTTTTGGTCCAGACCAAGAGAACCAAACAAACACACTCTTATTTCTCTCCATTGGATAACTGAATAGACAACAGAAGAAGAGTGGCATCTATTTAGGGTCAAGAGGTTGGAGGATGAAGCACAGCTGCTGAATGCCAAGAGATGTGGGGATGGCTGACTTGGTCCAAGGTTTTCGAAAGTGGGAATTAAAACTGTTCAGTTAATTTCTGGGCTCTGACTGAGCAAGATAACATCTTCTGGCCCTGTGCCAAGCTCTGGCAAGCTTTTGGGAGCTCTGCCTCATTGCTCATGATATGCTGATGCATCAGGTCAATTAAAAACAGAGTGTGATCTCTGTTGAAGACCTGATGAGAAGGCAGATTAGAGGCACTAAGGAACAGATGATTGGCAGCTATACTGTAAGTGACAGGCTGGTCATCTGGGATGTGGGGTGACTGTAAATCAAAATAAATTTACTATAGAATATTTAGTCATGTTCTCATCAATATACAGAATCTATTTTAGATTGATGACAATGGTGTCACTAGCCTGGTCAGGTCTGGACACCAACATAGCTGAACTGAATCATCTAGGAACACTACAGGAGAGAATTACTTCATGCTATCTGTTCATGTTTTAATATAAAGTACCTTGGCAGACCTCTTTCGTCAATACTCTATAGGAGTTTTGGTAATTAATAAATCCCAAAAATAATAAAACCCAATTAGAAGCTGGTCCATAATAATAAATAAGAATGATTATCATCCAAAGTGTTTTAGTCTTCCTCAAAAATATGTTTAAAATGTCCCTAACTTTTGTTTTTATTTATTTATATACTGATGTGATATGCAGGTGCATATAATGTAAAAATGCAGTAAGAGAAGTTAAATTAAAATTGCCTTCTTGCAACATTGTGGCATACGTGTGGTCAAGATAATGTGACATGAAGCCAAAATATTAACGAAATGTCAATTATTAAGGGATCTTATAAGAGAGACTGGTTTAATTAATACTAGTTTACTATTATAGTACAATACTATTTTTCAAAGAGAAAACAGACCTGTCAAACTATGTTAGAAAAGTGTAACTCATCTTTTTAAAAATAAGTTATGTATTTTGTTTAAAGCATAAAAATAACTCAAGCCTGCAACTCTGTCAGCAAATTACAGCCTGTCAAAATGTCATGAAAGATATTCAGTAGTACTACATTTGTGTAAAACTACAGTCCACTCTACTAAATGTTGACAGGGTCTCTTTGCGAGGTTTTAAGCTCATAGCTTTAGCTGTGAGACCACAATAATTTCAGTCTAATAAGACTGAATCTCTTTGGCTTTTGAATATTTAAACTCACAATTTTGATATGCGACTACACATCATCATTTGCCCTGAATGTACAGTAACTATGATTTTGTACAATGTGACAATTTATTCATTATTCAACACAATGGAGGACTTGAAGTTTTTTGTTTTTTGCATTGACTGGCACAGGATGAAAAAATAATAAAAAGAGCTGAAAAGCAAGACACTTTCAGTTATATATAAGAAATTGTATTTTTTGGTTCCGCATCAGTTTCTGTTTTGCATTCTCATTGGTGCTCTTTGCGAAGGACGATGTGTACATTTGACAATTGATAGGCAAGAGAATTTTAACCTGTTTGAAATCTGCCATAACGTCTGTGAACAGGTCAGTTTGTTTAGGTGGGACTTACTTAGCTCACCTAAAAATGTTAGTTCATATGACAGTCCATGGAAAATTCCCTCACGGACTGCAACCAATACAGTTTAAAGTTCATTATGCTTCCCTCTCAACTTTAGATGCGCTCTATCTTATTATGTGGCCACATATACATTGCTCTCTCTATCTCTCTCTTTCTCTCTGTGTTTCTCTCTATTTCTCTCTACATATACAGTATATAAAAACATTCACAGTTCATGATTTCAGTTGGCCATTCATGCGTATGACTCAGAATGGATTTTCATTTTTCAGCTGAAAGCTTCATAGTTCATGGGACCACATATGGCCACTTCTCTAATGCTTTTTAGGCAGGAAAATATCACCTCAAATATATGATATAAGTTGCGTTTAGTGCAAGCCAATGAAGTGGGTGAAAATGGTGATCTGTCAGATTTACAAAAAGGGCATATAATGGGAGAGCCCATTTAAAAGGATCTGTAACCTTAACAGCCCAGTTGTTTGACATTTTAACAGAGACTTTATGATTATGACTGTATAGACAAAGCATGGCAAGACTTTATCAGAGATAAAGAATAATGGGTGATGACCAAAAGTGAATTATAGAGACCCCTTTGAACACTAAGAAGGATTGTATCCAAACAACACACAACTACTGCAGAGAAAATGAGAGCAAACTTCAGTATTCCCTCTGAAAGCCATGTTTCCATAAAAAACGACAACGGAGAACTTCACAAAGCCAACATCCATGAAAGATCTGCAATTGCAGGAACTTTACACACAGAAACCAATGCTAAAATATGAACAATATGGAGTTATGATCATCAAATTTGGACAGATGGAGCACCAAGATGAGCTAGCAGCTCACGTGAGTTGAATATCATCAAACCACTGTGGACAGTTTTAGAGAGAAAAGTGAGAAGCAGATTCCGTCCTCCAATATCTTTGAATCAACTGGCAGATGTTATTAGACAATTTAACTATTCAGAAGTTGTGTGAATCTATTCTAAGAAGGCTGGAAGATGTATTAAAGGGAAATTGTGGCAGAGATAGTATTTACACATTAGTTTGTCCAACCCCTATATTTATATATTTGTTTATTTGACAGGAGTAATGCAGGATAATATTGTTACGTAATGCAGAAGATGCTATGTGCATAGGCTTCTAGCTAATAGCTAATTTGCAGCCTCTGTCCTTGGCTAGACTTATGTAAAATTTAAAAATACAGTTTTAATTTTACATTTAATATGAATCGATGTGGATGTGAGGAGGAAGTGGATATTGTTTTTTCACGGGTCTGCTGCCACAGGGCTAATTTGACAGAAAGACTGTGTAAAACAGACATAATCCCATTTTAAACTCTACACAGCTTTGTCTCATTAGAGTCTGCACTCCGAGCTCCAGTGTGCTGACTTCATTAGCTAATATTGGACAGCAAAATTGGCTGTTGAAAAAGGCGAAGACATCCGGCGCTGCCAAGGAGGAGTCCAATATTAGCTAATGAAATTGAGCTAAAATGAGCTTACAACAGCACAAAATTGCTGCCATTTTAAGCTAACATCCGTGCAGCACCATAACTTTTGTTAGTCCCCCCGAGTGAGGAAATTGGCGGTTAATATTAAGCCTATATCTTCTAGGAGAATTGCAGATTTGTCATTCAGCTATAGCTTTATCAATGTTTTGCTAGTGTAAGATAAACCACATTCACATTTATTACTCACTCACATATATAGACATCAGAGAGATACACTTTCATTAAGGCTTTCCAACGTGACAACTGTAGAGCAATTGAGGTTTGTTTGTGTATGCTTTTTTTTCTACACATATACCTTGATGCTTCTTTGATCAAGGTCTCTGTCTCCTTCATCAGCATAGCAAACACATGCCTTGTGTATAGCACCTCAATCACGCAACTCTTAGTGTGCATTGTGCAAGTTGTGCTAACATAGACTAAGCTTCGCAACGGCTCGGTCTCCAGGGGGATTTGTGTATGTAAAGGGAGGGAGAATGTGAAAATGTCTGAAACATTAATATTGCTGTAATCTGATATAGATTTCACTTGGGGGAAGACATTCATCACGCTGGGAGAGAATGACTAATGAAGGATTTATGATATGTGGCGTATCTCAGTAGACACTTATTACAAGTTTAGAGGTTGATATGCGCCGGTGTTTGCGTGTGCACTTTCGAGCATGTCTCTGTGTGTTAGTACATCTGCAAAGTTTGTCTAAAAGTTTATGTTTTGGATAGGGATATTAAAGGGTCTGTGGTGTTTTTAGAAGCTTGTGCAATTTTTCAAAGAGCAAACAGACCTGTCAAACTATGTGGGAAACTGTAACAATATTAGAAGAGTTTTTTTTTTTTTTTTTTTAAGTTATGTATGTTGTTTAAAACATAAAAATAGCTCAAGCCTGCAAGCTTGTCTGTCTGCAAATTATGGCCTGTCATAATGTCATGAAAGACATTCAGTAGTACTACATTTGTGCAAAACTACAGTCTGCATTAGTAAATGTGGACAGGGTCTCTTTGTAAGGTTTTAAGTTATAGCTTTAGCTGTGAGGCCAAAGTATTTCTGTCTAATAAGATTGAACCTCTTTAAACTCATAATTTTGACACACGTCATCATTTACTTTAGTGAATGTAACTATGGTCTTGTACTCACATGTACAGCAATGTGACAATTTAGTTTTAGGACTTGTAGTTATTTTTGTACTGACTGGCACTGAACAAATAAGACACTTAAGAAATCTGTTTATTTTTTGGTTTTGGTGCATTTCAATTTTGCATTCTCATTGCTCATTGCAGCTCATTGGACAATGTGCACATTTAACAACTGAAGGGCCAGATATTTTAAATCTGTTTGCAATCTACCATAATGTCAGCAACTAGTCAGTTTGGTTACCTGCGACTTAGTTCACCGAAAAATTTTAATTCATTTCATCACTGAAAATCCATGCAAACTCTGACGCTTCAAAAAGTTTATTAAAACATTGTAAAAGCCAAATGAATCGAGCAAGTTAATACAAATCTTCTGAAAAGACAAATTTGCTTGACTGATGCAAATCTGCTCATTACGTAAATGGTTGTCTCTTCAGCAAACTTGGATTAAACCACTCGGTTCATACGGATTGCTTTAATGGTGTCTTTATGAACTTTTTGAAGCATCAAAAATTTTGTTTTGTGTTTTCAATAAAGAACTGAAATTTAAGTCCCAGATTGTTACCAGAGTGACTAGTCACAGACGTTATGGAAAATTTCAAACAGGTTTTAAAATATGGCAATTGTCAAATTTGCAATTTTTTTGACAAACAAAAGAGCAGTAATGAGTAATGAGAGTGAAAGAATGCAAAAGAAAAATAAAGTCTTAAACAAGTCTTATATTTTCAGCTTTTTTATTCTTTTCTCCAATCTATGCAAATCACTGCAACAATTACCACAGGTCCTCCATGTTGCTGTTGCTAAGTTTGTGCAAGAAATTTTTTTAATAATTGATCATAGTTACGGTCTTAATCTTTAGAACTATATATTTAAAAGTCAATTCATTTTTATTTGTATAGCTAGTGCTTTTAACAATCAATGTTATTTCAAAGCAGCTTTACAGATAATCATGTCTGAATGTATTAAAAAAAAAATATATATAAATAAATAAAAAACCAACCCTCCATAAGGTGTTTAGGAAGAGATGAATCAGACACAGCTGGGATTGCTCCTCTGGCACGGCAATGAATGTATATATGCTAAATATTATCTAGTTTCATAGTATGTGTAATACATCAAAAGGCAATGATCATCAGTCTTGTAATGTGCATCTGGCTTAAAGTTCTCATTTTGTTTCCCTCGCTTGCTTATTTGCTTATCCTGCCAAATACGCCACTGAAAGGCCTGTGATAATTCTTTATGCTGCTCTGTATATGTATGTTACAGAGGTGTTAATTTGTAACAGCTGGTCTAACAGAGATCTTCCACGAGTCACAAAATGTTATGAGGCAAACTGGTGTCTGCATGTGAGTGTTTGTTGTGGATAGATTCATTTGCATGCTTTGTGTCAGGTTGAATTAGAAACATAAGCTTTAAATGGGATTAGGTTTGACTGTGACTGCCACACAAATCCAGGTAAACAAGGTATTTCAAGGTCTCTGCGTGTGTCTGACTGTGTGTGTGTGTGTGTGTGTTTCTGAGAAAGAGAGAGAGAGAGAGAGAGAGGCAATCTCTTGCAGCCAGCAGACAGGACAAGGCTTGACATGATGCAAATTTCCACCTGCCTCACTTGCTTTTGGCTGATGTTAGTGTGAGTGTGTGTGTGTGTGTGTGTGTGGTATAACACAGTCTCTTTAAATGACCCTGAATATGTTTGTTGACAGTATTGTTGACACATGCCAGAGGAGAACTTTAATTCTTTCCAGTAATTCACAGCAGTAAACCAAACTATGAAAATCAGCCCGAGTGCAATCATTATCTAATAAATAAACAGACGTGCGACAGACTAATAATTTGAAAATGTAAATCAAAACATGTTTTAGGTGTTTGGTAAGGTGTCCTGAATGTCCAAAACAATAAAAAAAAGCAAAAATCTTTCCAAAACAACATGATGAAGTCCCTGTATGAACAAGCCCTGTTGTGGATGGAGGGGATCTCGTTTTTTCCTTTGGACCAATTCCCAGTTCATCGGCTAACCTGGACCTCTGAATTGCATTGCTGTGCTCTGGATCTATCGCCGATGAAGAATCTTGTTTTTACACCAAAAAACATCATGCATTAATCTATCCAAGAAAAAAAAAAAAACCTGTGCGTAGAGAATCTACTGATATATGAGCAACGGTCTTGCAGCGTTCAGCAAGTCAAATTTAAGACCTTTTAAGCCATAAAGATTGAAATTTCAGACACTACAGGACGCTCATTGCCAAAATATTTCAAAATCAAAGAATTAATTGTTCTTTCAATGTAAATTCAGTAATTGAAAAAGCATTAATTAATTACAGGATAAAATTCCTGTTCAGAAGACCATTATCACCAACACTTATAAAAAACAGAGATGTCCAATTCCTGTTCAGAGGGCCAGTGTCCTACAGAGTTTAGCTCCAACTTTTCCCCCAAAAACTGCCTGGAAGATTGTAGTATTTCTGAAGACGTTGATTACTTTGTTTCAGGTGTGTTTAATCTGTTTTGTTGCATGGAATTAAGTCATATACATCTGGGATAGCATGAGAGTGAGTAAATGATGAGATAATTGTCATTTTGGGGTGTTTTTTTTGCAAGAAGAATGAGTTAATGAGTTTCTTTTTATGGTTTCCGCACAGTTGCGTCACCCTGATAGTTGTGTCTTTATTGACCCATAATACTTAAGGTTGCAGGCTTGTTCAAATCCTTAGCCTTAAGTATGAGCAATACTAATAATGATGTTTGTATTAGCAAATAACACCAATTATACTAGTATCTGTGAATATGCTTGTATAAAATACTGCATATTTGGATGAAATTGGATACTGTTGTGTTAATGAAGCTTCCTCTGTTTCGCTTGTCTCACTTTTGGTCTGTGACCCTCTTCTTCTCTGTCTGCACATTGGGTCAAAAGAGCAAAAACGAGCATGCTGAAATGTATACTTATGGCTGAAAAGCAATTAGTGAAGTACAAGACCTTTCAGGTTAATGATAACAAGCAGTGGTGTTGAAGAATGCACTCTGGGCCAGTTCATCCAGTCAATAACCTGAGAGGAAATATAGACTTTAGTTTCTGTGTATGTGTGTGAGTGAGTTACTGGACCCATTCAAACACAGTAATTGAATCTCTTTCCACTAACTTTGTCAACCTTGGCCTACCTAAATAAGACTTGGCATGCAAACTTTGATAAATGAAGTGAGTCTGAAAAGGAACAAGATATGTCTGGGAAAAAGTCAAAGGTAGGATAGTAATGATATAGAAACGTTCGCACGAAGGTCACGCGTCTGACGTAGAGAAAAGCGTCTTGCGCATTCTTGTCAGGGCGCATTTAACTGGCGTGAAAAATTGCATTGCCAGTAGGCGGCTCTATATTTAGAGTCTGGCTTTCTCTCGGACCTCACTCTTGATATTCACGTTGTTTTTGATGTTCATCGGCCAGAATGATTGATGGCCTGCGCCACGCCTCCGAGGCCACCTGACAGTCTCATTGTCTGTGTTCCTTCATCAGTCTACCCTCTCTCTCTCCTCGACACCTGTTTGCATTCAGCCTCAAGGGCACAAAACCCTCATTCAGTATCTGAATACACCACAAAGTAGCTAAACCACAAGTGACACATTTACTTTAAAGGGGAAATGAATCAAGCGAGTCTTGGCGGAAGAGACGGAGCCCCAGCGGTAAAGCCGAGCATCACACTAATGTGAGTCTCCTGTACTGGAGCCAGACGTGGAGCAAAGGTCAGACGCGCTTGTATGAATCGCAAATAAATTACAATAATCACGATGTTTTAGCCAGAATCCGAGATCTTTATGAACAGGCTTCTATGCTCTCAAAACGTCGCTTGAGGCCCTGCGGTTTCATCGATGCGGGGAGAAAGGCCATTGTGGAAGCGGTATACCAATGTTTCCCTAGACATTAAAGGCTCAGTTATCTATCTCAGTTCAAATCTATCTGTCCCGGCACGATCCTGCAGTAGCAAAGTTAAAATAACCTTGAAAAAAAAACAGTGTACTGAAACAGGACAAACATTCAGAGCAGACAGAAGACTAGCTCAGTCGACTGAAGGTAGAACATTCTATACTACAATCACACAAATCCACAATTTCTGCAGAGTCTAGTCTGGATTTTGAGAGGTGAGCCATGGGGATCTGTGTGTGTGTGTGTATGTGTGGACTTTGAGAAGCCACAGCCACACTCCAAGTTACAGCATTCTTTTCCTTATCTGAATCAAATCAGTCATCGGCAATGAATAAGTTGATCAAATCAAAGTCCATATTCAAATAAGATATGATTTTTATGAGGCATTTTTGTGAATAATGACTTAAATTTAGGTGTATTCCTCATAAACATGTGTACGTACGTGTATGTGTGTGCGCGCGCGTGTGTGTGAGAGACCTTGGTAGGGCTGAATTAATTTTTTTTTGGGGGGGGGGGTATCATAGTTCTTTCTTTTCTCCATATCTTTCTCTCCTTCCTTCTTTCTTTCTTTCTTTCTTTCTTTCTTTCTTTCTTTCTTTCTTTCTTTCTTTCTTTCTTCCTTCTTTTTTTATGGCCTTGTTTGTAGGACTGGACAATTTGGTCCAAAATGTTGTGATCTAACTGATTATGATGATGATGATGATTATTGTTGTTGTTGTAATTATTATTATTCAAATATTTAACAGAAGAAGAAATATTATTATTGTAATATTTAACAACAAAATAAAGCAAAGCTTTCTGAAAATATTATACCAAACAGATAAATAGTAAAAGGAACTTTACAATATTACTATTTGAAGCGAACTTAATTTCTTCATTTTCAAATGTCTTTGTTGTAAATTTTATTTTATTTTATTTTATTTTCAAGAGCCACTTTATAGAGGCTTTTCATATCGTTTGGGAATATGGTTGGAACCTTTTTTGTTCTCTAATGCATTTTATAAGTGTAAGTTCATTCTGAAAAACACAGTATATTTGTTTAATTAAATCTGAGCATTCTCAATGTGATAATCACACATAACCATATGGCGATATTTGTTTCATTTTGAATAATAACACAGCCCTAGAGCTTGTTCACCATATGATTTCATTGTATTAAAAATAGCAAGGATGAATGTTTCTTTTTCACAACCATTCTTTTTATATTTAATTGAAGAAAGAAAGTTATGAGCTTGAAAAAAAGAAGCCCAAATGTCTAGCAATCTTTTGCAAATGGGTTGTTTTAACCACACTCACAACACTTTTGGTTTGTTTTTAAATAAATCTGTAAATCTGAAACAGCTATTTTCTTTGACTCTAAAAAAACCCCTGGAAGTATTGCCACCGAACGTTTGTTTGAAAACAGTAATTTCATCAGTTCAGTCCTATATGACCTTGCAGGCTGTGGTTCAGACGGCAAGAGCGGAGCAGGAGCAGTGTGGAGTGTGTTTGAGTTAGTCCAGCGAGTAGTTAAGAGCCCAGACCTCATCCATCAGGCACTGACGGGAGTGCTGAAGTGTGTTAGAGCACAGCAGCGCTGTCATTATCTCTTATGATTCCCTCCTGACACTCAACCTATCATGTAAGCTGTCTTCTATCTCCTTTTCTTTGTTCTTGCTTTTTTTTTCTCTCTCTCTTTCTATAGTCTCTATAGATTCTCTCTATATATTTCAATTTGAGATGAAATGCTTTATATTTCTCCCTTTCTTCTCCTTGTTACCCTTCCTATTACAGTTTCCGTCTAATCCAATGTCTCTCTTCTCTCCTTCTCACATACACAAACACACACTCACATAATCTAAAATGAATCCGTCTTTGTAACTCCACAGGACACTTTTGCCTCCCTCTGTTGTTACACTGTCTGTTGGATTTTTTAGCACGGTCCCCACAGAGCAGTTTATTTACATCGTATGGTTTGAGGCCTCGGAACTCACTCCTGTCACTCACGTACACTGCATGAAAAGAGTCAAATCTGGTCATATCTGGCCATGGTAAACTTTTGGATAACTCTTGTTTTGGATACTGTTTACTATTTTCCCCTAATAAAGACAAACAATCAATCCGCCCACATGGTCAGAAACCAATCATATCATTCACCTGTAAGGTTTTTGGGAGGGATGTAGTCTAAATGTAACCAATAAAGTTACTTTTCTGCAAAGGTTTTGGGTGGGATAAATCACAAGTTTGAAATCAATGAAATGACTTTTGAGGAAAGTCAGTGGCCCAATAGCTGTCTGGTTTAGGGGTGGGTTTAGTTTCAAATTAACCAATCCAGTTTAACATGAACGACCAAAAGGGGAGGGCACAGTGGCACAAAGGTGTGAAGCACCCTTCATTTAGGGGATTACTTGCTATGGTAACAAATGGCTGTTGCACAGAACACCCATGGTATTTCTGTCTGGTCAGTAATACTCCCAGATTTGTCTGAAAATCTGCAGTGTGTACAGGAGTTTACTGGTCTGCATACAGCTCTTTTCATGCAGTGTCAGTCAGTCACTGTGATCCATAGCAAGCTTCTGTATGAAAACAGAAAGTAGTCAGATTGTAAGTTATATAAAAAAGTGATATAGTTCTAGCATATTATATTATGACTGAAAAAGGGCGTATAAACAATTTTTAATCAGCTATTGCTAGTAAATTTCACAAACAAGGAAACAATTTACAAACAATTTAAGCTGTTAAATTGAACACTGATGCTCCCAACCAGTCTGGCTCCCTCAACCGCCTCAGCTTCCACAGTAAAAATTATATTTGGTTTGCTTTTCTTACAGTTAAGATTCACATTATCTGAGAAATTCAGTTTATTGTCAGTCGAGGTCCCCTGATACCTAAAACAATTAACAGTGTCTACTGACTAACCACATCATGCAATTCCTGCAGAGATGCAGGGTTTCAAAGAATCAGATATTAAGAAATTAAGACCTTTAATCATTATTGTAAAACTTTACTCTTTACAGTTTATTGTTCATACATAAAAGTCTAAAGAGGGAAGAGATTGGAATGGATTATCTGTTCAAAAATTTGGGGTAAGTATGGTTTTGTTAGTTTTTTTTTTTTTTTTTTTTTTTTAAATGTCTTGCAATGTCTTTTAAATGCTAAGCAAGGCTAGGCAAGGCAAGGCAAACTGTAATATTGTGAAATATTATTACAATTAACTGTTTTCTATTTGAATATATGAAGAGTTTATTTGCAAAAACAGATAACTGGTTTCATTATGTTATCATGTTTTTATTGTGTTTTATTGTGTTAGTTAACTGTATTTTTATTATTTTTTTTTAGCTATTTTTAACCTAATCAAATCCCAACTGCAGTTTGATTGAGATTAATTTGAATGCACAATGAAATAACATGATTTTTTATCTGAGTTATCTGTTTTTGGAAATTAACTCTTCATGAAAATGTAAATTATTTCTGTTATGTCAAAGCAGAATTTTCAGCAGCCATTATTCCAGTCTTGAGTTTCACATGATCAGAAATCCTTCTAATATGCCGAGTTGCCACTCTATGAAACATTTCTCATTATTATTAATGTTTAATACTTATGAAACCGCAATGATTTTTATTTATTTATTTATTTTTTAAGATTCCTTTATGACTTTTGATCAGATAAAATATGTCGCCAAATGTTGCCAGAAACTTGATGCCACATAGGGATTTGCGCAAAGTTTGTAGTGTATAACTACTTTTAGTTCATTTAAAAGGGAAAAGGGGGTGTGATGGGTTCATTAAATCACAAACTTAATCAAAATTTTGTTTTCCTTTTGATTACAGTGTGTTGTTTTTACTAATTAAAATAATTTAGCATCCTTTTAAAAATTCTTACACAGACCAGAGGAAGTCGAAGTGGAACAAGCCACAAATTAATATTCTTCTTGAATGAATAAACAAACTTGGCGTCATTGTAGTACACCTCTGAACCTGAACGGTGGCCCGACAACCATAAATTTGACTGTAAAATGAGTTGTTTTCCTGGTACCTGGGTAGAAAATAAATAAATAAATACGTAAATAAATAAATGAATAAAAACAAGTTGATATTTGTTATGCACAGGGGTCCGTGTCTAATTTCCCTCCTGTTTGTCAAATTAAATTTGCAACTTTTATCGAGACACAATAAATGTTAATGAGGCTCTGGATGTTTGGTACAGGCTTTATTTATGCTCAGAAGGGATTGAGGGAGATGCTTTATTTAATGAACTGCTTTCAGAGAAGAATGTTTTTCAATGTGCTGCCCATTTTATAATTTCTGACATAAGGCAAACAGCTGTGCACAATAAGAAGTTTAAAACATCACTTTAGGTCACATATGTTTTCTTTACTCTTTGCCGTGTTCCCGTTTCTCCCTCAACACCTGGAGGCAAGTGGCTGCTATTATGAGTACGGTCCATCTTGTGTGTTTTGTTTCATCACTCTTCTTGTCTTGGTGACAGAGAATTATGGGCAAATGATGAGATTTGATGAATGAAGATCTTTTCTCCTCTCCTGTCAGACAATACTGATGGATTGACAAAAGTATGAGACGTTCTTTTTCTGCATTGCCCTTTTTATGCCGCTTTCATTTTACATGTCATTACAGGTGAAATGAGCTCGTGCTCACTGGGACACCGACCCAGACACTCGCCACTTTTCAATTAAAAGAGTCAGTGAATAGACCTATTTTGTTTTTTAACCATTTAACCCCATTTTACTTGGACATAATACAACAGCATTATAATGGGTGAGAAGCTTTTCAGCCGTGGGCATTAAACAGAGCAGAAAATTGCTTCCTTTATTCCACAAATTTAGCATTCAAGAAAATTTACTTTGTATGTGAGCTGGAAGAATAGAATTCATTGAGTTAGTAAACTGTGTTTGCTGCTTTTCCAACAATTTGAATTGTTTTAAAACTGATTTCAGTATGAGGCATACCCTCTCAGGTTTTAGCCTAGGTTTGAATTTAATATCGATTAACTCAAATTTATTCCACTTTCAATTATATTTACACATTTTCTGGTTGAAATCATAATTTACCCTTATAAATAAACCTTACAACCTTACAACTAAACCAGTGCTATTCTGTATTTCAATACTTTTATATAAAAAGATAAAAATTATAAAAAAAATTAAATGTTGGTACAACATCCAACATTTTTCAAACTACCTTTTTATTCTTTTACAAAAAAAAAAAGAAAAAAAAAGCACTGGTTTAGTTGTTAGATAAATTAAATTAAGGTAAATAAGATTTTAATCAGAAAATGTGTAAATATAAATGTAAATGAAAGTGGAATAAATTTGAAATTTTCTTAATGAAAAGTCTATAACATACTTTGGTTAAAATTTCTCAATGGTAGTGTAAAACAGCACACTTTTTTACCCTGTCAAAAACAGTTCTGTTTACAGCAAGCCATTTTGTTGCATGTTCCTTTAAATGCAAATTAGCTCTGCTCACCCTGCCCTCTCTTCCTAGCCGCTCTCTGAGAGACTCTTAACTTTAGCTGCATTCATCATGAAACTTGCTAACTTGCACATTATTAGGAAAGGCGATTTGCAAAGATTCGTAAAAAAAAAGTATACTCACTTTTGTAGGTGAACCTGGATCACAAATGAATGATGGTAGATTGGGGTGCTACTGCGTCTTCAGCGGCTCAGATGTCGGGAATAAATGACCACTGCTATGTTCATTATTACATCCAACAACAGAACATCAGTCGCTTAGGAGCCATTCTTGTCTACCTCTGCTCTGGTCCACAATGGTGGATTGATGACAACTCACTCAGGGTGGACCTGTGATAAAAACAAAGACTGACGCCACTGTCAATTAACAATCGTGGGAGGGGCCTGTGCAGAACTACATCATTCCGCCAAGAATCTCAGATCGACTTGATATGAGAAAGCGGTTTTAATTTATCGAGTACTGGTTGGATTTTTATCATTATAGGGTGGATGTGTATACACACTACCAACACTCATTTCAGTTCAACATGTAAAAGTGAATTTTGTATCCAATGACACCTTTAACTAAAGAAAAAAATGATAGAAAAACACGTTTACTAATGCAACTTCCTTCACAGGTTTGAGCTGTTTTGTCGTACTGTAGTTTTATTGGATTCATACCAAAGTGTATGCAAGTGTAATACTGTATCGTGTGAGTTACCGCGCAAACTTACTTTGTTAGAAAACCCATACAAATAAAACTGTATATGTGTTGCTAAAGTTAAAAGTATACATTTTCAAATATCTCAGCATGTTAAAATTTTTTGGAGTCCATATGTAATTGTGCGAGAATTAGGCTTTCTTAATCGAAACTCTGGCTATGTAAATCATAATTTGTGTGAAAAGGAAGGTTTTTAGAGTTCCCTATCTGTCGGTCACTATGAGTTATGTCATGACTACATTAGACCCCTAATGTCGTTACAACAAAATGTCTCCGTTCCCTCCACCAGGGAACGAGAGTTATGTACATAACCAAGATGTTTTACTGCCTCTGGTGTTCATTTTAACTGTAAACTGCAGCAATTTGTCCATATAATTACAGTTTTCACTTTTTTGAGTTTTGCAGAAATGTAGGTAAAGACACATATTTCCAATGAGCCTGGATAGCTTTTTTACCTTGTGAATAGCCCATTAATACATCCATTTTCACTAATTTGTTAGTATAATACACAGCAATCGGCCAATAACAGTGACATGGAGGCACTACCTCTTCTCACATGACTTTTTCCTCAATGAGAATGATATGAGCTCAAGGGAAACCATTTGAAACTTTATGCTGGTATCACAATTGGACAGTGATACTTTTAAAGGGGTCATATGATGCGATTTCAAGTTTTCCTTTCTCTTTGGAGTGTTACAAGCTCTTGGTGCATAAAGAAGATCTGTAAAGTTGTAAAGACTTAAGTCTCAAATCCAAAGAGATATTCTTTATAAAAGTTAAGAGTCAACCACGCTCTCTTAAAATGGCTAATTCTAACACGCCCCCATGTCTATGTCACAATGTGGGAAGATTTGCAAAAGCCGCCAAAATATTCACGCAAAGAAAGAAGGTGTAACTATTATTCTCACTGTAGTACTGTTGCCGCCGCTGTCATCTTGTGAAGACACTGTGTGTTTCATTGTGAAAGCGAAGCTACTTTGTTTGGCCTTCCAAAAGAGGACACAACTGAAAATCAGTCGTTAAGTTGTATTTACTACACTGTTCCAGATCGGTTCAACCCAAATATTCAGATTTGTGCTGCGCAATTAATGGAGGATGAGGACTGTTTCCTGAACCAGTAGCCTACAATGCGTCTGTGGCACAAAGGCTGTTTCTATAAAGTGGGGCAGTTCCAACTTTGCAAGGACAGTATGGCACTGCTAACTCACAAGTCTGTAAGTATGTTTTTTATATTTAAATAATTTGCCCCTGATGATTCAAACGTGAGTTTTGAGCAGTAGAGTAGGCTTGTTTTATTTATTTTTTTCCGATCACAAATGCAGACTTGGTTATATGTTTACGCGGTGCGATACGCAACTGGATTCCACAAATGCTTCGTTTGTAATTGGTTTTATTGGTTTTGTCTCGTGTAGTGATGTCCAGATCGCGAACAAATCTTTCTATTTAACCAGATCTTCTTAATGAACCAGTCGAACCAGTTCACCAAATCAAACTAAATCGTTTGAAACAGTTCGCGTTTCCAGTACGCACTAATCCACAAATTACTTAAGTTATTCGGTTTATAAACGTGCCTGGCACTCCCTCTGATGTGAAATAAACCAATATCCCAAGTTATTCAGTTACTCCTAACAGTACAGTAGGGCCTTTCGCACCGCGGGAACCTTTTCATAGTACTAGGACTAATTGTGGAACTACCCACTTTTTGGCATTTTCACACCACAGGAACTGGGTGCGATTTTAGTATCGGACTGCCTTTTTCGAGAACCAAATTAGCTCCTACTCCGGAGCAGGTTCTAACCAGCACAACTGGTACTACCCGTGATGTAAGTAGACACTGATTGGCCAAATGCGTACGAAAACGCCCTCACCCGCCATTATTTAAAACGCTGTGTATCATACTATAAATATCGTATCAACTTATTTCGCAAGTATGGAGAACAGCGATAGATGGACGGATGCTGAAGTGCAGGCACTTGTAGCAAATGTAGCACTGCCATTTGTCGTTGGAGATTTTTAGTCAACCTTTCAGTTCTTTCAATCCCTTACGTATACATCGACAGTCCATTCGATTAGATTCAACTTTATTGTCATTGCACATGTAATGTACAAGGAGACGAAATGCAGTTAGCATCTAACCAGAAGTGCAATAAGCAGTAAGTACAGAATATACAGTGTCTACAATATGTCACAAATATACAATAAATATACAAATAAGGCAGTATTATGGACATAATTTACAGATTTTAAATACTATCAGCATGATATACAGATAGGTGTACTATGAACATACTATACAGATGGATTATGTATAAGTGTATGTACACTATAAGCAGAAACTATGAACATAGTGCAATGGACAGTAAAAGTGCATAGAAAATATTTCAGTGTGCAAATGGATTACTCAGTATTCTAGATGAACAGACAGTAGTGCAAGTAATAACAAGTTTACTGTTTTTTGCTTTCCTGAAAATCAGATGTATTGATGAGGAGGGGTGAGGAGTCTGTGTGTGTGGTGTGGGGGGTGTTGGGGGGTGTCAGAGGGCAGAGTTCAGTAAGGAGACAGCTGTAGGGAAAAAGCTGTTCCTGAATCTGCTGGTCCTTGTCCTGAGGCTCCTAAAGTGCCTCCTGGAGGGCAGGAGGTTAAACAGTCTATGGTCAGGGTGAGAGGAGTCCTTAAGAATGCTGCGAGCTCGACGTAGACAGCGTTTTCTCTGGGTGTCCTCAACAGCAGGAAGTGGTGTCCCTGCGATGCGTTGGGCAGTTTTCACCACCCTCTGCAGTGCCTTGCGGTCAGCAACTGAGCAGTTCCCATACCAGACTGTGATACAACTGGTCGGGATGGTCTCGATCGCACACCGGTAAAAGTTCACCAGGATGGCTGAAGACAGCTGGTTCTTCTTCAGTGTCCTGAGGAAGAAGAGGTGCTGGTGAGCCTTCTTGACCAGGCTAGAGGTGTTTGTGGTCCAGGACAGTTCCTCCAAAATGGTGGTTCCCAGGAACTTGAAGCTGGAGACACATTCAACAACCTTTCTGTTAATATGGATGGGGTCATGCATGCTTCCTTTCTTCTTCCTGAAGTCCACAATGAGCTCCTTTGTCTTGCTGGTGTTAAGGAGCAGGTTGTTGTCAGTGCACCATGTGGCCAGGTGCTGTACCTCCTCCCTGTAGGGAGTCTCATCGTTGTCTCTGATGAGGCCAATCACCATGGTGTCATCTGCAAACTTAATGATGGAGTTTGATCCATGCACAGGCTTGCAGTCGTGGGTGTAGAGGGAGTAGAGGAATGGGCTCAGCACACAGCCCTGTGGTACGCTGGTGTTGATTGTGATGGTGGTGGAGCAGGTGTGGCCTGACCTAACATGCTGAGGTCTGTTGGTCAGAAAGTCCATAATCTAGTTGCAGAGGGAGGTGTTAATGTCCAGGTCTCCAAGTTTTGTGGTCAGCTTGGAGGGAATGACGGTGTTAAATGCTGAACTGAAGTCAACAAACAACATCCTAACATATGTGTTGTTATTGTCCAAGTGTGTGAGTACAGAGTGCAGCCCTATGCATACTGCATCCTCTGTCCTCCTATTTCTATGGTAAGCAAATTGGTGTGGGTCCAGTGTGGGTGGGAGGCAGTCTTTGAGGTGTGCTAGAACCAGTGGCTCGAAGCACTTCATGACAATAGGAGTGCTACGGGGCAGTAGTAATTCAGGCACATTGGGGAGGAGTGTTTCGGCACTGGCACAATGGATGTGGAATTAAAGCATGTTGGCACAGTTGCTTGGGTGAGGGACAGGTTGAAAATGTCTGTGAAGACCCCTGCAAGCTACTCTGCACATGCCCTTAGCACACGTCCAGGAATGCCATCCGGGGCCAGCAGCCTTACGTGGGTTGATCCGGCTCAATGCAGTGTGGACATCTGTGGAGGTGAGTTTGAGGGGTTGGTGGTCTGCTGAGAGTGTGATCTTGGTTGCCGTCTCCTTACTGTCGCTGTTGAAGAGAGCATAAAAGTCATTTAGCTCGTTAAGGAAGGAGATGTCTGTGACCGTTGGAGTACAGTTGCTTGACTTGTAGTCACTGATGACCTGGATGCCCTGCCACATGCGTTGGGGGTCAGAGTTGGAAAAGTGTTCCTCTGCCTTCAGCTTATAGCAGTACTTGGTCTTTTTGATGCCCCTCTTCAGGTTAGCCCTGGATTTGCTGTAGGCCTGAGCGTCATCTGACCTGAAGGCAGTGTTGCGGGCTTTCAGCAGGAGTTGCACCTCCTTGTTCATCCATGGCTTCTGATTAGGTATGTTGTGATCTGTTTTTCTGTTGTAACACTGTCAATGGTGGTGTTGATGTAATCCAGTATAGAGGAGGTATAGATATCAATGTCCGTGTGAGAGCCATAGGCAGCCTGAGAAGCAAACATACTCCAGTCCGTGTATTGAAATCTGTCCTGTAGTAAAGAGTCTGCTCCAGTTGGACACACTTTGATGGTCCTCACTGATGGTTTCACAAGGTTCATGAGGGGTGAATACTTAGGGGTGAGAAACAAAGAAGGGTGATCAGACTGTCCGAGGTGTGTGTGTGTGGGGGGGGGTCGCGATGTAAGCTCCATCAATGTTTGTGTAAACATGATCCAAAGTTTTGTCTCCACTGGTGTGGCAGGAAACATGCTGATGGAATTTGGGGAGCTCTGTCTTTAATTTGTAGTGATTAAAATCACCCGTGACAATAAAAGCAGCCTCCGGGTGAGCAGTCTGTTGTTTACTAATGGTCGCGAGTCCATGAAGTTCGTTCAAGGCAAGCTTGGCATTAACATCAGGTGGAATATAAACTGCAGTTATAATGGTGGAAGAGAACTCCCGCGGCAGATAAAAAGGTCTACATTTAACCATGAGAAACTCTAGGTTAGCTGAGCAGTGTCTCCCAACAATGACAGTTTTCGTACACCAAGCTTTGTTAACATAAATGCACAGTCCACCACCTCTTGTTTTGCCGGAGTCATCTGCCATTTCTATCTGCCCGGAGTGTGTAGCGTCCAGCTAGCTCAATAGCATTATTGGGTACGTCGCTGTGTAGCCATGTTTCTGTGAAAACCATGACATTGCAATCCAAAAGTCTCTTACTGTGGATGATGCGAAGTCGTTACTCGTCCATTTTGTTCACCAGTGACCGCACATTAGCGAGGAAAATGCTGGGTAAAGAGAGCCGGAGCGGTGTTAGCTTTAGCTTAGCTCTTAGACCTCCGCACTTTCCCCTCCTTTGTTTACGATCTCGATGCCGCCTGCGAGCACTTCCACCCAGCGGGGTAGAGTGCGTAGCCTCGGGTGTTCTGGAGATCTCAGGGATGAGTCGAAGATTGGTGATAAAACTGTTGGAAAAGTCCTCACCAATATCCAAAAGCTCCTGTCGGGTGTAGGATGTTAAAGCAAAGCTGTTCAGTACGAACAGACCAGAGATGAGCAGGAAAAATACTGCAAAATTGCACAAACTAGGGAGACACCGAGCCTTGCGATGTGTACGTGCCGCCATCTTGGTCTTATTGTCTTATTGTGAAACCTGTGAGACACAACAAAAACATAGCTCCGATCACAGCATCCTCCATCCTTCTATTTTAACATTGTTCTTCTTTGTTTCCATTGTTGAATGGCACGCACAAATGACATCGCTGTCGACCGGCACTTCCTAGTACACACTGTCGGTGCAAATGCAACCTTTTAAATGGTACTGGGAAATAGTTAATGCAAAATCATCCCAGTACTTTAGCACTGTACATTTATTTCTGGAACTAAAGCAGTGTGAAAGTCCCTATTGACTGAACTGATAAAAGAGAACCGATGATGGGATGTGCAGGAGCAGAGCAGCTGGACTGAGTCTCGTCCTGCTGGGAGACGGCATCCACAGTATGTTAAGGGGTGTAACATTTCCGTCACACTCTTGAGGTATTCAACCAATCACAATGCACTGGATAGCTGGCCAATCAGAGCACACCTCGCTTTTTTAGAATGATGAACTTTGTAAAAATCAACATGTTTCAGAAAGGCGAGGCATAGAGGAGAAACAATAATGTACATTATATGGAAAGTTATTTTATTTTTTTTTTACCTTAAACTGCATAAACACATTGCATTACACCAAATACATAAAATAATGTTCTTTTCAGCAACGTCATATGACCCCTTTTAGATTTTTTTCCCCCACTGCATATGTTTTGCTTTATTTTTGTACTGTTGATTATTTTCCTATCTGAATTCTTTTGAAGAGGCCCTGCCTCTTTCGTCTCCTCAGAGCTACATATATACCGGGGTTGTTTTCTCTGTGTTAATATTTCAAATGTAACCTGGCAGTGGAAATGAGCAGCCAGTAGCCCCTCACACACACACGAGCGCCAGGGAGGTAGCAGGTGGTGTCATTAACAGTACAGTGGAGTGTTATGATTGCATTTAGTGTGGTTGATGTAGGTGGAGGGTAATACAAGTCATTTTGCCCTTAGCCAGTCACCCTCTCTCTACAGAGCCCACCATCATTACCCCCAAACCAGCCTCACTGATGGATGCATGCACTGGATTTACTGGTTATTATAGAGCTCAGATGACTTTGCTCTGACCCGATCTTGCTCTGACTCTCTGTCTGTGTTCTAATGCAAGGTTGTTTTACTGTGTGTGGATAATGCTGTCCATCATTAGATTGTCATGAAACAATTTTTATTTTGAAGTAAATACCTCCTTGTCGACCCCTGAGAATAACTGAATATCCAGTAACTGAATTGATCTGCAACTTTAGCATGTGGGTCAATGATGAATATGAGGGCACATGATATGTAACCAGAAAAAAATATTTTATAAATCTAGTTTAACACACCCCTAGTGAAAAATTAATATATTTAAAATACATTTATTTCATTTTGTGTAGAGTTCAAACCATGGGGAATGCTGAAGTCGCTGTTACAAAAAGTGCAGCGAGCAAGACTGTCATTATGTTTGACACTTATAAGACTTTCGTGTAGTCTGCCGTAAATGTGTCTTATACTTTTTTTATTTTATTTTTTTGTGGCACTCTCCCTCTGCCATGGTGCTCCTGTTTCTAGATAGACATAACTGATTAATTTGGTTCAGGAGAAGAGATAAAAGCCCGCCCACACTGACAATTGATTGGTTGATTTGCCGGAACAGCCCAATCAGGATGCTCTCTGCCTTACATGCGCTTCACACACGCACACTAGCACACACACGCAAGGTCTCTCGCTCCCTCTCCCTCTCTGCCGTGCGCGCGCTACACGGTTTGAAACACAGTCTCTGTCTCGCATGCGCCTTTGCTCGCTCACTCTAGATTCCGGGAGATTTTAACTAAATTGCGGGCATCAGGGAGCCGCTATCAATATACGGGAGACTCCCGGGACTTCCGGGAGACTTGGGATGTCTGTGGTTGAACTGTACGACTTTGATCATTCATAATCATAATTGAGCAAGCCAAACTAAAAAGGTTTTCTCTAAATTAACCTAACCCAATTGGAAAAATGTGCTGATTGCAACAAAAAACAAAAAAAAAAACCTTTTGCTAAACCAATTATGAAATTTTAACTTGTTTGTTCAAGTCTTTGAGCTCTTTTGTAGAACAACCCGTGACTCGATTGTTTCATGGTACTTGTACCCAAATGTTTTACATCACAAGTGCAGTGCTGTACCAGGTGAACTACAGAGCAAGTTTACGTTGTTAAAAAAGCCATACTGTACACATGGAGCTGATTAATGCAAAGGTCAGTGTGTATTAGTTTATGAAGCCTCCACTATGCTAAAAGTATTTTGAGGTTAAACATAGTATTGTGCAAGTAACCGAGTGAAAATAAGTCATTAATAATCAATGATCTTCTCATGAATTTGTGTAAAAAGGAATAAAAATTGTTGGTGTTTTGCTGCCACCAGTGGTCATTTTATCTAGAAACTTGTATTGTATGTACAGGTAGAGCGTGGCACACTTTTATTTATTTATTTAATATTAAAATTTAATAGATTTTGATAGGAAAAAAATAGTGTTGTGTTATTGACTCATAAGCAGTAAACACTGATATGATCTGCATCTTTACTTTTTGCAAATCAGGGGCCTCTCCTTTGAATTCTGAATGAAAACCTAAACATATGAATCTGATTAATGAGTCTGAAAAGTTTCTTGCCTCTAACTGATTTGCATAGTCAAATATACAGTGTAACTTTTTCGTAATCAGTGTTTGTACAAAGTGTCTCTCTGCATGGCGTTATTTACTGCAGGCTCGCATAAACTGCACGCAACACCTCGAGTTGTCTAGAACGCATAGAGCTAAATACATTGAGGCGAAATAAGGCTTTGCCAGTTTGACAAGAGCGCTAAGAAATATGCAAATAGGAGCTCTATGGGCAGTGATGTTCAGCCAATTATAAATGATGTGTCCCGGTTGCTTGTGATTACAGTGTTTTTCTGAGAGTTATCCAGGGATGAGATTAAGATAAGCTCTAGAAGCGATAAAAATATCTGACTATATTCCTAGTTCGAACTGTCTGTATTTCAGCTTTAACCGATAGCTTCTGGTGACCTGAATATGAACTTTGTGGTGTTTAGGAAAGAGTGAAGGGCGCAAGGGAATAGTGTGATTGAGTTCTCTGGTGTTTATTCTAACACACTCATGCAGAGAGACTCTAGCTTCGGCATATTCCCTGGAGGCAAAAAACTGTTCCTCTTTCCCTTCGGCCATATACTGAATGACAGCTTGGAAATAATGATGTGTAAAAAGTATGGCAGACAAACAGGGCGCACACACAATTTCTCGTGCATCCACATACACACGCTATTTGCATACAGCCAGGCTCCTGTCACTTTCAGGCGACCATTATATCGCACCTTTCTCTGCTGCTATATTTGCTCTTTTCTATGCATCTGTTGCAGGTGGGAGTTTGGAGACCATCAGAACAAGAGTCACCTTCAGCAAGCTGTCACCAAAGGACACGCTCATCTCTTTCCTCACCTCCTTCCTGTCACACCAGAATATGTGTTAGCTGCATATCTGTATTAGTCTTAAAGAAGTTGTTTGGAAATTATTTTATTTTATTTTATTTTGTAGCCAGGCCTTTAAGTACAGTCTGTACCACAATCTGGCATATATAGCATATACTGTACATGGATAGGAAGAGATCAGCTGACTGACATCTAGAAACAAATCAAACAAAGAAAGAAATTACTGTATATTTTTCAGCATTTAGAAGCCCCCCCCCTTCAGTTTTTGTCATTAACAGCCATTGATAAATTGCAGTGTAAAGACAGCAGTGTATTTTTTTAAAAGCAACATGTATATTGATAAAATAAATAAAGGTTCTTTATTGTCATTTAAGGTTCCATGAAGAAAGTTTAACATCCACAGAACATTTCCATTCCGCATTCCAAATTCTTTCACTCTTACAAATAAAGATTCTAGAAGGGGTTTTCAAAGTGATGCCATGGAAGAACATTTAAAACATCAAAAGAAACTTTTTCCACTATAAGAAACTTTGGATATTAAACATTTCTGGATGATAAAGATTGTTCATGGAACCATAAATAGCAATAAAGAACCTTTATTTTTAAGGGTGTAAGGTCACTTGTTTTAAAAAAAAATACAAATGGGAAAAAAGTACTCCTTTTCTTTTAAAAATTGTACTAATTAAAACTTACTTAAGTGCCAAATGAATGTAACGTTTTCAGACACTTGAATAAAAATATATTAGTTTACATTTCTATTAAATTAAATAGTTAAACTTAGCAGTGCTTTTGGACCCATTTAAGTAGGACAAACAACCATGTATGTGTCACAGTCATGGACTTCTGTTCCTTTGTTATCCCTATTTGGTCATGTTCCGTTCCTAGTTTAGTTAATTGATTACTCTCCACCTGTTTCCATTCCTCTCATTACTTTCCTTGTGTTTAAAAACCCTGTCTGTTCAGTTCTGTTTTGTCTGCTATTAATATTTGCAACCACAATTTGGATTTGTGTTTGGATGTGCCCTTTCGCTCCTATGGATCATTAAAATAACTATTTTTGATATCTCCCTCGTCGTGTGCTTTACTTAGCACACCAGCACTTGTTACAGAATAGCGGACCTAAAAGTAAGTAAGTTAGTGGTGTTTTTCTTTCGTTCTCACTTTTGTTTTCTCCCTCTCCCGGAATGGATATCCCGGCAGTCCAGCTCCTATGCCTGGAGCAGTCAGACATAGGAGCTGGAGGACCATACTAGGGACTTTTTCGATCTGGTGTGCCTTACCCACTTCCCAGACCGCTCGCTCTGTGCTTTTTATTATCACGGCCTGAGCGAGCGGTGCAAGGCATGCATGCCAGCGAACTGGTCCCAGAGAGGATTTCGCTGCTTTCATGGAGTGGGTCCTGGAGAAAAATAGATCTCCATTCATTGTCGACCCTGCTGAAGAGGATATCTCCAGCCCCACTCCCGAACCAGAGACCAGCCAGCCATCATCCCGCGGTACGGAGATACTGCCTGAGCCCACTGCAGACGGAGAGCCTGAGCCCACCACGACTGAGCCGATTGTCGCCATGGAGCCTGAGCCTTGATCAGTATCTGACCAAGTGCGTGAGCCGGCAACATTATCCGTTCCCGAAGGAGTTTTGGTGGAGATCGAGGGCTTGGAGGGAAGCCTCCTCTCAAACCAGCTAGTTCCTCAACCCCATCTCCACTGGTGCCAGTCAGTCCCACAGCTCACCCTCAGTCAGCGCCATCTGGGTGCGATGATTCGCCACGGGACTTCCAGTCTCCAGCTCCGCCTTGGCGTGAGGATTCCCTGTCTCCGCCTCCAGCCCTCTACCTCGGTCCTTCGACCCATCGGCTCCGCCTTGGCACCTAGCTCCCTCATCTCCACCATGGCCCGTCATCCCACCTGCTCCACTGGGCTCCCTCGTCCCTCCGGCTCTGTCTTGGTCAGTCATCGACCATCTGCCGCCTCGGGACTCCACTCCTATGGCTTCGCCTCGTCATTCCATCCCTCCGGCTCTGTCAGGCTCCTCCTTTCCTCTGGCTCCACCTCCATCCTCAGTCATTCCGACTCCAGTGGGCTTCCGGAGCCCCGCCTCGGTCGCCGGTGCCTTCAGCGCCGCCTTGGACCTCCGGACCCTCTGTGTCACCTTGGCTCTCCGTCTGCTCTGCTCCAACCTGGGCTCCTCATCCATCGTTGCAGTCTCCGTCAGTCGGCCCCCTGATGTTGTCAGCTCCTCCCGCCGTCGACTCCACCATGGGCTGCTATCCTGGCTGGCCTCTGGATGACCATCTGGCTCCGGGCTCCTCCTGCTCCGAGCTCCTCCATCCACTCCACCCTGGTACTATGCTCCATGCTCTCTCTCCATTGCCTGCCCCACGCCCACCTCCTGAACCCCCACCCTCCCTCCGCTGGACTATCTCTTTCGGTGCGAGGACGCACCGTTCTGGGAGGTGGCGAACTGTCACAGTCATGGACTTCTGTTCCTTTTTTTTATCCCTATTTGGTCATGTTCTGTTCCTAGTTTAGTTAATTGATTGCTCCCCACCTGTTTCCATTCCTCTCATTACTTTCCTTGTTTAAAAACACTGTCTGTTCTGTTTTGTCCACTATTAATGTTTGCAACCAGGATTTAGATTTGTGTTTGGATGTGCCCTTTCTCTCCTATGGATCATTAAAAGAACTATTTTTATCTCCTTCGTGTGCTTTACTTAACACACCAGCACTTGTTACAGTATGTAATTTAAAATAACTTAGGTCTTTCAAATATGGCTATACAAATATTAGTGTTAGTGTACTGTTGAATGTGCTGAAAAGCATTTATGGTAAACTAAAATATAACTCATTGTCATTTCTATAGTATTTGTTATCACACACTTGTAAAGATGCTGTTGCAATTTAGTAAAATATACTAACTTCAAATGTAACATTCAGTCTACAATTATAAAAAATATAATCAAGCACCTTATATGTTAGTCACACTTCTTTAAAGCATGACAACAGATTATTACACAATGATATAAAGTACTTTTATTTTGACATTGTAACAAAGTGCACTTTTTTTTAAAATACACGTAGAATTTGAAGTACACTACAAGAACACAGTCAATACATTTAAGCACACATTATTATTTTTCAGTTTGAATTAAATTGACATTGTGTGGCCAAGTATGGTGTCCCATACTCAAAATTTGTGCTCTGCATTATCCCATCCATGGGCACACGCACAGCCGTGGGTAGTGAACACGCACACACACATCATGAACACACACCTGGAGCAATGGGCAGCCACTGTAGTGGAACCTGGGGAGCAACTGGGAGTTTGGTGCCTTTTCTCATTCATAGGTACTGAAGGTAGAAGAAAGTCCTGGTTATTCACTTCCTCCACCTACAATTCCTGACTCAAGCCTGTGACCTTAGTGTTACAAGTCCGACTCTCTAAAATGAGAGGTTTATCTAAAGTAATCCACTGATTTAATTACTGTGACAAGAAATATTGGCACAACAGTTCTCAAAAATGGTTGTACAGAGAACAAAAATTGTGAAAAAATGTGTATAGTCTATAGTTAGAATATCCGTCAAAGTATATAACGGTAGTATAGGCAAATATACAGCTCTGCCCTTGGATATCTGGTAACTCGCTTCTACACACCCAAGACTAATCTCTGAATAACTTTATGCAGAAGTTGCACAGAACCAATTAGATTAAAACTTCTCATCCTGAGAAAGTGGTTTCCTTTTTTGTGTGCAATATGCATAATCTGGTCAGTGGGTGATCTGTTGGCATGACGCCTCAGGCAGACATTATAATTTTTTTTAACCAATTCTCCTGTGATAATATTGATGACTCACTTTGGTTGGCCTCTAGTACTCATTTCTATGACTGTGTCTGTAGTCATCATCATTTAATGCAATAGCATTCAGCTCATAAGGCCGCTGTCTCGAAATAATTCAAAATAAACAAAATCTCCTGAAGTTTCTAAAAATAGCTCCTACATTAGTGAAGAACAAAGCGACTCTTTTAAGTGGCGCATGCTGCTATGAGGGTTTGAAATAACGTCTACTATGTATAAAGGGGAATATGAGAGAAGATGCTCTGAAGAACAATGTGTATTTATATTACATTGTAACAGATGACTTTAGCATATTCAGAAAGATGAGGATGAACTTTACTTTTTTTATTAAACACTGAAAAGCATTTTTGTTGTTGTAAGATTTATCTTACAAAAAAATATATATATTTATTTGTAAAAAAAAAAGTGCATCAATTTTTAATGCACATATATGCATTTTGCCAATTTAGTTAAATAATTGAATAATGACAGACAAATCAAGTAATTCTAGATGCATCTTAATTACAATATACAGTATAGTTTTGTGGATTATATACAATGTCATAATAACAAACTATTGAATGATCCCACTTAGTTGCCCTATATGAATGTTTTCACTATTAAGTAATACTTACTAAACAATAATGAATTATCATCAATTCTGAATTTCACCCTCAAGGGTCTAACTTCAACTTTTCACTTTAAAATAAAACAACATTCCTTATTGTGTGATTAAAAATGAATTGATTGTTATATCCAACAAAATAAATGTACAAATCATTATTAACCACTGACAAATAAATCAACTATTTAGCATCAGTATGGTTTAATAGATGGAATAATGGTCAAATGTTAAAGTTCATATTCATTTAAAAGTCAAGAATAATATATGTATAAATATGTTGAGATATTAGACCAGAGAGTGGCATCTATGTTCAAGAGAATAATAGATGTGGAATGGAAATTATCCTTGGGGGCATCATATCCCGTCTTAACCTGCATATATGTTTTATCCTGCCACAGTTTATTTACACTAAAGCGAATAACTTGTTGATTTATCATGTCCCAATGCAAAGCATATCTTAATAATGTTGCACTACTGTTTCATTTAGTATCTGCAACATATTGTACATATTCACCTGTCTAACTCACTTGTACTTAGCCCCTAATTTTATTTATTGTCTGTATTTAACCCTGTTAAGCTTGACATTGTAATGGGATACCAGACTTGGAAAGGGAAATATTAGTGAACCGGAGGGGTAACTTCATTGCACAGAGGAACAATGGTAGTAAAGTGTGTGGATAATGAGACTTTTAAAGGAGATGGCAGGTGAATAACAGATTCTTTTTCTTTTTCCAGGTTTCTTAGAGGAGAATGAGAGATATGATACTGATGTCTTAGCACACACTTTGAGGTATGGAGATGGGTGGATTCCAGGAGGTGGGGAGAGTTTGGTGGTGCAGGACAGGTGAGCATGGCGAGGATTAGACAGAGCCACAGGAGATCATAGAAGGGAAACAGAAACATTTTCCACTGGAGAACAGGTAAGAGCTACCCAGGCTTTGAATAGCCATCCATGTTGGCTTCCAGACAAGGAAGGAGTTTAAAATCTGCATATAAGGAACTTGAATTGGGATAGTTGCATCAACAAATGCGTTTTTACATCAGTTTTGCATTTGATAACACTATTGGGCAGGTTTAGGGTTGGGTTTGGTGTAGGGCATATTTCCAAAATGATTGAGCATTAACTTTCAGACAGACCCTGGATATTTGAATTCTGAACTGCTGCAATACGTACCTGGAGCAACGTAATAAAAACAGCAATATGTACCTATATCAACGTAATAAAAACGTGCCAGGGTTCATGTATTGAACCTGTGTTTTAGCGCTACTCAGTGGGCATTTCTCTTTGAAACTGTGGCGAAACGTGCAGTAAGGTACGTAAAAACGGTGTTGCACAAAAAGTACACAGAGATACATATTTTTATGAGACCAGGTTGAAAAATCTACATAACATGAGTTGTGACCTTTGTCACAAAAAGTATTTTTTGCTGCCTTTTTTTCTATCACATTTTAGTAATCATCATAAATTATATATCAATTGAAAGCCTTAAACCTCAAAATTCCTCTTGTGAAAATCTGCCTTACTATGGAAATGGTACTTCAAAATCATATTACAAAATCTATTAGTGTATGAATTATAATCGGATAGTGCACTTCCCGTCTATGTTCAAAAATGGGGGTAACAGTTAAGAGGCTATCTAATGGAAGTGTAGAAACTCAGTAAATTAACTCTGAGGACCATAGACATGTTCTTGTGCAGTTTATTGTGGAGAACATTAACTAGCAGCATGTTTATGTGTTTTTGCTTTCCAGAAAAGACACATCTATTTAGGTGATCAAATAGTTTAGATTAGGGAACACATATTTAATGGTTTATTCTGTATGACTATAAAGGATCTATATGGTCATATAGAATAAGGCCTTAATATGTGCTTTATAAGTACTAATAAACTGCTAATATTCTAGTAATATGCATGCTAATAAGCAATTAGTAAATTTTAATTATGTGCTCCTTAATCTAAAGTGTTACCTCAAACACTATACCTAATATGACGCTTCAAAAAAAAAGGGAAAACTATGAAACTGCCTGAACTGGATAATGCAAACTTGCATTTATTTATTTTTTTTAACTAATATCAAGTCATTGTGTGATGATGTTTATTATTATCATCCTTTAATAAATTACATGCATTTGGAAAATTACCAACTTCTCACTGGGTGGGTCACAATTAACAGTACTTTGCTACTAATCGGATGAAAGAAGGCATGTACAGTAGTAGAGTGTGTACAAGATACATAGTGTTGATCATTGCATAATTTTAAAATTTTTGTATTAAATATGATACAGTAGGCTTTAGGGTTAATATTTTAGGTGAAATCTTGTATTTATGGACTTATTTAAAGTATAAATGTCGGCTGTTGTCCTTTCTCTCTCTCTTCTACACAGGAGAGAAATGGCAATAACGCGCTTGGCTTGACTTTGCAAAATCATTCTTTATTCAGTTAGATTTTAAATTGCGATAAGGACAAATGGCTATGGTAGGTTATATACTGTAGGTGAGCTTGATAAGCCTTTGGTGGTCGTTGAAATGAGTGTCACACTAAACCTCCTCTCAGCTGTGATGAAAAGAGATTTGTCCAACGGCTCTCAAAGGATTGATCTTACTCCAGCGGCATGTGTGATATTTAAAGCTGCAGCAACACCTCAAGTTGTCAACAGCACAGGCTGCTAAATATGTTGAGGCGCAGAAAACTCTGCAACTTTGACAAGATTGCTGGGAAATATGCAAATAGGAGCTCTATGAGAAGCGATGTTCAGCCAATTATAAATCATGTGTCAGTCGCTTATGCTTCCTGTGAATGTCGAGGGTTGTCCAGGGTGAGTTTAAATAAGCTCAGCAGATTTAAAAATATCCCATGATATTCAATGTGATGGACAAAGATTTGACCGAAGACCCTGAAAGAATTGATTTCACTCCTAATGACCATCTAACTGTCTGTCCCGACTATAATGGTAGTAATTCCACTTGATATATTCTGCTCATTTCATTTTAATGTTTCGTCTTGGCACACATGTCTTTTCCATAGGATTAGTGCTTGACTCATACTAGTCGTGGGTAGGATTCATTGTCTATCATTTTGGCGAATAGCAACACACTTAGAATAAACAATTCCTACTTATCAGATTAGGAGGTGCGAAAGAGCTAAAACAGACTATAGCTATAATAATCATAACATTTAAACTAATTTAATACAAGCCTTCATTTACATTTCACCCTTTATATTTTATGTACTATGATGGCTTGTAAAAATTATGGTCTTAGACAGTGGGACTTAGTGTTAAAACAGTCTTTTAGATTGGCTGTCTTTTGTTTCTGTGTCTTTTTGTTTCTGAGTGCTGTGTAAAGAAGGGCACATTCTTCACCCTACCCCTGTGTCCATTGAAAAACAAACAAACAAACAAACAAACAAAAAAACTAAGACACTCATTAAGACACTCATTCTGGCTCATAGTTTGATGGACACAGTCAATTTGGCTATACTGTGGACGAGTATTTGGGCATCTTTGGAGACTTAAGTCATCACACTTTAATGATAATATAGAAATATATCAAAAATATAAAGCACACCTGTGCAATAATCATGCTGTATAATCAGCATCTTAATATGCCACACCTGTGAGGTGGATGGATTATCTCGGCAAAGGAGAAGTGCTCACTAACACCAGATTTAGACAGATTTGTGAACAATATTTGAGAGAAATAGGCCTTTTTGTACATAGAAAAAGTCTTAGATCTTTGAGTTCAGCTATAATTTTTTTTCAGTGTGTGTGTGTGTGTGTGTGTGTGTGTGTGTGTGTGTGTGTGTGTGTGTGTGTGTGTCTGTATGTGTAAGCCAATTGGTTTGATATTGATACAGACTTAAGGTCAAAGTAGCGACAGATCTTTTTTTTTCTGTATTGTGGCACATCAGAGTAAAAGTAATAACCAAATAAATAAATAAATACATAATAAAAAAAAAATACAAATAAAATAAAACTGGAAGAAGGCTGGGAACTTTATTCATTTTTATTCATTGATTGTTGATTGAATGGAGGCACCTTCGAATGTAAGCTTGCAGTTGATTAAGTGCACTAAATAATTCTGGAATACATTAATCATCATATGTTAACCATTTTTATTAAAACTGCATGTATGACTTATTTTCAGTTTCATACCATGTCCAAATGTTTTGGTTACCGCTTTATACAGCAAAAAAGTCTTCTGAATTCTCAAACTGAGCTCAAACTGTGTAATTCAAGATTATTTGATAAAACAACCAAGGTCTCTTTGTATAGTTGGTGGATGTATGAAAATCACTTTTACAATTGCATTTGAATTCCCCACATACAATTTTAATCAACAAGACAGAACTTTAAAATATACAAGAGTTGGGAGTAGCAGGTGTTGAATATTCAGTAAAAAAAGGAATGAAAGAGTGAAAGACATCTCTGTTATATTAAATTCTGGAGTTTTACTGTTGAACTGCTTTTCTGATTAACTGTAATAGAAAAGTGAGGGGGGAAAAACAGAAATAGCCATATATTTTATCATCACTGGAGTGGTTATCTTAGGTCATATCAACCTTTGTGTAGGTGACACAATCTCTGAGAGGAGAGGAGAGGAGAAAGCACTGCAAATATTGAAAAATAAATAAATAAAAGAACTTTATTATTTTTTTTGGGACTTTATTCTATCTGTGGCAAGTCTATTTGGGGAATAGGAGTTCTGTGAATGATATGAGGCTTGAGGTAGATGATCTGATGAAAAATGAGTTACAGTGATGGTCAACTGAAGTGCAATCTGAGCTTGGCCTACCTTTGGCTTTATGATCCCAGGCCATTTCTCTGTTTCATCAAAGGCTGCACTCTCCCTCTGATCCGTCACTGTCAAAGATGACATGCACTGGACAGCCTAATCATTCCTTCATCTCCAAGAATATGGAGAGCCATTGCTGATCGGCTGAAAGATAATATCAGCTCTCCCGTGGACACAGTATCTGGCTTTGACCAGTCAGAGTGAATCAATTGAGGAATCAATTTTGAGGTGAGAGTTGAAGTCTTCCTCACTAGCCATACATATACATGCTACTCGCTAACCTGGAACTGGCTAATAATTACTAGCCTTGTGAAAGATCAATCATCTGGTCATACATTAGACAGTTTGTTATTTTGAAGGGCTCTGGTTGTTGTTAAATTACTGTAATTAGCATTGGAGTTGTGTACTTCAAGATGTGTGATATAAGCTATATGACATTCTAACAAGCGTACAGTGTATTTTAACTTTAGGGGTAATGACTTTTGGGGGTCTATTTATTTATTCTTTAAAGGGCTCATGAGCTGCCTTAAAAAATAAACTTGAATTGAATTTTTATCATTTTGTACTGTTCTCTGTGGTCCACTTATAATGATATCAAGATTTTTACATTAAAAAACAAAAACAAAAAAAAACATAATTTAGAATTTTTTGACCCCCCTCATCAGAATGCTCTGTTTGAATAGGTGTGGCGGATTATAGACTCAGAAGTAAATGTCCACTGCTATAATTGGCTAACACTTGTGTATGTTTGACAGTCATCATCTTACACAGATGGATGCTTCTGTGATTATGTGCAGGTTAAAGAGGCATCAAGGACATATCAAGGATCTGTTGGATCCAATATAGTCGGCACAGCATTGTCTTTTTGTTTCAATCTTTCTGAAAATCCTCTGTTGAATTGTGGCGTGTTTGTAAATGAATCCACTGTAAAATGTAGTAAACAAAGGACCAAGATCTTACTGACGCCATCTGAATCTTTCATAATGTTGGGATCAGAAGGAAGGCAATGCAAAGAGTTTTTTTCCATCTTTATCATTTGATTCTTGCATAGACCTGCGTTTACCTCTCTCATTATTTACATTACGTGTGTGAATCAGTAGGCGGGGTGAAACAGGCAATGATACAGAAGCTGGTGTTAATCTTCTACTGCGGAGGCGGTGCTTATCCACACTATTACGTCATAAAGTTGAACATTCCACACTAGGGATGTGCCCAAATCCGAATACGGTATTCGGAAAGGTAATGATGTGTACTACAGCACCCCTAAAGGGAATATATACGAGATATACGATATACAATCCTTTCTCTCACAATTATATCGTTGGGTAATTATCCTGTATATAAATTGCAGGCATCAGGGAGCCGTTATTAATATCCAAGACATTGAAATCACTTATGAATGTGCGTTTGCTTTTTACTTTCACTTTCTAGATTTGTGATCACAAGTAGCCTACTCTACTACTGAGTGGCACTACTTACCACACATTTTACAAGATTAGATGTTTGTCAGTGGTGCTCTTGTTCTGCAAATCATTCGCCATCGTCCTCAGTCATCTCTCCTTACTATAAATCTCTGTTTATGTGCTAAGTGATATTTTATGTACTGTAATGTAACAGGCAACCACTAGCAAGTGGCTAACCATGTCTCTTTAGAGGCTCCATAGAACGCATTATTCATTTTCTTTGCCTTTCCAAATATGGATTCGCTATTCAGGCACATCCCTATTCCACACCCTGTCATTTTGACAGACTGGCTTCAATATAAGCTGTTTTTAGAGTAACCAGAAAGTTTTGAGTTCTGAAACTTGTTTATGAAGTACAATGACCCCTTATATGGTAAATGATCAAGGAAATTTTAATTTCTCAATTCATGACCCCTTTAATACATTAAAAATGTAAATCATACACACAATGACTTGAATGTACTCTCTTAATGATGAATTTCTCATTTAAAATTAGCTGATATTTTTATATTTTTAGAGAGGCATAAAGTACATTGTCAGGATTAAATGTTCTGATACCATAATGATGAAAAAAGCTTGATTCAATTCTTTGAAAAGATATCTTTATTAAGTAGTAATATTTAAGAGAGGACTATAATATCACTGTGCATCTAGGTTAGTTCAGGTAATAAAAATGTTATGTGGAGTGACTCCAAAATTCATTCTTGATGTAATTCATTACTCACATGTATATTCAAAGAAAATTAGTTTTATGGGTAAACCACATTACATTTTTTTAAAGTCATTATATATAAACATTTGTTGAAAATGCACTTTTTTTTTTAAACCATGAAGCTAACAGCATGAATACAAACAGTACACCTGGCAAACGTGTCTAACACTAGATTTTTAAACAAAGATTAAACATCACAAATAAAAAAAAAAAATTAAAACAAAAATAAAATGGCTTCTTAACCTTTAAAACTGTTCATTGTTCTTCATAAGTCAGTACTTTTTTTCCAGTTTTTCTAGCTTTAATGATACTGTATGTCTAAAGGGCGAGAAGAGCACAGCATCTCCAGTTGACTTGCTATGAAGCTATTGTAGACGGGGAGACAGGTCGATGCTTTTTATTTTAGTTTTACAACATTCTGTGGTGTCAAACTCTCTGGCTTCAAAGCCTGTTAAAGTTAAAATGACACTTCTGGAGAGGGAAGAGGACATAAATATTCTATGAAATACCCATAGGGAAGGCAGAGAGTGTGAGCGAGAGACAGAAAAAGAGAAAAGAAGTTGGTAGGGTGAGGAGGGATGGAAGGAGGGTATGGTTGCACTGTGTTATAAAAGAAGAAAGTTCCATGACTGCGTCAAACAGGCCAATCTTTGTCCATTTTGAAACTTTGCATATTTTTGCCTTTACCAAAATGATCTAAGAAAGTTTGGAATAAAGTAGGGAATCATTATTTTCTTGAACTGATTGACAGAGCTTAGTTCACAAATCAGACTGAATTGGTTCAAGTGGTTTAAGAGTCACTAACTCACTCATTGAATTGGAATTCAGACTCGTAATGAGATGTGCAAACAACTTTCCAATTTGTTGAAGAGATTAAATGAAAACCTGTACAACGCAAAATGTTATGTTTAACCCCCCTTTTTTTTCAGTGGGGTCAATGGGGTCTATTGTTGTTTTGGATCCCATTGACTTTCACTGAATGGACAAACTCAAACTGTTTTTTTTTTGTGTGTTCCTGGAGAAAAAAAAAAGTGTGAGTATATGAAGACAAAACTTCAATTTATTGGGGGCAAACCATTCCTTAAAAAAAAAAAAAAAAAATGAGTGAGCTGATTAGTGGAGCTTAATGTGGGATATGTATGTATGGAAGTTTACATTTCAATTGAGACCACACCTGATTTTCCATTATTGTCTAAAATTACCACATTTTATGCTTTAAGCTTAGCAAACAATTGCTGTTATTAAAGAGCATGAAAACAGACCCTTTCAATATAAATGCCTCATCCATTTAGAACAAATTAATTTTTAAAGGTTTATTATCTTAAATTAGGATTAGCCCCTATATCTCTGCATTAAAGAAGCTGTTTTTTGATGGCTTATTTTCCACATGAAGCCCAATCAAAAGCTCATCCAACTTCAAATGAAGTTGTGTTTTAATCAGAACTATGCCATATTGGCAGGGTCTCCATGGGAGGAAACTGTTGGTTCACGCAAAGGTCACTATTTTGGAGGATCAAAGGCTTCTAGCTCAAGCTCTTTCACTTTTATTCTCTCTCTCCCTCTCTCTCGCTCCAATCCCTCATTCCCCTTCTCTTCCTCTCTCTTTGATCTCTCCTCTCATTCTCAGAGAGCAGAGACAGTGGTCCCTCCCGGCTGTTCCTCTTCTCTTTAAAGCGTTCACAGTAGCTATACTTGATATCCTCATAAAGCACGACACCACATATGCACACACACAGGCGCACAGACTCTGTGTCGGCCTCTCAGGGGTTAGTTGTGTGGCTGTGTGGGTGTTGAGCCTGCGGTTTGAAATGGCAGAGCTTGTGGAGGAACAGGAATGTTGCAGGAGAGAGCTAATTGTGGCTATAACGTGGGCTGGTGTGCACAATGGGAGCCAATGATAAACACATAGAATATCATTGCCACTTCACTGAGGAATACATATAGATTTAGGTATAATATAGTCGTTACATGCTAAGCTATGAGTACACTGGTTTGTGAAAAAAAAAAAAAAAAAAACCTTCTTGATTCAGTGATTACAGTCACTAGAGGTGAGCTTGTGAGTTTTATTAAAAAAAGCTTAGTGCATGGAGAGAAAATGTAGGAGTGAAAGAACAGGATCAAGTGGACTCAAGTCCCCGGGAACATCCTAGCTCTAACATGTCGCAAATCGAGAGCATATGCGCTCCTGCTCTGACAGTTTTATTGATTTTATTGAAGATTTACTGAAGACATTGGGAAGCGGCACAAGCCAGCCTTAAATCTACACCCCAAGAAGATACCTGTCACCAGGACATGCACTACTGCTGCACCACAACTCTAACAGTTTTACTGATTGTCCAGAAAATAAATAAAAAATTACATTCACACAAACAATGACTTTAATACACTTTTATGATATATTTTTATTTTCTGAATTAAAATTCAGAGTGTTGTAAATATCACAGATACAACTGTCTTAATATCATAAGAAAAAAAGAAGAAAAGAAGACATAACACCTGTTGCTTTCTCTTCCTACATGTAGAGGGAGGAAGGTGTTACATTTTCATGAAGTGAATGCAGAGAACAAAGGGAGAGTATAATCTAAATGCAGATTTAATAATAATAACCAAAGTAAAGAACAACAAGAAACAGAACTGAATCCAAAAATGCAACATCCATAAAAAAAAAAAAAAAAAAAAACAAGACCAGACAATGCACACAGAAACACAAGGGCTTAAATACACAGGTGTAATTAGACTAACAAGACACAGGTGTGAACAATCAAAGAGGTATGAGAGGGAAATACAGGAAACAAGAACAGAGCAAAACTACAAACCAAAAGTCCACAAAATCACAAAGAAAGCAACATAAAAAAGGAAGGTGGAGCATTGAAAGTGGACAAAGGAGGTGGATGAAAGGTCAGGCATGTGAGATGGAAGTGGGGCTGGAGATCATGGCGGACCAAAGTACCAAGACAGAGTCGGTGGAATTAGAAAAAAACAGGGCTGAACAAAGGGGTCAAGGTAGGTCCAGCAAAGCAGGGAGTCAGAGTGGAGCTGGCACAGCGGGACACTAAGGTGATGTCGATGGAACAGGGGATGACAACAACACAAAATTCATATAAGCAGGGCGCCAGATTGAAAGACCACCACAGTGGATCAGGGAGACAGAACTAAACCAACTAAACAGACCAATTACCTAAGGTGTCTGTCTTTTTTTTTGTTTGTCTTCAAATCTACTTTTTTATGCAACTGACTTAAAAAAAAATAATAATAATGACTAACTTGTAAGACCAGTCTAAGCAGCTTATGCAACCAACCACATTTAATTAAGGCTGAAACTCTGCAGGGCTAAGGTTCCCCATGCAGGAACTGAGTTTGGCACCCCTGGCCCAAAGATTTAATGAAAAGATTTCTGAAATTTAATTCATGGAATTATTGAATAATAACCCCATGAATTACATTTGTGAATATAATGATTAGGATGGTTAAACCACGTGATATTTTTAAAGTAATTACATCTAAACCTCTTTTGAAAATGTTTAAAAAGATTTTCAAAACCCTACAAAACCAATACAAAGAGCTTATATTTAAGAATTGCCATCACAGGAAGTACAGCGGAAGGACTTAAGGGACCTCCAGATTTGGGACCACCAGGCTTGGGACCACTGTGCTTGGGAGCGCTGAGACCACTGGGCTTGGGATGTCAAATGTGACCATGTGACATTTTTAACTTTTCTTAAAAATGATGTAAAAGTTTTTTAAAAACACAATTAGCTTTTATCTAAGAAAAAAAAAACACATCATCTGTTGTTCTGAAATACACATTCATCTGAAATTTCAGTGTATGTGAGGAAGCATTATCTGAATTACTTGCCTCTCAATAAGACAATTTCTCATCACTGAGAAAAAAAAAAAAGGTCTGTAAAGTAGGAGGCAGAAGAGCAAGAGAGAGAGAGAGAGAGGGGAATACAAAAGCCATTGAGGGGGCTTGGTTTTTAACCTTCCATGACACGAATGCTTTGTACATCAAGAGAGCATTATTAAAATGAGCTGAGACCTCTGGGGAGAAAGAGAGCAAGGTTTCAGGAGCTAAAGGGGCTAAGCACTAACATAAAAGTGCTCCAATATCTCTTCATACTTCTTTTGTTCCTTTTCTCCACCTCACTCTCACACTCTCTGTCTTGCTCTAAGTCTTACAGAGAATGATGGCTCAATTTCTAATCTCTGAGTTAGGGAGGGCGTACTACTCAAAACACATCAATTTCATAAAAAAATAAAATAAAATACCAGACGTACTTTCTCACTTGCCTCAGGAGCCTATCTTGGCTGCTGAGAGCTTACAGAATGTAAATCCGTCAGCTAAATGGTTATATCACTCACAAGAAAGGATACAGTGCACTGTATGCTGCTACTGCATTTCATTTTTAAACTGTTGCTTAATTGTGAATTTGTGTTCATAGCTGCTAGTTGCTGCATGCAATTTCATTTTTACAGTAGTTATACTGTTCATTCCAATTAAATTAAATGTAATTAACCCAACTGTATACTATTCATAAATTTTGCATTTGATTGGTTAATTTTTTGCCAGTGATCAGTGTTGGGAAGCTACTTTTTAAATTTATGTTACAAATTACAAGTTACACTATTTAAAATGTAATAAGTAGTGTAATTATTTCAATGTAACTGATTACATTAGATTTTTTTTTTTTTCTAAATTTCTAACTAATGTTTTCAACTGTTGATCATTTTCAAACATTTAAACCTGGCTGGGTTAACCTTACAGTGGTACTCAACACTGATTACTGTCAGAATTTCAAAATCCTACATAACCTGAATTAAGATTATAATAATTTAATTTTAGAGCATGTCAATCTACAAAATCGGATTTGAGCAACCCTTTTTACTTTGAGATCGTTCTGAGGTTAAATACAGATTTAAAAGCATAACAAAAAAAAAAATTGTAAATATTAAGACAATAAATATTTGGATAATCATTAACATTTTTACAAGTAACTGTAATTTAATTACACATTTCTTCTCAGTAATTGTAACGGATTACAGTAACATTTATTTTGTAATTAAATTATGTTATTTTGTTACATGGAACTGGTTACTACCCAACACTATCGTGAATAATAGTGATGTGGAAAAGTTTTGTTTTAATTTTTGCTAGTTATTAAAACTTTAGGGTTAAGAAGGTGTATAGTTAGAATGCAAAACTTACTGAACACACCTTTATCTTTTCTCATGACTCATATTCATCCCAATTGTGTCAATAGTCCTAGGCTTTATTCTGACAACTAATGGCATGAATGCTTTATTTTTATTTAATTACCACTTCACAGTGAAATTTTATTTTATATTATGTATTTATGTAAGTTTTTTTTTTTTCATGTTCTGACTCAATGTGAGACATTGGTCTCATGATGGCATCAGAAAACTTGCATTATACCTCAATTTATATATATATATTTTTTTTCCAGATTGTCTCCTATTGTGTTCTGCAGTAGAGAGAAGGTCACATGAGTCATTCTCATAACTTATTTGCTCCATGTAACATAGTGCAACCACTTGAGTCATGTAACACTATTAGGCCAGCTGGGAAAAAGTACTTTAAAAGAAAATAAGGTCCAAGTTTCCAGGGAACACTAATCACCAAAATTGTGACTTCAAACGTAACCATTATTTTAACCTATATGAATCAGCACAATATAGTTATTTTTTATTCATGGTGGTTCAGAAAATGTCCAGCCTGTGTTGATTTCGCAGTAAAATTATATTATTTTTAATACAGTATTTATTTTGCAAGATATTGCTGTTAATTGCTTAATTCTGACAATATTTTACAGTGCACTTAATGCACTTACAGACAGTAGATTCTATAAAATACATAATGCTGGTAATGTTTCCCCTATGGACTTGTATAGTCTATAGTCTATAGTACATGCATTGTTAATCAGCCAACAGCACGAGGAAGACGAAATAAAAAAAATCTTCTGACCAGAAAATTTTGATGTGGATTTTTGATGCATAGAAACTCTCTCATGGGAGTCAATGACAAGACATGATCTCTGAAAAAGTTCCTCTTCTTTCTCATAGTATAAGTTATGAGGTCTAAAAGAAGCAACTATCTGACACTTCTAGCCGGCCATGATGCCTCACACACTGTGACTGATCTACCTGCGATATAACCTTTCAAATCACTACCAGTTCACCCGCGTGACCTTGACCACCCTCCAAGCCACAGATTCAATTATCACTAGGGCTGAAGAAAAAAGTGGTTCCAGAGTCTATCTTGAAGTGTCAAACAATTGTTTTTTTTTTCCATTTTCTTTCTTTTTTTCAGTTTTGTGATAGATATGTTTTCCACTCAGGTGAATGACAGGGAAGTTTGCTAATTAGCAAAAAGACGATGGCAATTCATCAAAGGGGCTGAAGCTGAACAGTTGGGAAACATGACAAGCTGCTGTCAAAGAAAACAGTGGGTGGCCAGATTGAATAAAATGAGGACCCTACTTTGTGCCGGTTATTTTCTCAACGCTCTCCTGAAATAAAATGTTCACAGAATCTGAGGCAGTGAACTTTGCAAGGACAGAGCCAAGAAAACACTGAGCATGAAGTCGCAAGATAGCTAGATGGCTAGATAGAAAGAGAGGGGATTAATGCAGTTCTTATATAACTCACCCATGGGTTTATAATATAGGCCTACTGGAAGCCTTTGGCGCAGTAAAACTTGAGCTTTTTTTTTTTTAAAGGCTTTGTAAATTTTGACAGCACTTCCCTGTTGGACTATGGTGAAGGCTTTATACAACCTGAGAAGACCCAGATAACCTCTACTGCCATTTTAAGAGCATATGATTCCACTTTACTATGCAAAGGTCACTTTATTTATTCATTTCTTCACTTCTATTTGAGGCAAA